>NC_081558.1:100447879-100749723 GCF_022355385.1 Mustela nigripes
TCCTGCCCACGTGTCCGGCCCCCAGCAGCCTCTCCACCTCTCCAGTCACCTCTCTCCACACCATTTCTTCGGTCAGTCGGATCTTGCGACCTTTCTGGATCACTAACACACCATCATTTTACTGGTTCCAGCGTGGATGCTGGTGTCCCAACAAAACTCCCGTCTGTGGGGGGCTGCACATCACCTGGCAGAGCTCCCCACACATAGAAAGGACTCTATCAGTGCTTTCTGGTTTACAGATTAGCCAGACTGACACAGCCTGACACACCGGCCCCACTACAACAAAAGAAGAGGGAAAAGCCATGATAGAAACATCTTTGTTCTGTCTGTGCAAGATGAAGAGGGAATGGGTCGGACAGGGCATGCACAGCCGTTAGACAGAAAACGATTTCACCGCCTCTGAATCAGGGTACCATCCAACCTCTCCTAGTGAACGAGGTTGTGTAACAGCTGCCGCTTAACATCAGCCACATTCCCAGCACAGAGCCCAGTGAGAACATCATTAACTCATTTCGGCAGGGCCCATAATTAACAGTGTAACCTCTGCTATCAATACCATATGGACTGGCACACAGAGAGGGCACAATTCACCATATCTACATAAAATGACATTTCATACACATAGACAGACTTACAGTCTTGTCTTGAGCAATTTCCAAAAAAAAAATTTTTTTTGTTTGGATCTCTACTCTGTAGGACAACCTGTCCCCACCCACCACCACTTCCATAGCCTCCTCCTGCCTCTGTGCCCTGATCTCCAGGAAAGGGCAGGAGCAAGGGACCAAGGAAGAGAGGAAGCAGCATGCTGCACTCGTCCTGGAGATCCCATTGAGAAGACCAAGGCTGCACCGTTCTCAACTGTGGTGAGAACAAATGAATCTGGTCAAACCCATCTGAATTTTGGTTACTCCGTGTACTGTGTGATCCAAGCTCACCAGGCTTCCACTCCGACTACTGTGAAGGAGCAGGGCTCCCCCTTACAGGACTTTTTTTGAGGCTTAAATGGGAAAGCGCCAACCAGACCCCACGGGTGCTCAAAGCTGCAAGTCCAAGGACAACCCCAAACTGGTCTCCTTCCCTGAAGTGGGGTGGGCAGGGCGAAGCCACGGAAGAAGGCAGTAAGCGGCTAACAACCACAACTGCCATCTGTTCTCTGCTCGCTTTGTGAGAATCTCTGGGACAGCAGCAAGTCAGCTCCAAGAACGCAGCTCCCAGCCGGCTCAGCAGGGCTGCTGAAGTCACAGGGGACGGCACAGGCTCCTTCCCCAGCCCCCCAAGCCTAGGTATGAAGTCACTGCCCAGCTGGGCACCAGACCTCTTTTGTTCTTCCTCTACCCACATGGTTCAGGTCTTGGGCAGAAAATACCAGTTCAGCATTTGCACGCCCATCGAGGGAAGCAGTAAAAGGGCTCTTGCAAGGTTAAAAGGATGTGGCTTTTAAACACACCAAACAGGGACGCCTGGGTGGCTCAGTTGGTTGAGCGGCTGCCTTTGACTCAGGTCATGATCCTAGCGTCCTGGGATTGAGTCCCGCATTGGGCTCCTTGCTCAGCAGGAAGCCTGCTTCTGCCTCTGCCTGCCACTCTGTCTGCCTGTGCTCACTCTCTCTGACAAAAGAAAAAAAAAAAAATGTTTAAACACACCAAACACACCACACACACACACACACGCCACAGAAAATCCCTTTCCCCACACGCTTCCTTCTATTTGGAGCAGCGTGCATCAGTGCAAGTGGGCTTCTCAGGAATCCCTACCATGACCCCCCCAGCCTCAGCACATGCTCTTCCCTCCGGGGCCCCCTCCCGCCCAGCCTGGGCCGCTGCCCCATGTCATGCTTCTCCCTGCAGCTCCGGGCTAGTTGGCCTGAAAAGTTAGAGCACTTCAGTGGACAGCTATGTAAGGAGGGGCCGGGCTCACAGCGCTTCCTTTGCTCCAGGGAGCTGCATTTTTCTAAGATTATTATTCCTTGGGCTGGCTGCTCAGCTACTCAGCGTCATTTCCCCTTTGGGTGGGAAAGTTCTTTCCTTTTGCATTGATTCTCATTAAGACTTAAGCCTTTTTCATCCCCTTTCATCTGCAGATCTCACAATTAAAGCATGGTCCACGGAGCACACAAAAATCAAGGCACATACACTTAAGCACTCAGAGCTGCGGCTCAGGAAGTCCTAAGTTGTTCAAACACACACACCCCAAGAAAAAGAAAATCTCTAGGACTTAGCATCTTCTCCATCTCCACCGGCTCAAACACCAGCCACAAATTTCATCTGAATAGTCAGCAGGGTGATAGGTGGGTACACAAGTAGGGGATTTGCCGACGAAGGCAGGCAAACACCCCACAGATGGAACACAAGTACGCTTACTCAGCAGCAAGAGTCCTGCCCTCTGCCAAGATGAAAAGGGCTAGAAATGGCCCCCAAGGAAGAAAAGGACATTTCTGGCCCCTGCTGTTGACACCCAATATCCAGAAGCCTCAGCCATGAGTGCCAGGCACTGACCCCTGGTATGCCCATAGCAGAAGGGGCTACAGGCAGTTTCCCCAACAATCAAATGAAGCACATTATTTCTAAGACTTGGGGCTCATTACCAGCAGGAGCAAGCACCTCCCCCAAACACAGTCATTACTACAGACTCACAGAAATCACTTACTGCTGGCTCTCTTGTTCATTGCCGTTTCCCTCTAAGTGACGTTGTTTGAACCACCACTAGAAACCAAGCACAGGTCATGTTGGATCCTCAGCCACGGTTAGAAGCTTCTAGCAGTTTTCAACAGGTAATCAATTTCCTCTCTTAACCTCGCCTTTCTAACATCCCACCTGAGATCCGGTCTTAGGTCTCCTGAAGAGCAGGCATGACTTGGGTGGGCTTTAAAGGGGGTGCCAGGAGAGACCCACTTAGGTAGGGGAAGTTTTGGACTACTCTGGCTCCTGCTACCTGCTCTGGGGACTCCCAGGTGCATTCCTCCCAGGTGCATTCCTCCAAAGCCTCATGCACCCCAGGCCTCCATGGCTCTCAGCTTCCAAAATGTATCAAACTGGAAATGTTGCAAGGCCAAGACTAGCAGTGTTACTGCCACACCTAGGAAGAAGTGTGGGTCCCTTAGGGCAGGGGGATGTCCCTAACTAGCAAAAGAGATCAGCCCCAATTCTTACCTGCTGCATCCTCCTAAGCCAGTTCCCTCCACTATCCCTCTGCCTGTAAGGCCCAGCTTTCTGTGATGTGTAGGGATACCCAGCTGTGAAACGGAAGCAGACTCGAGTGCAAGCCTTATCCAGCCAGTGTCCCCACAAATCAGCATCCTTGTACCCATCCCTAATAAGATGGGACTCCGCAGCTAAGAATGCCTGACCACCAACCAGAGAAACCTGCCCCCAGCTCTTGGGTGTCTCCTCTGGAAGGGCCTCGATCCCCTGTACTCCGTCTCCACTTAGAAAACTCACAACATATTACACAGTGTTCCTTAGTTACTTTTCTAGTGTGGGAAAGCCTGGGAATGTTCTCTTTCATGTTGATTCCTTCCCATGGAACTTAAAACAATGTACGTTGTAAGTCATCTGGAGTCAGAGTCACAGTGGGTATGTCTCTGATCAGTCTTCTAAAGCTTCTTTCTCCCCTCCCTTTCCTTACTGTTCTGAGTTTCTCAGTCTTGGGCCAGTGACTTAGAAATTCACAAGGACAAGGCATTCTGCAATGACGGGAATACTACTGAATACGGAGCTGAGTTTTTACTGGGGGTCTGACCATTTTTTTTTTTTTTTTTTACTTTTTTCTTATTTAAGAAGGGGAGGCATCCCTAGGTTCAATGAAGCCAGCTAATTCCTATACCAGATAGTGTGTGTGATATGATAAACTTAAATGAAGTGCCAATTAGGAAAAGGAAATCTTCTCAAACTTCACCTAAAATTCAAATCAATATCGGTGTTGCCAGCAACCTTGCTTTTCTAGAATGACCCTGAGAGAGAGGGTATGCCTTCTGTCACTCACAGGAAGGCAATGGCTAACACCACATTGCTGACTGTTCAAAGCACTTGTCCTTTATTTTTACTTTCATTTTGTGGTGCCATCACTAGGAGGCTAGGGGGAACAGGAATCATCACTTCCATTTCACAGATGGAGAAACTGAGATCAAAAGAGGTGACATTCCCAAGGTCACAATGGTATTGTGTTTGGAATTCCACTGGGTCCTAACCATTTCTTCCAGATCTAAAGAAGAAAATGCATAAAAAGGTCCAGAGGAGAGGGGGCAGGTCCCTTTCTGAGCAGGATAGGCAAAGGCTATGAATGGAGCAGAGGCCCACTGGGAAAGCAAAGAGGTGGAGGGGAGGAAAGGCTCAGGGACAGTCCAGTGTCACTGTTTGCCCTGCAGGGGTTTGCCTTGCAATCCCCCACCTCCACACCATCGCCCCGTCCCTCCTCTGCTTTTAGAGTGAACCAGTAGAGCGTTGTGTTTCCAACTACGTCCTTTGTCCTTTCCAATATCCTCAAGGCTAGAACTCTTAAAAATCAGGTATTTATATTTAAAAGTTAGGCTCTGTACCTGGAGAGGCCATTTCTGTGTAGCTACAGGAAAAGAATGGAATTGGGGAATTGACGGGGAAGATGTTATCACCTCCGAGGTGGGAGAAGCACTTTTGGAAGGTCTGCGGTGGGGGGGTTCGGTTCTTTTCTATTTTTCAAAGGGAGGTGTTGTGGGGGATAGGTCTGGGGTGCATCACGGAAGACAAGTTTTCTTCCAAGGGGTGGGGGAGAACAGGGCGGTCACACCCCCAGACTCGCCACTGGCGAAAGCGTCTAGGAAAGCCACTCTCCCGCTCGCCGCCCTCCCAGGCTGCCCACCCCTGGGCCACCCCCACCCCCCCAACCAGGGACCCGGGTCAGCGGGGGGGCCCCGGCCGAGACCGAGCTCGCCGGAGGGCCTAGGGCGGGGGATGCGGCCCAGAAGCGCGCCCACGCCCCCCAGCTCGAGGCTCCTCGGCGCCCGGCCGTGGCTCTCACTCACCCGCGCTCCCGCCTCGGGGGGCCCGGCGCGAGGGTCCCCGGCGTGCGGCGGCGGCCAGCCCGAGGGCCGTGCGGCTGGGGCCGGGGGACGCGAGCCCGCGGCGCTCCCGGGGTGGCGTGGGCGGCGGCGGCGTGGGCGGCAGCTCGCGCTCGGGGCCGGGCTCCGGCTGCCGCGCCAGCCCTGCTCCTGCGAGGGGCGCCCCGCTCGGCGCGCGGAGGGCCGGGGAGGGCGGCCAACCCCGCGTCCCGGGGGCGGCCGGCGGCAGCAGCAGCAGGAGCAGCAGCGGCGGCAGCAGCAGCAGCAGCGGGCGCGGGAGCGGCGGCGAGGCCATGGTGGCGGCGCCCGCCCGCGCTCACATGCCCGGCGCGCGGGGCGGGCGCGGGGCGGCCGCGGGTGCGAGGGAAGCGGGCGGCGGGCGCCGCGCGGGGCCGGGGAAGTGAGCGAAGTGAAGCAGCGAGCGCAGTCCCCGCCTCAAAAGTTGTGGGGAGCCGCGGGCGGGCGGCCGGGGCCGGGCGGGCGGACGCGGCGGAGGCGGAGGCGGCCCCGGCGCCGCTACATGCTAATTAGCCCGGGCGGGCCGCGGGCGGGCGGGCGGCTCCTCCTCGGTTTGACATCACCGGCCGAGCGCGGCCGGGCCGGGGGCGGGGAGAGGGCAGGAAGGGGGCGGGGGCCGGCCGGGGACCGCGGGGTGAGGTCCGCACAGCCGGCCAACTTTGCTCTCGCTCTCTCTCTCTCTCACACACACACATACACACACACACACACACACACACGCAGACACACACACACTCCCTCCCCACCCCCATTAGGGTTGCTCTGCCATTGGGAGAAAAATCAGAAAAACCGAGTCCTCCCAATCGGGACCGGAATTTCCCAACTCCTTGAATGCCCAGTACGTGGATGAAAAGCGGGTACTGGGTGATGTGGTTAGCACTAAGCAGATTGTACAAAGTGCTTTGGTGCGTGAGAGAAGTGGAACCTGTTCCCCTCTCCCCACCGCGCGAGGTCACTGCCCCTAGCTAATTGGAACTGCCACCCTCCCCTCCCACCATCACCACTCCTCCTCCAGGCCCCAGGGCTGGTGCTGGGTTCGCTGCTGCCAAGCCTAACACCTCATCCTTTGCCCAACGCGGGAGTCACCTTATTCTCCAGAGCCTTCTCAAGCCTGGACTCCTTCCCCTTGAGACCACTGCCTTTGGCTCACACCTAGAGTTTTGCAGAAATGTCACCTCCAGGGCACCCAAACAGGTCACCGGGAAAAGAGAAATGAATTCGGGCATGGCTAGGCAAACTCATAATCAGAAAAGGGGTTGCAGATAGAAAATTAAACAAAGGGACACACAGAGATCACTGAATTTTAAATGAATACTTTCAGGGGAGAGATTCAAAGACTCAGTGAAAATAAAATTTCTTGGCAAATAAAGTTCCATTTGTGTCCATATCCCTTTCCTTCCGGGTAAATAAAGAGTAAAATATGTCTAAATTTTAGGGACTGCAAGTCTCTTTATTTTTAGGTTGAAGAAAAAGGGGCTCAAAATGGGAAAATAATTTGGTCAAAATTCTGAAGCTAGACCCAAAGATTAAGAGATTTACCTGTGAAGGATTGTGTGGCATTATTAATTCTGGTCTCACAATTCAGAATTTGCGATAACCTAGATGATGTCTCAACTGAAATGAATACTGGAGCTCTTGGGAGAATCTCGTCAGTTTCATCAGGGACTCCTGCGCCATCAAACCCTTAGGAAACTATGAGTATGACCTTCCCTTTCAAGCCTGACTGTCCACCCCACCCCACCCCACTTCTTCACTCCTCTCTGCTGTCTCCAGAGCTCCATGACCCCCACCTCCAGGGCAATGAGCAGATCATGGTGTCCAGAGCAGCTGCAGATGGACCTAGGCCCACCTTCTAGTGATTCAGTCCAAATGAGTCACTTGGCAGAAAACATAAAGTATGCCGTGTATAAACAACTTCACCTTAAACAGGGGAGTGGGGAGTAACCATTTGGTTTTATTTTATTTCATTTGTAAAGAACCACAAAACAAACCCAACTTGCCAGGGTTCTCACATGGAATTTCCAGGTCTTTCCAAGAAAGGACCAATACAATGATCCCCCATACATAACTTGGTTTGCCCTTGTGGCCCCAGCTCAACTTCTTAGGTTCCTACTCTCATATTAACAGTCAGAGCTGCCCAGCTGCCCAGATGCAGCCAGATAAACCCCAACAGGCCAAGACACTGTGCTCGGAGGTTCTGGTCACCACCATGCCCTCCCTTCCTCTTACTCTTCCCATAGCACAGGTTGCCCTCCCTGGCAACCAGTGACATTCAAGGGTTTAATGGCCCTTACAGGCTTCTTGTGTAGATTCAGAGATCCCTAGGGAGTCTGCATTGACTACCAAGGCCCAAGGAGCAAACATGCACCTGGGATATGTCCCTCACTTCTAAGCATCACAGATTGTCCTCCCTAATCTTCTCTTTGTCTTCTAAGAGAAATAGCCAAACTCATATCAGCTGGGAAGTGCTTCCCCTGTGGATGAGAAGGGGGAGACCCAAGAGAATGTGGAAAGATTCATCACAGTGAAATGGCCCTGGGCACTTTTCTATCACCTTCTAGGACAAAAGAAGAGAAAACAGCAAAAGAGAGTTGGAGACAGAGAGAACCTTAGAAAGAATAGTGAGTGGGCCTTCCTGACTTGACCGCTGTTTAACTGGGTGGTCCAAACCTCAGTCTCCTCATCTGTAAAATGAAGATTGCCTGAGATGATTGCTAAGGATATGCTCCAGCTCTGGTGTTTTATGGTTCAGTAAAGACCTTCTGACACCATAGCAGGGAGGTAAGAGACAGGTGTTTAAGGATATTTGTGGTGTTTTCTGCCCAGGGATATAAAAACTGAAACATGATTTTTGGTCACCGTGGATGGATTGGAAGAGACCCTTACTGGAGCCAGGGGAAGAAATCAGATGACATCTAAGATCCATCCCAATCCTGGGCATCTACTGACCTAAAATGAATCAGTTGGGGAGCCGGCTTGGACCTAGTTCCTAGACTGAGTGAGGCAGGAGCCAGACATTCCTAACCTCTCCAGAGGTGGGAGTGGGGACCCTCCAAAGTGGTGGTCAGCGAGCTCTGCAGTCAGCCTGTGTCTTCAGCACCCAAAGATGCCTGTAGTGGGAGCTTTGCAGGGGCTTATCCGGCTGCTGTATGAGCTATATTGGGTTTAGGCCAGACTGCAGTGCTGAATCGGCCTCCCCCAAACGCTGCAGCTTCGCGTGACCAATGTTTTACTCTTCTGGTTCTCTTGGCAGCCGTAGGCACGCAGGTGAGCGTGTGGCTCCTCTCGACACAGAGTTCCCCAGGACCCACATGATGGCCGCTCTGTCCTTCTCTAATGTCTGGTTTCCGAAGTTGCCCTTGGAACTGACATCCCAGTCTGCCGGAAGTTGAAAGAACATGGAAAGAACACGGAGATGTGAGCACAGGAGATTTGAAAGGGCTGAGCCTGAACGTGCCACGCGGCCCTTCCTCTCACGTCCTACCAGAAAGAACATTTGTCACGTGGCTCCCCAGACTGAAAAGGAGTCTGGGAAATAGAGCCTAGGCATAGAGACAAAGAAGGGGAAAAAGGATCTGGGTAGACAGGTAGGAGTCTCTGCCCTACTACTCACTATCAGTAGGGCAGGGAAAGGAAAGGGAGGGCAAAGGAGATTCATTGCTCTGGCCTCAGTTTCCTCCTGCCTAAAACAAGGGTATTGAATCAGATGATCTCTGAGGGCCCATCTGCTTAGCATTCTGTGGTTCCAAGAGGTGATGAAATGTCCTTCTGCACCAAAGTAAACAAGCTTGCAGATTCCTGCTGCAGCTCGTCCTCGGCCTGAGGAGTTCTCTTCTGCCAACTGGTGTGGTTGGTGGATCCCGGAGAGAGGGCCTTGGGTTCCCTCCAAGTTCTGTTCCCAAGCTGTTCTCACTGCCTGGCCAAGTTTAGTGATCTCCATTGACCTCAGTCTCCCCACCTGTAGAGTGGGGAGAGAAATCATTACCCTTCGCTGCTTCCCCGGGTTGGCTGAGGATACAATGAGGTCATCGTCCAGAAGGCATAGAATTCTTCTGACTGAAGCATCCACACTGTAACCAGAGCCTTTAACAACACTGCACCCTGAACAGGCCTGAAGTGTGCCCAGCTCCTGAGGACAGTGCCCTGTAGAATTCATGACAGTGTGGGGTGGCATGGTGATGGCTGGGGTGCAGGGGCAGCTGCAGAGCAGTGACATACCAGGACCAGGATCCTTGAGGGCTGATATCAGCCAACAGACACCTGCATAGAGTTTCATCCGAGGATGGTGGGCTGGGCCCAGGCAGCACCATCTCCTCTGGCCTCTGCTATGTGCGAATTGCCCCATTACACCCTGAGTCTGTTTAGTCATCCTCTCATCTGCTTTACCCCCCCACCCCAATTTGTGAGCTGCTTTCTGGGAAGTTCCATGCCTCATTCATCTTTGTATTCCCAGAATCCAATATACTACCTTTTTTTTTTTTTTTTTTTTTTTTTTGGCATTCAACTAGTATTTACTAAGTGACTACTCTGTGTCTAGGATTGTTCTAGTTTTTGAGTGAGTCTCAGACCTCATAGACCTTAAAGGTTTGCAGAAGACAGACAGTAATCAAAAGAACATAAATGGAAACTTGTCACTATAGAAAGTGTCCTAAAAGAGAATACTTGTTTGTTGGGGGGGTGGGGATTCTTCAATGTCCCTGTAAACATGAGATTGAGCCACCATCTGAAAGCTGTGTAGGCCATTAATATGCAGGCTGAAAATCAGGCAAGGGAGATTAGGGATAGTATGTGCAAAGGTCCCGAGGCAGGAAGAATTGGGATACATTTAAAAGACCAAAAGAAAACCCATGTGGCTGGAGCACAGGCGAGAAAGAGTGTGGAGGGAAGTGAGGTTGGAGATCCTGATAGCAACCAGGTCCCATAGACCCTCACAGCCCATTTTAAAGGTTTTTGCTTTACCTTAAGAATTTAGGAAAGCCATTTTAAGGTTTCAAGTTGGAGAGGTAGGGTGAGGTGGGAGTGGAGAAGAGAAAGGGGTGAGGATTGACATGAATTGCAATTGGAAATCATTATTCTGGCTATGATATGGGGAAGGACTTAGAAAGACATGAGAGCTGATGCCTGAACTCTTGGAGTCCAAGTGAGAAATGATCATTCTTGGATAAGGATGATAGAGATCAGCACACAGAAGAATATGGACTTGAGATTATAGGAAGCAAAATCCACAAGGTATGTTGATGGATATGGAGGATGTGGGAGAAGAGGTCAAAGATTTCCCAAGTTTCCGGCCTTTATGTTTGGATGGATGGTAGCACCATTCCCAAGGAGAGGGAATGGTGGAAGAGAACTGGATCCTTGAGGTTAAGATCATGAACTTTGTTTTGGACTTGGGTCTGGGTGGCTCAGACGTCCGAGTGGCAATGTCAAGTGTAGCTTCAGATGTGCAGATGCGGAGCTGAGAGGAGAGGTCCAGATCTGCCTACAAAGGAATGAGAGCACCGAGAATAGAGAACACTCTAGTAAGTGAAGAGAGCCTAAAAATGAGCCCTGGTGCTGCAACATGAAATGGCTTGGGGTAAGGAGACTGAGCCGGGAGGAGCCACACAGATGTGGGAGGAAGCCCAGGAGAAGGTCATGTCACTGGAGCAAAGAGAAGGAGGTGGTGGTTCACAGTGAGTGACCCTGACAGAAGGTCATGTAAGGTGATGACAGAAAACACCCATTGGCTTTAGCAACACGGAAGTCCCCCGTGGCCATAATAAGGAAGGTGTCGGCGTAGCAATTGGAGCAGATGCAGCAAAAGAGCGAGTAGGGAGGAGCGGGAGACGGAGAAATGAAGTCTCTAGAAGAGTCTGGCTTTGAAGGGGAAGAATGAGTCAGGACAGTAGCCACAGGGGAATGAAGGAGTAGCGCAGTTTTTCTTGCTTTTAGGGGAAGAATTTTTTTTTTTTAAGAATTTATTTATTTATCTGACAGAGAGAGATCACAAGTAGGCAGAGAGGCAGGCAGAGAGAGAGGAGGAAGCAGGCTCCCTGCTGAGCAGAGCCCGATGCGGGACTCGATCCCAGGACCCTGGGATCATGACCCGAGCCGAAGGCAGTGGCTTAACCACTGAGCCACCCAGGCGCCCCAAGGGGAAGAATTTGAACGTGGAAAGGGTGTACACGGGAGAGAGAAAATGAAAGCTCTAAGAAAGAGAAAAGGTGGTTGGCAGGATAAAGGGTTCTGAGACTCGGGAGTGCAGGCAGAGGGACTGGCCTTGGAGGGAGGGCTAGAGGAGAGGGTGGCGCAGCGAAGGGGTCTGGGTTCCTGGCTTCCTGGCTGAGGACTTCGAGTTTCTTTGTAAAATAGCAAATGCAAGGCTATCTGCTAAGGATGGAGGGACTGGAGTGGGGACAGGGGAGCTGAGGGATTGGAAGTCTGGAGGAACATGAATATAATTTCTTTTCCAGGGCTGCTGTAGCAGAGTGCCACAAACATGGTGGAATAAAACAACAGATATGTATCCTCCCTCAGATCTGGAGGTCCCAAGTTCAAAACCAAGGTGTCAGGGGGGCCACGCTCCCCCCGAAGGCTCTAGGAGAGAATTCTTCCTTGCATTGTCCTAATTTCTGCTGGTTGCCAGCGAGCCTTGGTGCTCCTTGGCGTGTCTGCACATCGCTCTGGTCACATGGCCTTCGCCCCTTCATGTGTGTCTGTATCCGCATCTTCACATGGCCTTCTTTGCAGCGCAACAGTCTTTGGATTTAGGCCCAGCCTAATTCGGGATAATCTCCTTTTAACTTGATTACGTCTGCAAAGACCTTTTCAAGTAAAGTCACATTCGCAGGGACCGGGGTTAGGACTTGAACATATCTTTCTGGGGACACAGTTCCACCCACCACAATGAAGAAGTTTGGACATCAGAGCGAGTGTGAAAAATGTGCTAGAATGCCCAGCCCATTCAATGGCTCACAGAAATTACTGGAGAGTGCCCAGCAGCACGAGCTGTTCCCAACTTGCCTCTCTTTGCTGACCAGTGTCCAGCATCCCTGGCCTGAGCAGGGGCACCACTTTGGGGTAGGTTCCCTCCCACCAGGAACAAAGACTTCTGACCTCACATGACCTCCCCTTCCTGTCCCAGTCTCTACATCCCACTCAGTACAAGAACCCTTTCAGACAGAAGCTGCTGACCCTAGCAACACTAGGGGTTACAACAGAGGAGAGAGAATTCAAGCCCTACACTCCCACCAGCACCATTTTGCTCAGAGCCACAGAAACAGAGTGCCTTGGGATTTTGACAAAAGAACTAGAAGAACAAACCCATCTCCCTGTTTTTGACCTCTCAGGAGAAGCCTTACTGTCCCCTTTCTGCCATAGCAGGAATGGTTTCACATTGTCCCGGTGAGCCGGGCTGCTTGCTGGACCCCAGGCTTAGGGAGCCCTTGCTCTGCCTCCACCCGCTGGTGCATTTGCCTTGAAGGCCAAGGTGAGCCATAAACACCACAGTCCCGCTGCAGAACGCAGGGACCTCCTCCAGGGAGGAAGGCTTGCTCACAGCTTGGCCAGGCTCCCAAGCATCATGTACAGCAACCCGGAGTAACCACTTAGACAGCTTGGGGTGGGTCCTCGAATGACCTTCCGTTTCTTGTCTGCCCATCTGAAAGGACCATTCCATTCCAAACAACATTCCTCCGATAAAATCGGTTACACACTGTAAACGTCAATGAGCCAGGAACATTCTCCGACGCAACAGGATTCTGATAAAGCGGTCTTATTTTGCAAAACCTTCCAGCATGAAAAGTCCTCCCCAGAGCAAGCAGGGAAATTCCTAGGATGCCAGGACACTGGGCAAAGTGGCAGGGGGCCCAG
This sequence comes from Mustela nigripes, assembly GCF_022355385.1. Lineage (NCBI taxonomy): Eukaryota > Metazoa > Chordata > Mammalia > Carnivora > Mustelidae > Mustela > Mustela nigripes. Next base: position 100,460,781 of record NC_081558.1, read on the forward strand.
GGGAAGAGCAGAAAACTCAGAGGTGAACTTCCCACGGAGGGCAGAGGACCCTGGGTCTTCAGACATCCTTTCATTCAGTCAAGAAGTCGACAATTACTGGATGAGCACATCCCAAGGGCTGTGCCCTGTTCCGGAGTCACTGGGGAGGCACTGCGATTGCCAAGCTGCCTTGCCGTTTAACATGCAGCCACAACCCACAGTCCAGCTGGTGGTCAGGGAAAACGTCCCCATCCCCATCTTAGCTGGACTCCCCCTGCCCTTCCCCCCGGCCCCTCCTCTTTGCCTTGCTCTCTGAGGCTACGGGTTTTCACTTACCTCTCTAACTCCCCCTCACCCTCTCCCCACTTTTTTTGGTCTTTCTCTGTTGCTTTGTGTTCCTGGGTGTCTCCTCTATGGGGCTGTTTCTGCTTCTTTCTGCCTCTTCTCCATGTCTCACTTGACATCCATGACCCAACCATTTTTCTACTTCTCCACTGGGGATCTGGTTTTGGGTTTTTTTTTTTTTCTCTTTGTATGGTTTTCTTCCAATCAACTCAGACCCAGTGTTTCTCTCCTTCTCTGTTCTGTTTCTTCTAACAAACTATTCCATAGAACTAAAGGCGTTTAAAAAAAAAATTTTGTGGAATCAACTTTCACATTCCCTGGGTTTTATATTTAAAATTGGTTGAAGAATCTGTGTACCTCTCTGTGTTGTGTGAATTTCTCCCAAGAGCGTGAGCAACTATTTGAAATTTTTTATTAAAATGGGATATACATAGAAAAAAGTATACCCGTGGCATGCCATAAACATGTCCCGCAGAGCTCAACGAATTTCCCTCATAGAATGTTTGTGTCCTCAGCATTCAGAGGGAAAGACACCTGTGTTCCTTTCCACTCTCTGCCCCTGTGGGTCACTGCCATCCTGACTTCTCTCAGTATTGGTTAAGCTAAGTAACAGTTATGTTAGGAGTCTCTTGATTTATCTGTTTTTAAAACTGGCAAAAAAGGAACACTAAAACCTGTGACTTTCATTAGACAAAAGATCTCTCTAATCTCTGACCCACTGTGGACCATAAAAGGTGAGTAAGGGTCTCAAAGATAACAAACACTAGGTAAAAGATAATAAATGTCTCAAGACGTCTCCTGTTTCCAAAGATCTTTGTTTCACAGGAGCAAGTGGAGACATGGCCTGCGACACCATTTGTTCCTTCTAAGTATTCTGACAGTCGAGCATGCTCATCTCGGGGAGTAATAACGCCATTGACAAGGCTTCCGGGACCTGAACAATAGGCCCATGGAAAGCACATAGACGGCCAAGATGGGACTCATCTTCAGACAGCAGCGCAGTGCCCTGTCCACTCCTCTGTACCATCCCCACTTCATAAGGAAAGAACTGGAAAAGAGTGTGGGACCAGAAATAGGACTGCAAGTCTGCTGCAGAGCAGAACCAGTCTGAGGCCCTATGCTCTGGGCCCACATGCAGTCATTGTTGGTGCAGGGCAGCTGCTGCGGCCCCAGTGTGAGGAGGCAGCCTGGGTACCCGCTATAAGTGCCACCCAGCTCTTCCTCATCCCCGCCCAACCCAGACAGACCCTGTGCTCTGAGGCTCGCACCCAAAGGGAGCAGCCCCACACTGCCAGCCCAGCTCAGTGCTCTGAGGGTACAGGCCACCGACAGAATCCCTGCCCTTGTCTGGTGGGGAGAGGAGGGTGGTCTGTACGAGAGAGGGATTTGGGAAGAGGCCGCATGTATGAGAAGGGTAGCTAGCGGGAACTCCTATGCAGATGGGAAATGGATGGGAGTCTTGAAAGCTAGGCATCAGGCCGGTGGTTCTCAAACCTGGCTGGATAGGAGAATTGACAGGGGAGCTTTTACGAATTGGCGGTCCCAAGAACCCACGTACCTAATCAGTCTCTCGGTAGGACTGGGCCATTAGGAGTCTCCAGAAGCTCCCAGGTGATTCTAATATGCATCAGGGTAAAGAACCACTGCGTTCAACTTCATGTAGCAGGACACAGAGACTGAGTGGAAGCTTTCCGCAGTAGAGGGATGTGATCAAAATGGTGGCTCAACAAAGCATCTTTAAAAATACAGATTTCTGGGCCACATGAGTGGCTCAGTCAGTTAAGTATGTGACTCTTGTTCTCAGCTCAGGTCTTAGGGTCATGAGTTCAAGCCCCGAGTTGGGCTCCACAGTGGGCATGGAACCTCCTTAAGAAGGGGGGCTGGTTAATTGGAGGGGGAGACAAACCGTGAGAGACCGTGGACTCCAGGAAACAAACTGAGGGTTTAGGAGGGAGGGAATGAGGGGATGGGTTCGCCCGGTCATGGGCATTAATTAAGGAGCTCACGGATTGCATGGAGCACTGGGTGTTATACGCAAACAATGAATCATGGGACACTACATCAGAAACTAATGATGTACTGTATGGTCACTAACATAACATAATAAAAAAATGCATAACAAAATGCAACAAAAATGCAAAAAAATAAAAACAAAACAAAACAACAAAACAACCCCAAACTTTCTGTGACATTGAAAAGCTGAAATAATTCATCACCAGAATACCAGAACTACAAAAATCTTAAAAAGAAGTCCTCTAGTAAAAAAGTGTGAGATGGAATTCCATAATACACACAGGAATCAGGAGCACCAGAAATGGTAATTATGCACTACCAGTGGTAGACATCTGTACACCAAGACACCCTGGCTCCAAGGAATAACACCTGGGTCTCATCTTCATTCTCCCCGGTTCCTGGATGCCTGAGAGGATACATACACCACAGCACGATCCTTAAAAAATCCCCAGACCCCAAATAAAGACAATACTCATGCTCTTTTCCTTTCTGAGTTTCTCAGTCCCTTCGTCTGTATCTGCTCTCTCTAGAGCCTCAGTAAATTTGCTCTCACTTAAAAAAAAAATATCTTGAGAAGTATTTATTGAGCACCTACTCGGTACCAGCAGGCACCATACCAGGCTCTGGGTACACAGATATCCGTATATCTGTACACAGGACAATCCGTATAGTCCCTGCCCTTGTCTAGCCAGCCGATTAGAAGAAAATACAGATCCACAAATAAGTATAACATGCCATTTTACAAAAGTCTGAAGCAAGTCCTCTAAGAACATTGAGGATTTGCTGGAGAAAGCTTTCTTAGAGAGGTGACATCAGAATTCTTTCCTGAGGGAGTTTGCCAAGCAAAGCAAACAGAAGAGAATGTTCTAAGTGGAAGGAGTATGACAGGTGCTGAGCACCACAGAGACCCCATGTTCAGTATGACACAGGGAGTGTGGAGGAGGACTTTGGAAAGAATGGTGGAGGCAAACACCAAGCATCTGATTCCACATGAGCTCCCGGTATTTGAAAACCGAACAGAGAAGGGGGAAGGAGGGACACCAGTTCGGAGCTTCTGTAGTGATCCAGAGTGATGTAAGGCTGGACCAAAGAATTAATGGTGGGAATGAAGAAGAGAGCAACCCAAGAAGGTAGCAGGTTTGGTAACAGAACAGATGTACGGAGAAAGAGAGAGAGAGAAACAAACTAATGTGAGACAGCAGAATAAAAGGAGAACATGGCCTTAGGACAGATGGGATATCAGGTAAGATTATATGAATTTCCTGGAACTCTGAGACATCCACACGGAGATATGTTTAAAAGGCCAACCGAAGGGCAGAAGCTGGGAGCTGGACGGTGGAAGGCAGAGAGGAAAAGTACGGGGAGAGAAGGTGAGATGTCCAGGTGTAAACATCTATACCAGTTATTTGGCTCAAAAGCAAAAGGGTGTGGCACGCCACAGACCAGACACAGGTGTGTATTAGGCAGGGCTGACCTGTGGGTGGTGGAAACAGGAGGAATAAGGAAGAAAAGGAGCTAGGTCCGTGAGGTACAGAAGGATGGCTTACAACAGAGAGGGAGAGTTGACCTTTAGGAAGGAAGGGCACTTCTTCACGGAGAGACAGATGTCTGAGAGAACTCATTCCCAAGGGCTTGGATCCAGGTCAAAACTCTCAAAAGCAGGGGCTGGGAAACTTTTCTGAAAGGGCCGGATGGTCAGTGTTTGAGGCTTTGTGGGACACATGGTGTCTGCCACAGGTGCTCAACTCCGCGACTATAGTGCAAAAACAGCCGTAGACAATATGTGACCCCCTGGGCACGGCTTTGCCCAGGGGGTCACATAACTTTTATTTAAAGCTAAATAAAACTTAATTTAAAAACAGGTGGTGGTTAAAATGGTTAATTTCATTTTACATGAATTTCACCTCAGTTAAAAACAACAAGCTCTGGCCTCGATTGGACTCATGGGGCTACGGTCTGCCAGTGCTGCCTGCTCTAGAAGAAAAGGGTGAGCAGCTGGCAGCTTCCAGAGAGATCGGATCTGGACTGTCCTCCATGGGGACTGTGGACAGTGACCGAGGGATGATCTGAGTTCAAATCCAGACCGGCTACTGCCTAGCTATGGGATCTTGAGTAGAATACTTTCCTGAGCCTCAGTTTCTTCCTTTGTAAAATGGGGAAAATAGGGCCTACCTCACTGGGCTGTTCCGAGTATCATACGTGACAATGAATATGGGTGTCTGTATGAATAGACATATAATAATAATGAATAATGAATAATAAATGAATGCCCAGCTCAGGAAAGATTATCTTATTTAATTTTTAAGGATTGACCATGAATTGTGGGACCCCAGCTGCAGATGAACACCATGACCGCCGAGCTCTAGCACCCTGAGAGATGGGACTGGAAGGAAGGGAGGATGTGAGGGCAGAGGTGGAAGGTAAGGGGAGGATTGTACCTACTAACGGTAACGACAACAAAATGTGTATATCCAATTCTAGAGAGCCACAGACCCACAGCTGCAAACGCACACACAGCCCTGTGCGTGGACGGGTGCACACGAGGCGACGTAACCCAACTCCACTGTTCCTAGTGGGACAAGATTCTGAGGTGTTTTGTCTCTGGCTAATCAGTGCAGCCCATGGGGAAGGGGCTCCCCACAGTGTGGTTTATGGGACCCCAGCATGGACCAGCACACCTCCCCAGCAGACATCACATGAAGCCCTGGCCTGGGAGGGCTACTGCCCACCACACAGCCTGAAGCTCATAAAGACAGCTAGTCCCAGATTTACATTACCCCAAAGCCTTTCCACCTGGGCTGCTCAAACTTTCGAGCCCCACCTGGAGGTGGGAGGGGAGGTTGCTTAAAAATGTATGTTCCTTGGCTGATTTAGGAGGTCTGGGAAGGGCCCGGGAATCTGCATTCAGCAAAAAAAATCCCCGGTGATTTCTTTATATTCGTGAGCTGAGAACCACGCTTTCAGAAATGAGGCTTTACCCCCTCACCCCTGAATGCAGCTGTATAATGGCACAATGGACTCCCCAAATTCGTTCCTGGAACTGCGGCCATAGAACATGGCCCACCCCTGTGTCTTATGCTTCTTCCTACTGCTCATAAAGAAAAGGTAAGCTCAGGTCTGGTGTCTTGGGGTAACACAACTAATTCTAAAACAGACATGAAGATTTTCTAGGGCATGGAGTTTAGCCTGAAAAATAAAACGTGAGTCCAGAGAAGAGCTAATCTAGTCTCTTCAGTCTAATAAAAATCTTGCCGGTAATTACTCTTCCCAGAGCACTGTGGTTGAAACATCCAAGTGTAGTCTGTTCCAAGCCCAGTTCCTCCCTTCCTGGCCATCCTAGAAGTGTGCCCAATTCCTGCTTCTTCATCCCAGAACATTCTTCTTCTGGCACCTATGGACTGAGCTGCAGAAGCAACGGCTGTGATCTGGTTTCACGGTGTCTGATTTTTTTTTTTTTAAGGGCTTTGCACACACAGACATTCAATAAACACTTACTAAGCGAGCGACTGAACAAATCCATGATAGGTTGCATGGGTTGATAGAGCAGAGGAAAAATATTTAAAACCCCAAATTGGGATGATTTGTAAGTGAAGATACGCCTATATTCCAGAAGGTCTTTCAATCTGGTCAGGCAAAAAAGACCAACACAGATCATGAATAGAAGACAGTGTATGAAGCATAGCCACCGTCCCTCACCACACACACACATGCACGCACACTCACGCACACGTGTACACACACCCACACAATTTATCTAAGTAAATGCTATCAAGTCAGCACTTTGAGAGGTCTTGTCAGTTCTCAAAATCTGTTATGTTGGGATCCCAACTTTGGAAATGGCCTCAAGAGTCAGTTGACTTTGTGGTCACACTTCATTTTTGACCCAAAGAAGAAAACGTAGCTTAACTGCTCCCCTTATTCCCAGATCGGGTTCTTAGTGATTTTAGATGCTTCCAGAAACCCAAATGAACCCTCAGGGGACAAAGGCTTGCCATTCATTAGAGTATTCAAGGGCTTCGAAAAGGACACTGAAAATGGAATTCTACACACAGTTTAGGGAATGACAGAATCATTGGCTTAAGTGTGAGAAACCAGCACAAACAGATCGGGAGACAGCACTCATTTGCCATCAATAAGAAACTCATCACAGCTGTTCCCGTCCCGAGTACAGTGGTAGGGAGTTGCAGAGAGTGGACCAGAGCCCACCAAACCTGGTTCCTCGTCTTCCTGAACCCACAGCTGTTCTGTATTTCCCAGCAGTCTTTCATTTAGACTGTCTGTATGTTTAGTGCTGGCCAATAGAAAACAAGGAAGTGACATGAGCTCGTTTATCCCTGGGCCCTAAAACTTCTAGGGCCCCCTTCCCAGGTCCCTTTCTTCCTCCTGCCAGCTGGATGTTGAGAATTCAAGGGGAAGACTCTGCCTGCCTAGACAATGCTCAGCTACTAAACAGAAGGAGGCTAGGTCCCTGAATGATGGGGAAGAGTGCTTCCACCACCTTCGGATTGGCATCAGACTGGAACATGAGCCAGAAATAAATCTCTGAAGTGTCAGGTCAATGCAATTTGGGGGCTGCTTGTTACAGCAGCAAATCGAGCCCAACTAATACACAGAGAGTTACACAGAATACCCCATCTGACAAGCAGCCCAATTCGAAACTGACACTGCCATTTGGAGCATCTGTCCTTGTGACTTTCAGTTTGCGGTTCATATATGAAATCAGGACTGTTTTCTCCCATCTCCATTCAGCCCCTTACCACATAGTCTGCATGTCACATTGCAAAGATCAGCGTTCATCGAGCCCGCTTGCTGCTGCTGGGATGCGGCTGCTAATCCTTTGAAATGTCACTCACCGTCCAGGCTTCCCAAAGTGAACCTGATGTGGACCACGTGGCCCCTATTGTAAATGAGGTTTCACATTTGGTGAGTCCAGCTTCCTTAGGGAAAAAAACAAAAAACAAAACAAAACAAAAAACAAAACAAACAAACAAAAAACCCCAGGCTCTCCATTAGAGACTCCCCTGTATAGAACTGCTTCTGCCTCTTTTAGAAGGAGGCTATGGCCGCCCTCACCTCAGGGAATGGCAGTGAGGAGCCGACTGCTATCTGTCCTCCACTCACTCCCAGCCCATCAGACTAGGCAACAGAGAAAGAGCACCAGCCCCGATGGGCTCCCTGCCCAGGAGCACAGCCAACTGGGGACCCCCTGATGCTGGGAAGCCTTTCTTGCCATCTGCTTTGCCTCTTACTTGAATGTGACCTTCTCCCCAAGAAGAGGACCTTGACAAGAGTCTGGGGCTTATGCCTCCACTCACTGCCTCAAATGCACAAACGGGCATCTATTTCTGCTCATGAGCTCTCTTCAAGAAACCCAGGCACATCTTCCAGATGTGGGGATGCCGAGGAAGGTCTGGTGAGTACAGACTTCTGCATTCCCCATCTGCGGAGAAAAGCAAACAGTCCAGAATTCCCACTGCCACCCCCACATCCACACACCCATGTAATTACCATATCTGATCCTCTCCTCTTGGGCTCTGTGTGGACACTGAGGGGATAAGACCCAGCAGGAAAGTGGGTTATTTGCTCTAGAGGGAAACCCTGGTTCAAAAGAAAGGAAAGTGAGTAGGATTTTGATGTTTAAGAGAAATTCCCAATGCTCTGGGAAGGGAAGGGAGAAGCCCGAGAGGAGAAGTGGTGTAGGAATGTGGCCAAAGAGTCTGAGAAGTGGAGGGGCTGTGGGGGAAGAGGCATGAACTGGTGGGAGGCCAGCTCTCCTGGCTCTTGTGCTGGAGCAGAGTTCCTATTGCTGGCTGGGGAGGGTGTCTTGCTACGTACGTCTGTGGCGGACAAGATCCAGTGTGGCCTGCTGAAGCTGTGGGGCTCCAGTCTGCTCTGAAGTTTCAGGCTCGCAGATGCCAAGAATCACTGCAGCGATGGGTAGACTTGTTTCTTCCTTTCTGTGTTCCCCACGGCGAGTGACGTGGCATCAGCAGGGGCGGTAGAACATTCTTAGGCAGCCTCCTCCGTCTTCATTTCCTCCCAAATAAGGCGCACCTTATCTTAATTTGGAGCCTGCAACACCACTCGGATGCAGGCAAAATTAGAATTCCCATTCCACAGAGAAGGAAATTGAGGATCGGAGAGGTTCCAAAGGCTGCCTGAGGTCACAGAGCTAGCAAGGGGTACAGCCAGGATTCGCACCAAGGTGGGCCTCCCCAAATCCCACAAATTTGCAACTGCACCAAATTCCTTCCAGGTGAGTCCACTTAAAAGGCAAAGGAAGGAAGAAGCGTGGTGGGGTTGGAGGTGAGACCTGCCTTCTCTTGTTTTGCTCCTTCTGTCTCATCTGTCTTCGAACCTTATTCTGTTGGTTCACAAGCTTTCCATGTCCTCTGCCCAACCTGGTTCAAAAGCTTCCCCAAGAATGCAAGCTGGTGTAACCATTCTGGAAAACAGCATGGAGGTTCCTCAAAAAGTTGAAAATAGAGCTACCCTACAACCCAGCATTTGCACTACGGGGTATTTATCCTAAAGATACAAACTGTAGTGATCTGAAGGGGCACGTGCACCCGAATGTTTATAGCAGCAATGTCCACAACAGCCAAACTATGGAAAGAACCTAGATGTCCATCAACAGATGAATGGATAAAGAAGATGTGGTATATATACACAACGTTATACTATGCAGCTATCAGAAGAAATGAAATCTTGCCATTTGTGACAACGTGGATGGAACTAGAGGGTATTATTCTTAGCAAAATAAGTCAATTGGAGAAAGACAATTTCATATGATCTCCCTGATATGAGGAAGTGGAATGCAATGTGGAGGGTTTGGGGGGTTGGAAAAGAATAAATGAAACAAGATGGGACCAGGAGGGAGACAAACCATAAGAGACTCTTTTCTTTTTTTTTTTTTTTTTAATTTATTTATTTGACACACAGAGATCACAAGCGGGCAGAGAGGTGGAAGCAGGCTACCGCTGAGCAGAGACACCCCCACCATGAGGTGCTGGATCCCAGGACCCTGAGATTATGACCTGGGCCAAAGGCAGAGGCCTTAACCCACCGATCCACCCAGGCACCCCAACCATAAGAGACTCTTAATGTCACAAAACAAACTGAGGGTGGGAGGAGGTTAGGGAGAGGGTGGTTGCATTACGGACATAGGGGAGGGTATGTGCTATGGTGAGTGCTGTGAAGTGTGTAAACCTGGCGATTCACAGACCTGTACCCCTGGGGCTAATAATACATTATATGTTTATTTAAAAAAAAAAAAAAAGCTTCCCCAAGAAGAACCCTGGATGTATTCCTCCCTCCACATCTCCTCAGCACGTGTGAGGTGACTCGCAGTGAGTCGTGCGGCGGGATGCTGCAGACTCTGTCGCCGAGCCTCGGCTGTCCCCCTGCGCACCTCCCCAGCCTCCCCGGCCCCCACGGATGGTCCAGAACTTTTGACTAGTTTCTTACGTGGCCAAAGGAGTTTTTGTAGATGGAGTTCGGCTAAAGATCTGGAGACGGGGAGAACACGCGGGATCATCCAAGGGGCCCAAAGTCATCCCACACAGGTCCTCAGAAGCGGAGGAAGGAAACAGCGGAGTTGGAGAAGGCTTGGTGACAGAAGCAGACGCCAAAGTGCAGGCGATGGCGGACTGCGGGCTTGAAGATGGACGGGCCCAGCTCCCAGGCCTGCCGGCGGCCTCTAGAAGCTAGAAGAAGCAGGAAATCGTCTCCTCTTGATCCTCCGGAAGGAACACGGCCCTGCCGATGCGCTGCGTTTACCCCAGTGAGAACCCTGGCGGCCAGCCTCCTGAGTTTACGAAGAGATACATGTGTGCTGTTCTAAGCCACGGAATCTGCGGTCCTTGCTACAGCAGCGCCGGAAGAGCGCTCTGTTCCTTCTGTTCTGAACCCTGCCCCCTCCCACCCTGACCGCCCACACCCACCCGCTACCGGGGCCTCAAGCAGCGGGTTCAAAACTCTGCGCCCGCAGAGTTCATGGCAGCATCCACGGCCCCTCCCCTCACTGGCTCTGACCTCAGGGGTGGGGGACCCCACTCGCCCCGTCTCCAGTGTGGAAGGGCAGAACAGCAAGATGTGTCAGGGGAGGCGTAGAGTTGTGTGGTTCCTGGATCGTGCTCACTTAATTCTCACAAGGTTCTTCTGATAAAGCCCCATAAAATGTTGAGATGGATTTTTATGATCATTTCTCAGCCTTCCATTCTCACAGCACACAGAGTGGGCTGCAAACCCCTTCAGGACCTGGTCCTTGCATAATTCTCTTGCCTCCCACTGCCTCACTCCTAGGTTTCTGACACCTTGAATTACCCCAAACGCTGATCTTGTAACCTCAGCTGCCTTCCCCACTATAGCTCCTACACCCTTGTCCAGGTTTAATACATAAATTGGCACATTATTTCCCATCCTTAGATATACTCCCTCAGTCAGAAACCTGGTGGGGGGGGGGGAGGAAGGAAGAAGGAATCTTGAACCTCAAACTTCCACATTGATTTATAACGTTTGTGCAGGATATACTCTATTGTGTAAGTCAGAGGACTCGTTAGCATGACTCCCAGAGACTTCTGAGAAATGACTCCTATTCTGGTTCCCAGCCCTGAACTCGAGGCGGCTCTAGAATTGGTCTGATTTCACCCTGAAAGTTTGAGGGTGGGGGCTGAGTTCATTTCTGTTGGAACAACAGCTCTGAGATTGGTGAGGTGTATCTGGCTCAGGTGAGGTGGTCTTGGCCATGTATACAGCAGCTCCAGCCATGGATGGGTAGGTCAGTGGGTGGGTGGGTGGACGGATAATTGTCTAGATCAACAGGTGAGGGGGTAGGTAGATAGGTGGATGGGGGAATGACAGTTCATTGGATAGATTAATCAATAGACCATATGGCCTGAAGGGAGACATTCATGCTTCTAGAAGGTCTGATATGACCCTCACTCATTCACACATTCTTACCTACAACTGTGTACCTCTCAGTAAAATCTTTAGGCCAGAATCTTTCCCTCTGTTTTAGAAAACATTCCTAGTCTCACTGCCATACATCCTGGCTGTGCTGACAGTTTTAAATATCCTTTAGGTGAGTAAATTCTGTCAGAATGATCCAGTGACATCTACGTCCCATTTTTCTGACAACTGTATTGCTACTGAACTTTGTCCCTACACAAGTTGTATACATCTCTTAAGTGTCACCCAGATCTCTTCTGTCGCACCTGTCTCTGGGGCCAAGACCACCTGTTCCCACTCAGCCACCCCTGCTGGGCTCCAGTCAGTTTCACGTACACAGATTTGCTGCTTGCTGCAGAACTTGGTAGGTCCTCCCAGAGTGCCAATCACAAATGTGGGCAGGAGTCGGGCTGGGTTATGTCTCATAGCTAACCTTTGACCATGGGAAACAAAAACCAGTGGATGAATTCTCATCCTTTCCTTCCTCTGCAAGAAGGTCTTGAGATGCAGGTGTCTCTACGGGCTCTCAGAAGGGTCCTTTGAGATGAAGCATTCAGCTGTCCCCGATACTAAATGGTTTCTAAGTCAATGCCAAGTCTCCCTCCCTGCATCACTCCCATTTTCTCTTGCTCCTGCTTCCCTGGCTGTACCCTCAGGAAAGCAGTAGCACATAAGCTTCTGCTTTCTGGGGATCCCAGCCTAAGATCTGAGGGCCACTGTACTGGTTACTATTATTATTTAAGCAATATCATTTGGTTAAGCACAAGATTTTTTGGACATATTTAGATGATTCAGTGTATTCAGTATCTATATCCCATGCTAGACTGTGAGCTGTTTGTTTAGGTGTCCCCAACACTGAGTGGAATGCCAGAATTCTTCACCCCACTCCCCACTTACTCTTTTCTGTGACATTAATCATACTGGCAAAGTTCTTATCTGCATACTTCAATCTTCTGCTGTAGATGGTTTTCAAACTCAGTACCCTCATTTTTGGAGGGGTTACTTTTTTTCAGCCTGCTACGCAAAATTCAAAAGAACTAAATGCCGTATCATTAGAGCCTTCTCTGGTAGGCTGAAAAGTGGTACCCCAAACGATAGCCACATCCCAATCCTTAAGGCTCTTGGGATGGGTATCCTGGATGGTGTGTGTGGACCCTAAAGGCCATCACACGCATTCTTATGAGTGAGGTAGAGGCTGACATCACATACCCATAGGAGAGGGGGTGTGACCATGGAGCAGAGAGACTTGAAGGTGCTGGCCATGAAGATGGGAGTGATGTGACCACAGGGCAAAGACTGCCCACAGCCACCAGAAGATGGAGAAGGCAAGGATAGAATTCTCCCCAGTGGTCAGAGCCCCTGGAGGGAGCACGGTGCTGCTGTGACACTGATTTTGGATGTCTGGCCTCCAGAACTGTGAGGATACATTTCAGAAACTCGGAGCAGTTTTTTCTTGAAAAGGGTCTTCAGAGATCACCAACCCTGGCCCTCATGAATACAGTCACTTTTTGTTCCTACTATTTCCCACCTGCCTACTGAGTTGGTTGAAGTTGTTTGTTATAATGTTTGGAAGTCTGATGTTTGACTCAAATGGTGCATAGGCAGTAATTGTAAACTTGACCTCATTTTCCAGGAGAGAATGAGATCCAACTGTCCTCTCGTCATGACCTTACCCTTGCACTGGCTTTAAGCTCTTCCATCCAGCAGACCAGCACTCTCCAGCATGGGGCCCGAGGATGGCTTGTGTGGAATTGCTGAAGCACTCATTAAAAATGTCAAGTCCAAGGCCACCTGCAGTGGGTCAGTCAGGTAAGTGTCTGCCTTTGGCTCAGGTCATGATCTCAGGGTCCGAGTATCAATCCCTGCTGAACGGGGAGCCTGCTTCTCCCTCTCCCTGCCCCTGCCTGGTGCTCTCTCTTGCTTGCACTCTCTCTCAAATAAATATATAAAATCTTTAAAAAAAAAAAATTCAAGTCCAGGACTCTGCCCCAAACCTACTGAAAAAAACAAAACAAAACAAAAACAAACAAACAAAACCTATGGATGAGGTGCAGAAATTTGCACTTTTGACAAGCCTCCCAGACTTGAGCAAGTCTCTATACACTGGCTTAAGAGCGTCTACTACAGAAGAAAGGGGTCATGATGGACCCAGGGGTACTTCCCTGTGGCTCAGCAGGAAAACTCCCATCCCTGAGCTAGGTGCTGAACTCACCAGGGGGAAGCTACTGCCCTTGCCCCCAGGACGGCTTGCTTGTGATGAAAGCCACCGTGAGCTCATCAAGGAACCAAAACACTCTTGTCCCTTCGCCCGCTCCTACCGTGAAACGGCTGCAAAGGTGTCCACAGAGCTGGGGCCCACAAAGGCTTCTGAGAACATGAGTCACCATTACATATCTCACGGTATTTAACTTTTTAATTAATAATACTTTCCCTAAACAATAATAGCTTGCAAGCGCATGTGCCCTTTGATCTCGCAATTCCACTTCTGGGAATTTATCCTACGGATAGACTCTATGCTTGTACGTATGCACAAGATTATTCACTGCAGAACTGATTGTAATAGAGAAACATGAGAAATGATCCAAATGTCATCACTGTGGAACTGATGAAATAAATTATACCACTTTGATACAATGGAAAATAATGAGGAAACTGTATAGGTATTGGTATGGAAATGTCTCCAAGGGGAAAAGCAAGGTGCAGAACACATGTATAATATACTACGTTTTGTGGATAGAAAGGGAGTTAATAGGAATCCATATTCCTCTTTACTTGTATATTCATAAAGAAATGCTGGAAGTATATCTAAGAACAGTGGTTGCCTCTGGGGCAGGGGATGAACTTAGGAGGAACAAGGACGGGAGGGGAAGCTTGCACATTATGATATAAGATTATCCTTTGGGTTTTAGAACCATGTGAATGTAGTATTTATTCAAAAAATAAATAATACAATAAAATTTAAAATATTTATTGTGGCCTCCAGAGCAAGCAACCTGGTGTGATTCTCCGCACCTGCACGTCTTGACGTCTGTGTGGGGCTCTCCAAACTGGGTGCATGTTGCGGAGGCTACAGGCTTTCAGGTGGTTCCCCAGAGGAGATGGGTGCTCCAGACCAGACTGCAGATTTCCATCCTCCAAACCAGCAGGGGGAGAACATCTCTGAGATTCTTACTGAGGAGAACCAGCATCATGAAGGCTCTGGGATCTGGATCCATTGCACCCTGGCCAGCTCCAAGGCAGGAGGGTCCTCGGGCTGCCTGCTAATGAGTACTCAGTCCCTCAGTACTGAGACAGCAGCTGTTCCCGACTCACAAGGGAGGACTGGTGGTAGCGGTCCCGAGTGGCGAAGTCCGCGTTCTCCTGGGTGAGCTGAGTCATCTCCATGTCAACCCTAGCCAGGGACGGTGCCAAAATTATCTGCTCTTGGGGCGATCTCAAGCTCCTTTGGTGAGAGGAAACACAGAGGCGGTCAGAACCAAAGACAGAGTGCTAATCGGTGGAGCTGGGTCTGCTCTGGGAGAGAACAGTGCTTCGCACGAGGGGCGGTGTGCTTATTATTTTGTATTTATTTAACATGCATTTAAATAAGATAACTGCGGAATACTATTTGTGTAATAGTTTATGAACCCAAACTATAAAAAATAAGGATGAAATAAAATAAGGAGAGTGATATTTACCTCTGTTTAGTGGAAACCTAAGAAAATGTACCCACCCAATGGGAGACAACCCACAAGATAACCTTCCACACGGTGTCATGTTGGGGTTCTATGGCTTTTCTTCGCTTTCCTTTCAAATGAAATAATGGAACAGAGAGGCTGGAAAATGGAGAAGAGCAGAAAGAGATGCTTTCTCTTTGGTTCGTTGGAAAGAACCTTGAACGAAGAATGATTTCCAGGGCTGAGGTTTACAGAAGAAACTGCTAGAAGGGGAGCTGCAAAGGCTTTTGACACTAAATTGGCCTGAAGACAAAAAGTATATCCTGATGTGGATTCCATGGTCACTGAAGTGTCTCCATACAGTTGAAGTTAGAATAAACCGTAAAGAAAAATGTCTGGTAGACAAGAGGAAAGTGCTACAGGCAGAATGCAGTAAGGAAAGAGAGTCACCTCCCTGCCACTCATCAGCCTCATCACCCCAGGCCAGCTCTTCAATCACCTCCCCTGCCTTCTTTTCTCATCTTTCCTGGTCCCCTTCAGTTTCCTCAGTCTGTGGTAGGTCCTTTTTTTTTTTTTTTTTTCTTTCCCAAAGATTTTATTTATTTATTTAACAGAGAGAGAGAGAGAGAAAGATCACAAGTAGGCAGAGAGGCAGGCAGAGAGAGAGGGGGAAGCAGGCTCCCCACTGAGCAGGGAGCCTGATGCGGGGACCTGAGATCATGACCTGAGATCATGGATTGCCTCCTCAAAATTTTACTCAGAAAGAATCATCCACTCTGTAAGTACTAATGTTCAGTTCTTTAAAGAATATATTTGACAATTATCTTAAAAAGGTAGCAATCTAATATTCTAAACTTGTGGAACCTCAGTAGGAAGCTCTAGTTGCTTTTGGCAAAATGTGCTGTTATAGAAGTTTAGATCACAGGACTAAGACTTGAAGCCACTTGCTGAGAACATCTCTAAATTAGATAGAGGGAGCTTTTTCTGAGAAATGAAAGAACTTCTGTAAAGGTCGAATCTGCAAGATGTAAGGTCAAGAGGTAACATTCAGTCAACATACAGGTGTTTTTGCCAATCAATTATTTTTGTTAATGGCTTTTTTTTCCCCCTAAGGTGAAACTATTGTATTCTTCTGAGTTCAGGGAAACACTATGTTTCCCTTTTAGACTAGAATAGCCTGAGAATTCTCACCTGGGCAATTGCTAGGACTTCTGAAAAGAAAACCTTCTCAAGGTCAGGCTTCATTTCACATAATTCTGGGAATTGTATGTGTAATGGAAGCACATAGCCAAGTTCCTTTGCCCAAACACATTCTATAATATTATTCTTCGGTTTTGAAAAGCATCTGGGACTATAGTTGGGAGAGGAGGAAACAAACCCTTCAAAACTACCAAACAGCCATTTCTACCTTTAAGCGAATCATCCTTTCTTGGTTCTTTCACCCTCTTGGATGAGCACCACGGGACCTCACCCAGGAGGCACGTGAGGCAGCAAACGTGGTGTTGAGACAGAGTGGAGACCTTCACCACCCACTTCAGAAGCCCACAGAGCTATGAACAGTGTGTACTGGTTTCCCTTCCAACCAACGCACTATCCTTCTCTAAGAATAATCTCCTCTGAAGACATTGTTTTTTCCTAAGTAGTACTACAGTGACCTCAGAGGTGAAATTCCTGGAATCCAAGTGCAACTTAAGGAGGAGTGACCTCCCAGGGTCACTTATAGGCTTTAAAACCAGAAATATGCCTAAAAATATTCCTGTGAATCAGATAAGGCCAAGTACTTTCAACCACACACCTCTTGCAGCTCAATTCTGCAGGCAGCTTCTACACAGAACCTGTGTTCACTCAGCCTCTACTTTCCGTCAGGACGAGGGGGTAGGGGAAAGAGATCAAGTCACTCAACCTGGTGCCCCAGACTGGAAGAAAGGCCAGTGGTGGGAGGAGGGGCAACCCGCCACCTCCTATCACTGCACAAAGGACAACAGCCATCTTCCTGGCAGAGGACAGGGACTCCCCCCACACACCAGTCCTCTCCCTAGTGGTTCCCAGAGCCCTGCTCCTTTTGGTTCATCATCCTAGGCTCTAGCACCAACATTTCCTTTCTTCTGTCGACTTGAACTAGAGGGTTTACAAAGGTTGCCTTTAAAAGGATTCTTAGGAGGGAGGAATGGGGAGTTACTGTTTAGTCAGCATAGACTTTCTGTTTTGCAAGATGGAGAGTTCTGGAGATGAATGGTGGTGAGGGCTGCACAATGGTGTGAATGAACTTAATGCCACTGAATCATACACATAAAAATGGTTAAGATGGGGGGCACTGGGTGCCTCAGGTAAGCATCTGACTCTTGATCTCAGCTCAGGTCTTGATCTCAGGGTTGTGAGTTCAAGCCCAGCGTGAAGCCTACTTAAAAAAAAAAAATCGTTTAAGATGATAAGGTCTATGACATGTCTGTTTTACCACAATTTTTAAAAAACGGAAAGAAAAAAAAAAGGATTCTGAATTTACATGGGGGATCAATGGGAAAGGCTCCGCTCATCCATTAGCAACATCAGGGCACAGAAGGTGGCAATATCGGTAAGGGCAACCCAGACATCTCTAGTTTCAGAAACAAACCAACAAAATGAAACCAGGGTCCTGCCTGGATTTTCCCAGCCCGCAGCCCTGGCTCCTCACTGGTATCGAAAGGGGAGGGAAGTGATTTTCCAGAGTCCTGAGGCCTTCAAAGTTGAGGAAGCATTGTACCGGAAGGGTGGAGGAGGAACAGGAAAGAGATGAGGGCACTCCTGAAATCGTACCTTCTCCATGAGGCCTCCTCCTGCTTCTCCCTTTCCCTGTGTATTTGAACATAGAGGGGCCAGAGAAATCCTCTAGAATCTCTGCTATGTTTCTGTACTTGATCTCTGCTTGTTCGCCAATACAATCACATCAACCGCCCCTGAATTGAGATGGCAGAAGGGGTGGCCTTGAGGCCTTAATCTTGTATATGATAGTGTATTGAAACTGGTATGTCTTATTTTTTTTTTTTAAGATTTTATTTATTTATTTGACAGAGAGAAATTACAAGTACACTGAGAGGCAGGCAGAGAGAGAGAGAAGGAAGCAGGCTCCCTGCTGAGCAGAGAGCCCGATGTGGGACTCGATCCCAGGACTCTGAGATCATGACCTGAGCCGAAGGCAGCGGCTTAACCCACTGAGCCACCCAGGCGCCCGAAACTGGTATGTCTTAGACTGGGAACTTGCTGACTCAGCACACAGCAATCTGATTCTAGATAAACCTTCTGTTCATGATTCCTGAAGGTATGAAAGCAAGACTTGAGCCATAAGAAGCTTCTGCTGAGCTGAGATGGGGGTGGGGGGAGGGAGGGTTGGGCGGGGGGAGGCTGGGGTGGCTGGGGGGCGGAAGGCAAGGAGGAACAGAGTCTGAGCATCATTGAGGTTGTCAGATGTCAGGTTCCCACACATGTTTCACTTAAACCTAGCCAGGGACGGGACACCCCAAGTACCTCCTATTAGCACAGACCTGCAGGAGATGGTCACAAGGGACTTCATCCACCTGAAGAAGCTGAAGCTGGAAGCTGATCCTGTAGGGAAAACATATACATAAGTATTAATAAAGGCTCTACATCCAGAAGCCCAGGTTTTTTATTGTTGTTGTTTTGCTTTTTATTTGACAGACAGCAATCACAAGTAGGCAGAGAGGCAGGCAGAGAGAGATGGAGAAGCAGGCTCCCTAATGAGCAGAGAGCCCAATGCAGAGCTCGATTCCAGGACGATGGGATCATGACCTGAGCCAAGGGCAGAGGCTTTAACCCACTGAGCCACCCAGGCGCCCCCAAAAGCCCAGTTTTAATAGTGAAACTCTCTGACCCACACACAGAATTAGCACAAAATCTTTCTTTCCTTTTTCAGTTTAACCAAACCTCATTTATTGTAAGACTCTGACAGCAACCTACTAAGGACTTTGTTCCCATATATAGTGTTCAAAAATTTCTTGCAAAAATTTCTAAAATCCAAAATCCCAAGAAAGAAACTAAAGACAGTGCTACAGAGGAAAAAGCAGAGGATTTGCCAACTTCAGTCTTAGGAATCTAAAATTTTCTGATAATTTTTTTTCTGTTAGATTCAAATTGATAATATGTTAAATACATGCTATAAAATCCCCTACTAGACCATTCACCCTTTAAGCATAGAAAGGACGTGTTTTTCATCTTGGAACCTCACAGTACAACACCCATAGGATCTGGCTCTGGAGACATTTCTATAGGCGTTAAGTGAATCACTTAGCTCAGTATACAGCCACGTCAGAGCCGAAGCTTGAAGTGAGATTACTGTGATACTGGCCAAGTATCCTGACATAGAACACACTGACTCATATAGAACTTAGCACCTTTTTTTTTTTTTAAATCCACCCCTCCTTTAATGTGGGTTTTTAAAAAATAATCTCATATAATAAATAAGATGAAACTTCAGGAAATCAAATCAAATGTAGTTTCAGAAAATGCTTCTCCAAATTTTGTATCTGTCTGTCTGTCTATCTAAATGGCTGGTTTAAAACTGGTTGATAAGATAGTATTCAGTATATAATCAGGACGTTAGCATTATGGGATACACAAACCAACAAATCTGGAGCCCTCACCGCCAATCACCTTCTTTGTTAAACTCCCCATACACCAAGCCAATACTCCCCTGCCCTGATCACCCCAGGGCCAGGTACTGGATAGCTGGTGACCACTCTTATACCCCAGAGCCCACCAAAATTATTCAAACTATCCAATCCTAAACGTGTTCAGCTACCTCCCTGCCTTGCCCATCCCTTCCTATTAAAACTCCAGTAATGGCTCTGGGTCAAGTTCTCCTCTCTTCATCTTGACCAACCCTGCTCCTTCCCCTTTAGGCCCTGAGTTGTTGCCCTGCCTCCTGTTTCTAGGGATCTGTCAGTATAAACTTCTTCCTTTGTGACTATCATTTTTCTGTGTGTGTATCTTACCATTTCTGTGCCTGTGTTTAATTTTACTAATTAAAACAAATTAGTACATTTTTAGAACAAACTACATGTATTTAAAGTGTAAAATTTGGAAAGTGTTGACCCATGTATGTACTGTGAAGCCATCACCACAAACAAGATAATGAACATATCCATCACCTCCAATAGCTTCCTCAAGCTGCTTCATAAGACCTCCCTCCCATGCATCCCCCCACCCACGAACCCCATCCAAAGGCAACCACAGATCTGCTGTCATTATAGATTAGTTTGCATTTTCAGTAATTATATATATGCAGAAAAGTATACTATGCATTCTTTTTGTCTGGTTTATATATAAATTATATATAAAATATATTAATTATACATATGAAATATACTATGTACTCTTTCAGTCTGGTTTCTTTGACTCAGCATCTCTATCTTGAGATTCATTCATGTCGCTGCATGGATCAACAGTCCATACTTTTTTTTTTTTTTAAGATTTTATTTATTTATTTTTCAGGGAGATAGAGAGAGAGAACACAAGAGGGTGAATGGCAGGCAGAGGGAGAAGAAGGCAGAGGGAAAGAAGCAGCCTCCCCACTTAGCAAGGAACCTGACATGAGACTGCACCCCAGGACCCTAGGACCATGACCTGAGCCAAAGGCAGATGCTTAACAACTGAGCCACCCATGAGCCTCAATGCCCATTCTTTAAAAAAAAGTTCATCCTTTGTATTGCTGAGTAATATTCCATTGTATGGCTATGCTACAATTCATTTATAGAGTCACCTCTTGGTGGACATTTGAATTGTTTCCAGTTAGGGGCTCCTTACAAATTAAGCTGATCTGAATATTCATGTGCATTTTTTTTTATGGCCATGTGCTTTCATTTTGCTTGGGTAAATAACTAGGACCCTGTAGCTAGTTCATATAGCAGGTGTATGTTTAACTTTACTTACCTACTTACTTATTTACTTATCTATCAATTTATTTATTAAATTTTAATTCTAATATTGCTAACATACAGTGTTATATTAGTTCCCGGTGTACATTAGAGCGATCAATAATTCCCTACATCACTGGGAGCTCATCACCAGTTCACTCCTTCATCCCCGTCACCTATTTTACCCATCACCCCACTTTCCTGTTTAACTTGTTAATAAACTGCCGCACTGTTTTACGAAGTGATCGTATCATTTACATTCCCACCAGCAGTATACGATAGTTCTAGTTGCTCCATATCTTCAATGATGGATGGCATGGTCAGTATTTTTTTTTATCGTCAGTACTTTTAATTTTAGTCATATTAATAGGTGTATAGTAGTATGTTGTGATTTTAATTGCATTTCTTAATGAACATGCATGTTGTGCATCTTTTCATGTGTTTATTTGCCATCCATTAATGTTCTTTGATGAGATCCATTTAAAATCTTTGCCTGTTTTTGTTGTCATTTCCTTATTATTGAATTTTGAGAGTTTTTATGTATTCTAGATACAAGTCCTTTATTGGGTATGTGAATTGCTAATATTTTCCCACAGTCTTGGCTTGCCTTAGCATTTCTTTTTTTTTTTTTAAAGATTTTATTTATTTATTTATTTGACAGAGCGAGAAAAAGCACAAGGAGGGGGAGTGGGAAAAGAAGCCAAAAGGGACTTGATCCCAGGACCCTGGGATTATGACCTGAGCTGAAAGCAGATGCTTAACCAACTAAGCCACCCAGGTGCCGCAAACTTTGCATTTCTTTACTAGTATGTTTGGAAGATCAGAGTTCTTAATTTTGATGAAGTCCAATTTATCAAATCTTCTCCTGCGTTGAGTGTTGTATCTAAGAAATCTGTCTCATTCAGCCACAGTTTCTTATATTTTATTTTAGAAATTTTATAATTTTAGGTTTTACGTTTAATTCTATCATCTATTTTGAGTTACTTTTATAGTGTACGATATATGCAATTGCAGCTTATTTTTTTGAATATGGATTTCCAATTTTTCTAGCATCATATGGCAAATAGACTTTTCTTCCACTGAACTGTCGTGGTACCATTTCTTAGACTTTCTGTTTTGTCCGCTGATTTGTCTATCTTGATGCCAATACCATGATATCTCAATTGCTTTAGCGTATAATCAGTCTCGAAATCAGGTAATGTAAGTTCAACTCTGTTCGTGTACAAAGCTGTTTGGACTACTATAGGGCTTTTTGCATTTCCGTGTAAATATTTTGGAATCTGCTTGCCATTTGCTCCACAAAAGGCAGCTGAGATTTTGACTGGGATTGTGTCAAATCCATAGAACAATCTGGGGAGAACTGACATTAAGAATATTGAATCTTCCAATTCAAAAATACAGTTCATTTATTTCTTTAATTTCCTCTCTAATTTCTTCTCAGAAATGTTTGTAGTTTTTTCTCTTGTAGTTTGTGAATATTACACTAATTAATTTAGAATGTTAAACCAACCTTGAAGCCTGGGCACATCATTTTGTTATGATGTTTTATCCTTTTTATACATCTTTATATTCAACTTGTTAAAATTTTGTTAGGACTTTCTGCATCTACATTCATGAGGGATATTGATGTAGAGCTTTCCAAAGAGTTTCTATAGAATTAATTTTCTTCCTTCCTTAAATATCTGGCACTTTGCATTAGTGAAGCCATCTGGGCCTAGAGTTTTCTCTGTGGGCAGGTTTTTATTTATTTTTATTTAATCATTTATTTTAAAGATTTTATTTATTTATTTGACAGAGAGAGAGAGAACGCGCTCAAGCAGGCAGAAGGGCAGGCAGAGGGAGAGAGAGAAGCAGCTCCCCACTGATCAGAGAGCCTGACCTGGGGCTCAATCCCAGGATCCTGGGCTCGTGACATAGGCTCAAGGCTTAACTGATGGAGTCACCCAGGTGCCCCTGTGGGCAGGTTTCCAGTGACAAGGTATTTAGACTACCTAAATAGCCCTATATTCTAGAGTGAGCCTTGATATTTCTGTCTTTCAAGGAATTTGTTCAGTTTATCTCAGTTGCCAAATTTATTGGCATATAGCTGTTTATAATATTTCTTTGTTTTACCTTTAATACCTGCAGATGCTAGTAATATCATCTCTCCCATTCCTGATATTGGTAGTTTTGTGCCTTTTCTCCTTTTATATTGATCAGTCTAGCTGGAGGTTTGTCAATTTTATTGATCTTGCATAACCAGATTTTTGTCTCATTGTGTTCTCTCTATATAAAATTTTTATTTATTTCTATTTTGATCTTTATTTTTTCCTTTTTTATTCTTATTTGGGTTTAATCTGCTCTTCCTTAGTTTCTTAAGTTGCAAATTGGGGTCATTGATTTCAGAAATTTCTTTTTTCTTTTTTTTAAATTTTCAGTAGTTAACATACTGTGCAATATTGGTTTCTAATATATAATATAATAATATATATAATATATCTTTTCTAATATATGCATTCGATGTGTATAAATTTCCTTCTAACTATGGAATTAGCTCCATCCCCATAATTTCGAAATGTTACATTTTCATTTTTGTTCAGTTCAAAATACTTTGTAATTTTACTTATTATATTTCCTTTGGGCCATCAGTTATTTAGTTTATTGAGTTTATTTAGAGTTCTTAGTCATTTTAGGTTCTTTAGTTTCTAAACATTTTGATAACTGGGATATCATTCTATTACTTATTTCTAATTTACCTTCCCCTTAGTCAAAGAACATATTGTGTTCTTGAATTTGTTTGAATGCTTTTAAATTTATTTAATCTTTTTAAAAACTTTTAACAATTGGGACTCCTGGCTGACTTGAGTGGTTGGGTGACAGCCTTAGGCTCAGGTCATGATCCCAGAGTTCAGGATCCAGTCCTGCATTGGGCTCCCAGCTCAGTAGGGAGTCTGCTTCTCCCTCTGACCTTCTCTCCTCTCATCCTCTCATGTTCTCTCTTACTCTTACTCTCTCTCAAATAAATTTTAAAAAAAACTTAAAAAATTTTATTAAACATTTTTTAAAAGATTTTATTTATTAATCTGACAGAGAGAAATCACAAGTAGTCGGAGAGGCAGGCAGAGAGAGAGAGAGGGAAGCAGGCTCCCCGCTGAGCAGAGAGCCCAATGTGGGACTCCATCCCAAGACCCCGAGATCATGACCTGAGCCGAAGGCAGCGGCTTAACCCACTGAGCCACCCAGGCGCCCCTATTAAACATTTTTAAATACTAGACTATGGTCTGTCCTGGCAAATGTTTCATGTATACTTTTTTTTTTTTTAAGATTTTATTTATTTATTTGACAGTGACCACAAGTAGACAGAGATGCAGGCAGAGAGAGAGAGGAGGAAGCAGGCTCCCCACTGTGCAGAGCGCTCGATGTGGGGCTTGATCCCAGGACCCAGGATCATCATCTGAGCCAAAGGCAGAGGCTTTAACCCACTGAGCCACCCAGATACTGCTGTTTCATGTATACTTGAAAGAAATGCATATTCTGTTATTGTTGGGTGGAATACTCTATAAATGTCAGTTTGGTCAGGTTTGCTATCAATGTTCTTCAAGTCCTCTAAAGCCTTTTGATGTTATGCCTACTTATTTCAGCAATTATTGAGAGAGAGGTATTGGAATCTTGACTATAATTATGAACTTTTCTATTTCTTTTTGAAGTTCTGTCAGGTTTTACATCATGTTATTAAAGCTCTGTTTCTAAGTACGTAAGTGTTAAGGTTTGTTTTATCCTCTTGATGAATTTTCCCCTTTACTTTTCTGAAATGACCCTCTTTATCTCTGGCAATATTCTGTTCTCTGAAATCTATTTTGTCTGGTGTTAATACAATTACTTCACTTTTGTTTTGATTCACACTATCCTGGTACTATCTTTTCCCTCCCTTTTGCTCTTAATATATTTGACTTTTCTATTTAAAGATTTCTTGTAGACAGCATATAGTTGGATCACAATTTTTTTATTCAATCTGACAATCTCAGGGTTTAACCATTTAACTGGGAATGTTTAGACCATTTATATTTAGTGTGCTTATTCATATGGCAAGGTTTATATAAGCCACCTTGCTATATGTTTTTTGTTTGTCTCATATGTCCTTTATTATCATTTTATTTTTTCCTGTTTTATTTCAATTTGAGTACTTTGTAAATTCAATTTTATCTTCTTTATTGGCTTTTTAGCTATACTTCTTTGTTGTATTTTAATGGTTGCATTAGGGTTTGTAGTATATCTTTTTAAGTTATTATGGTCTACCTTTAAGTGATATTATAGTATTTCACATTAGTATCAGAAAGCTGAAACAGAATATTTCCATTTCTTTCTTCCAACAATAAAATTGTTACTAACAATTGTTAGTAACAATTTTATTGCCATATGTCTTCTGGCAACCAACAAGTTGTTATTATTTTTTATTTGTTACCATCTGTGTGCATGTTATATTATTCCTCCTAGACTATAAGCTATTTGAAAATGGGATTGAGAGCTGAGTCAGTGTCAGCATTTAACAGGTGCTCAAAATACATTTTTCAATGAATGCTGAAAGAGAAGAAGGGAGATGGTAGCAAAAAGGCTCTGCTGCTTACCAAGGTGAAGCCCTGGACTGGCCCGACCAATGTAGAAATACACAACGGCAGCAACACCTATGTTAATGAGGGTGTAGACCCACTGGATCACAAACATGATAAGAAGAGACACAAAAGCCTGTGGAAACAAAGTAGGAAGGGAAAATCATCTAACAGTTTATCACATGGTGAGCAAGCCACAAGGCCAGGGCCATAAGAAACAATAATAGTCCCTCTCATCAACCTCTGATCACTATAAATTCTGAATAGTTGAAGTTCACATATAATTC
The DNA here is from genome assembly GCF_022355385.1 of Mustela nigripes. Classification (NCBI taxonomy): domain Eukaryota; kingdom Metazoa; phylum Chordata; class Mammalia; order Carnivora; family Mustelidae; genus Mustela; species Mustela nigripes. Next base: position 100,486,502 of record NC_081558.1, read on the forward strand.
TTATAATTCATAATTCATAACCTCACTTAAGCAAATATTTGAGAAGACACCGGCCTGAAAGCACCCTGTAATCAAAACTATCAATAAATAGATATTCTACCCTAGCTCCTTGTCCTACTCCTGCCTAGAAGAAACAAATTAGAGTGAAATTATGCTAATTTCGTATACCTAAAAATTTAGAGACCCAGAGGTTATCATAGATGATTAATTATTTTTAAAGTAAACCATTGATTAAAATAAGTAGTTCATTAAATATAATCTTGCCATTTGTAAACTCATCTAAATTCTAATGTAACACACTTAAATCACATTGCTCCTAGTCAAGACTCCTTTCTCCTCTCCCCTGTACAGCCCCCTCGATTGACATTTCTATCGGAATTCTCTTCTCAAGGACAGTTGAGAAAAAAATGAAGTTACTCACCCCTAACAGGGAGACCCAGGGGTTGCACAAGTGGGTATAGAAAGAAGTTGGTCTCTGGATATCTTGGAGCGGAGACTTCAGGAAAAAATCTAAAAAATAAATGAGCCAAATCTTTGGTTACCAATTTGTTACCAAACCCTTTTCTATTTTTATGAACAAATACCTATGAATTCTTCTCCTCCAATTTTGTAACTCAGCTTAAAAATAATTTCCATTCACATCAGCCATCAACTCCCTCGACCACACTTCAGGTTTGCTTTACTAGTAACTTTACACTTCTAAATCATGATCTCAATCTATCTACCTCTGCTTATCACCTCTTCCCCCCCCCCTTATTTCTCTGCTGTCTCTCACCCCAACTATTCATAGCCTACAAAGGGATCTTCAGTCAATTTGTCCTACTATGTTTTTGCTTTCTATCACCTACCTCCTCTTTTCACTACCCTCTTACCTAGCTAAGATTCTATGGTCCAAGACCAACAGCATTCCCTTGCTTACCTCACCTGCTTCCACACTTCGGCAATTCCCCAGCAGTCTTATACCTAACCAACTCATTCTCCTACTCTCTGATGTAACAAATTTAAAGCTTCTCCTCTCAAACAGAGATTTTTTAATCTCTCACACCAAATCTACCAATCTACTTGCATCTGTACCCTCTCTTCTGTCTTTCTTCTTTTCACAGTGGATGAAGAGTCCTTAAGGACTTACTAATGCACCCCTTACCTAAGGCATACCCCTCCACTTGTGCCCTGTTCAAGGGTTTTGCCTTTGCATCATCAATTTCTCCATTCTTTACTCAATCATCCCCATCAAAGGCAAATATACTGTAATTTCTCCCACCTGAACAAATACTTCCTAATCCACTCCTTAGTTACTGCTCTATTTCTTTATCTTCTTTATAGTAAAACTCCTCACAAGAATTGTCTAGACAGTCTCTACTTCCCATTATTTCCTCAGCTCACTCTTAAGATTGTATATAACATTCCACTAAAACTACTCTTCCTAAGGTTGTCAGTGACTTGAAACTTCTCAAATTCAATGGTCCACTTACATTCCTCATTCTACTGGACCTTTCAGACAGTATCTGACATATATGATCTCTTTCTTCTTATTGAAACACTTTCTTCTTTTGGTTTCTAGGATACATTACTTCCCTGGTTTTCCTCCTGTCTCACTGGCCACTCCTTCTCAGTCTCCTTTTGCTGGCTTACCACCCCTTCCAACTCCCAAATATTGGAGTATCCCAGCATTTATTTATCCCTGGCACTCTTCTTATTTCCAAATATATTCACTCCTAGTCCCAAATGCTGATGTTCCAAGTTTACAACATCATCGATCTCTCCCTTGAACTGAAGTTTTGGGTACTTAGTTGTCTTCTTAATATCTCCCCTTACCTAACAAGCACCTTAACATGGCTAAAGCAGAAATCTATTCTCCCCAAGTTTTCTTCATCTGAATAAATGATACCACAATTCACTCAACTCTCCAAGATTTATCCTTAACCCTCTTTCCTCACACATAAATCTATTCCAACTGTACTTACTGTTGATTCTACCACCAAAATATATCCAAAATATGACCACTCCTTACCACTCCCATTGCTTCCATCCTAGTCCAAGCCATTTTCATCTTTCATCTGATTTAATAAAGTGTGTTCCTACAGTAGAGACTACAGTCATAGGACATTTCTCAGGATCTCTGGCAGTGAGGTGTGGTCACATGACTAAGTTCTCACCAGTGGAATACAAACAAAAGTGGTGAGTACCACTTCAGCACCAAGGTCTTTGAGAGAACAGGTATACCTCTTCTCTGTGCCTGAAATCTGAACATTGTGACTGAGTCTTGACTTTATATGACAAGGTACTAAGGGATAATAAAGCCAAAAGAATGGAAGGAGCCTGAGTCCCAGAATCAGTGCAGGGAGGAGAGCATTCCTAGACTATTAGTGAAAGTGAGAAATAAAGTTCCATTGTGTTTGAGCCACTTTATTTATTATTATTATTATTATAGTTTACTCTGCCTTAGTATATATCCAACAGGCTTTGGCTCCTTCTCTTACCTCTCTCCATACAATACATTCCTCACAAAGCCAGTGATTTTTTTTTTTTTTTCTTTTAAGTGAGCTTTCTGAAGGCTGAACCTGATCATATCACAACCCTGGCTTACATGGTCCTACAGGGCACTGACATTCACTTTCCTCAGGTACTCGCCTCCTACCTCTCTCCCCTGGCCCACTCCTCTCAAGTTACTGCTGGACTTGGAACTTGCCAATCCTATGCTCACCTGTACTTTTATACATGTTATTTCTTCTGCCTGGAACTCTTCCCCCACATCTCTGCATGGCTAACTACTTTATGATTAGAGTCTCCATTAAAACATCCTCTTCTCTGGGGCACTTGGGTGGCTCAGTGGGTTAGGCCTCTGCCTTTGGCTCAGGTCATAATCTCAGGATCCTGGGATCGAGTCCCGCATTGGGTTCTCTGCTCACCGGGGAGCCTGCTTCCTCCTCTCTCTCTGCCTACCTCTCTGCCTACTTGTGATCTCTCTCTGTCAAATAAATAAATAAAATCTTAAAAAAAAAAATCCTCTTCTCAGAGATATCTTTTCTGACAAACCTGTCTGAAACGGTACCCTTTCTCCCCACCGTCGTCTCTCTATTCTGTTACCCTGCTTTACCTTTCATCATAGTAGTTATCACTTACTGATATTATGGTGTATATATATATTTGTTTGTTTAATATGTGTCTTCCCCTACTACAATGCAAGCTCAAGGACAGCTGAGACCTTCTATGTCTATTCAGAATGTTCCCTCACACCTGCAACGGTGTTTGAAATGTAGTAAATGCTCTACATATGTGGCCAAATGAATAAAGAACCCGCCCTAGCCCCCAAAGTAGTCTCTATCCTTTCAACATCTATCTGCCTTCATCACAGGCTTCCAACTATTATACTTATCTTTTGTACTTCCATATCTTGAGGGCAATGACTGTCTTTTACATCTTAAATGTACATATTAAATGCCAAGATTTGGCATTTAGAAGTTTGTGTATAGGAAATGATGAGGAAGTATCTCCTCAATTGTGGATTAATATAAACTGCCAAAGTTTATGACTGATTTGAATTAATGGCTGTATTACTTTTTTTTTAAAGTAGGAATACTGTTCATTACCATTCATTAAATTGTACAATTTTAACATGCCCAAGGCATGATTCATTTTTTTCAGTTATAGGCTTAGTGAAATACAGTTGCCCCCTTGGTTTTTAAAGAAGGAACAGCATTGGTTAAGGACTTAGATTTTTGCCTCTCTGAGATGTGTGAAATGTTAACCTCACCTTTTCGCAGTTAATCTTAATCTCACACAACCTCAACTACCATGTGCCTAAGGAAACCGAATGGGTGTGTATGTTTTCCGAGGAACCTGGGGGGAAACAGAAGGAAGGGGTGTGCCCTCCAGGCAAGCACAATGAAGTTTTATACATCAGCAATGTGAGAGAGAACTCCTGCAACGATGCTCAATTACTGTGAATAGGCACAACGAAGCAGGCAGGCAGTTATTCAGAATTCTGAACAACTATGGTTGCAAAACCCTTGGATAGTGACTAAGATAATTTTTTTTCTCCTGTCAAGGGTTTTGCTGAAAGAAGTAAGTCTTACAGACTAGTGTGGGAGGAGACAGTTTCTCATGTTATAAATTCTAGAATAATAACCAAGAAAGCAACTTTACTTTATCACACCTTACTTGCAAAACAAACAGGTAAACAAAACCACACATCAGGCATGTTAAAAATATCAAATATAATAAACATAATTATGTGTTTTTAAAATAAAAAATTAAATAATTTTATAGAAGTGACTTAAAATAAATAGTAAACATCTCTGCAAATGTACTCCATATCTTTATCAGAATAAATAAACACATATTTCAGGTGTGTGGACTATAGAAATGCACAAGAATGTGCATTTCTATAGTCCACAAAGGATCATGTTTCAAGTTCATGTGGTATTTTTTTAGTTGTGGTATTAATTAGTAATATAATTATTCTAACCACTTTCCAAATGTTGCACATTTATTTCTAATTTTTTATTAACACAAACAATGTAGCTATGACAATCTGGAACACATCTGATGGTTTGTTGTTTGGTTTTGTTTCTTTGATATACAATTCCTCCAAATAGATTTACAGTCAGGGCAGTTAAATAGTTTTATATTTCTTGTCATAAAAGATCATTCTCCAGAGAGAAAGAACCAGAGATGTTATATCAACCAAAAAGCAATAATAAAAATCAAAAATTAAAAAAGAAGAAGAAGGAGGCGGGGAGGAGGAGGAGGAACCAGAGGGACTGTTAGCTATGGTAATGTGAAGAGGTCAGTGAATTCTCTTCACAAGAAGTAAGTATACAACCGGACAAAATAACAAAAACCAATCACTCAGGGCTCCACAATTTACCAAATGAAGACAAATAATTAAGAAATATTTCTTTTTCAAAATCTGCTGGGACTGAAAGTGAGAACAGTGAGAGCCTATGGCTTGGCCTCCTGTCCCTATCCCAGTGCTTACCAGTGTGGAGCTAGTCAGAAATCAGCAGTTTTGCTTCCAGAGGGAGCAAACCTGAGCTGTGCCTTTATAAGCTAAATGTGGTGAGTACAGTAGAAAATTGAGAGGGGAAAGCCCTCGCTTTGCTAGCCTGAGGTTGTGGACCCACCTAGGGCAAGCAGTGGGTCAACCAGAAATTTGATGGAAAGATCTAGAAATGAGAGAGCCACAGAAAGACTATATCTCCCTGTATTTCCCTTGGCTAACTGGAAAACTATGCTCCTTCCTGAGGACACCAGAGAGACTGGCAAAAAGTAAAATCCAGGGGAGACTGGAGAACTAGCTGCAACTTTGACTGCTCCCAACCTACACAGATCCACTGGCAGAGGGTGGAGCCTTGTGGGCCATGTAAACCCAAGGGCAACCCCCGGAAGCCAGGCTGAAAATTAAAAACAAGAATAAAAAAACCAAGTAAGAACATCAGAATCCACACACCACAGAAGAGAGAGATTCCATAGTTCAAATCCAGGAAATTTACTAAAACAAACAAAAACTTGGACATATATATCAGAATCAGGAGTTGCCTCACTGTATTACTTAAATTGTCTGTTATTCAACCAAAAATTACAAGACATGCAAGAAATGGAAAACTAACCCTTCTCTGGAGAAAAAGCAATCAAAAGAATCTGACTGAGTGGGCCTGCATGTTGGGCTTAGCAGACAACGACTCCAAAGCAGCTAGTATCATAAATATGTTCAAAGAATAAATAAAAATACATTGTCAGGGGCTCCTGGGTGGCAGAGTTGGTTAATTGTCTGACTTCAGCTCAGGTCAATCTTAGGGTCCTGGGATCAAGTGCCATGTTGGGTTCCCCACTCACTGGGGAGTCTGCCTGTCCCTCTGCCCCTCCCCCAACTCAGGTGCACTCACTCTCTCTCTCTCTCTCATTCTTTCTCTTTCTCTCTCTCTCTCAAATAAAATTTTAAGGAAAAAATGATGGCAATGACTTTTAAAATAGGGGATACCAACAGAGACATACAAACGTTAAAAAAAAAAAAAAAATGACAGGCACCTGAGTGGCTCAGTCGGCTGAGCATTGGACTCCTAATTTTGGCTCAGGTCACCATCTCAGGGTTGTGAGATCCAGCCCTGAGTCAAGTTCCAGGCTTAACATGGAGTCTGCTTGTCTTTCTTCCTCCCTTTCTGCCCCTCCCTCACTCTCATGCACACACTCATACTCTCTCTCTCATAAATAAATAAATCTAAAAAAAAAAAATAAGCAAATGAAAACTCAACAGTTAGAACATCCAACAGCAGCAACAAAACTTTACCATATGGGCTCAATGGCAGATTTGAGATGGCAGAAGAAAATATCGGTGATCTTGAAGATAGATCAGTAGAAATTCTCCAGACTGAAGGACAGAGAGGAAAAGGTGGAAGCAAAAAGAACAGCTTCAGAGATCTGGGGGCAATGTAAAGTATCCCAGTTAATGTTCAATTGGAGTCCACAGAGACGGGAGAGAAAGAGAAGAGCAGAAAAAAGATTTGCAGAAATAATGGTCCCCAAATTTGATAAAAAAAAACTTTAATCAGCAGATCCAGAGGGAATGAATCCACTGGACATGCTTCCAGCAATGGTGTACATATACCTGATTACCACAGATCTACTATTTTTAATTTACATTTTTGATAGCTTAAGTAATGTGCAATGATTTCTTTGAATTAATGTGATGTTCTAGTTTATAGAAGATACTATCAGCAAGAAGCATACACTTTGTGTAGTGGTTAAGAGCACAGAATCTAAAGTGAATTTGACCTGGTTTTAAATTCTGGGGTCTCATATCCTGAGTAAATGTTTAAGATCTCCAAACCTCTGTTAAAAGATAGTAACAATGACTAAATTCTGAGTTTAGATGAGATAATCTGTTAAGTGCTTATTTCAGTGCCAAGAACATGGAACATGCTCTAAAAATACTGGCTATTTTAAACTACCAACAATATCTGACACTTAACAATAAAAGTTTGTTGAATGAAGAATGAATGAGTCTGGGCATTGATTTTTCAAGTGTAAACTGCATATTCATCTGCACACTTCTCTTTAGTAGAATCTGGATTTTGACCTTCCTATTTTTAAAAATAATATGCACTGGAAGGTATGCTTTTATCAGCTGTGCTTGTCAGAATAATTGTTTCCTTCTGTGACACTGTGTTGTACAAATGTTTTTTATTTCTATTTAATCAGATCCTCTTTGTCTTTGATGATGCCTTCAATAGTCAGACATACCTCTCTTGCACAGCTGTTATAAATAAGGAATTCATGGCTATCTAAGGTATAAAATATAGCCCTAGTTAATCTTTTTGATCCATTTGACTTCAACAATGTTTACTCAATAGTGATTTGATTCTTATTATTGTATGACATCTGGTTTGTCACAGATTAGGTTCTTATAATAAATAGTGTAACTGTATTGTACTTTATTGATCCGTGTTTCATATTCTTAAGCTAATATCTTCTCAATTGCACATCAATTTAGCCTTTTCTGAGTGTTTGTTGCATGCTGTGTACTTTGTAGAAATACTGTGATGAATAAAAGGTGGAAAGGCATGGCTTATGACTAAAGAAAGGCCACAGTCTAGGGGTAAAGGAATGAAACTAGTATTTCTTTTTTTTTTTTAAGATTTTGTTTATTTATTTGACAGACAGATATTACATGTAGGCAGAGAGGCAGGCAGAGAGAGAGGAGGAAGCAGGCTCCCTACTGAGCAGAGAGCCTGATGCGGGGCTCCATCCCAGGACCCTGGATCATGACCTGAGCTGAAGGCAGAGGCTTAACCCGCTGAGCCACCCAGGTGCCCCGAAACTAGTATTTCTTTTCCTTAAGACAGACAGCCATGTAGGCTTGACAACAAATGTGTAAACAAATTTGATCTAAATGTATAAAACAATGTGTTAATTATTTATACTATTAGCATGGATCAAATGTTATGCTTGCACAGGAGAGGAAATCAGGAAAGCCTTGTCGAGGGGTATAAATGGGTATAAAAAGTCAGATGGATTTTCAACTATAAGTGGGAGCTTTCCAGATGTAGAAGCAGGAGTTGAGGCAACTGTGAAGACAGAATAGCATATGCAAAGGCAGGAAGGAATAAAGAACAAGATGTGTTTAGGGCACTAATCTAAGTGTAACTGGAAATACAGAGCATGGGCTGTCATGAGAAAAATGGCCAAAAAGGTAATATAGGGCAGGATTGTAAAGAACCTTGCAAATCACACCACAGATCTTGGACTTTAGATGGAAAAGATTAGATTTTACTGAAGGTTTTTAAGTAAGAGAGATATGATGAGGGTTTTATTTTAGAAAGACCATTGAGTGGACAATGAAAAAGAGAAACAGGATGTGGGAGAATCGGGAGGCAAGAGTCTGGTTTGCAGATTTAATAAGAGTCTAGGTCATGGATGGGAAGGGTCTGCACCAAGGTACAGACAGTGAGGATGGAAGAGAGGGAGTGGTCAGCAGCTATGACATTTCTACGGTTGGGCAACTGGGCAGCGAGCACTTCATTGACTAAACATTGCAAACTGACCACATGTCTCTCCTGAAAACCCACTAAGAAGACAGAAAAGGAATTAAAAAGGCACAAACCCACAAACATGAGAACGAGAAAACATAAAAACAAGACTTAGAAAATGGAAAGGTGACAGAGAAATGGTAAGAGTAAGCAGAGTAGAAGAGAATGAACTCTAGGAACTACAGAGAGGATACTGGCAAGGAGCAGCCCAAGGCACCCTGGTAGACACCAGCAAAGTTCAAGATCAGGCAGAGCTGTGTCCCTGGGAAGTGGTAAGGTGCAGAGGTTTGGCTGTGAGCCCATATCTGAAACAGCTGGACAATAAGAGCTTTTCTTCTGCCCACATAGCTAGGTAACAACTCCTTCTTTACCTGACCCTTTTCTCTGAAGAAATCAAACCAGTGAGCGCCAGGACTTGGACACCAGGCATGGCAAAGAGTGGGCGAATGGAGCTAGAAACTAGGGAATTAAAAGAAAGTCTGTATCCTACACAGTAAGGTATCCCTAAGTCCCCTACCTCCCCCTGCTCCCTGAGCGCAAGCAGCCATCTGGGTGAGGCAAGAGATTAAAGGACCCTCCTCTGTAGCAACTAAAGAGTCCAGAGGAAAAACTCTAGAGAGAGCCACCTTTGGGGGTCCTCCTATGAAAAAGCCAGCTTACTCCCTAATCACTCTACAGTGAGGTGCCCCAATCAGCAAGCTCTGCCCAGTATGGGGGTCTTCTAAACAGCTTTTTAGTACTTAACTTCTAAGTAGGAAAAGAAATTGAAAGATCAACAGACATTTTAGTAAAGCCTCCAACATGAGAGAGAGAGAAAGACCAAGCCAAAGAATAAAGGATCTAGAGAACAAAGGTCGGTAAAAAGAGCAGGAAAAGACTAGAAGGAGAATAAGGACTATTACCAGAGAGATAATACAAGCCATTGTACTCATAAAATTAGAATGAGATGATGTTCAAATTTTTAAAAAGGTGGTGAGTGGGGCGCCTGGTGACTCAGTCGGTTAAGCATCTGGCTCTTCATTTCAGCTCAGGTCATGATCTCAGAGTCTTGGGACCAAGCCCCACATTGGGCTCCACATTCAGTAGGAAGTCTGCTGGAGGTTCTCTCTCACGACCCCTTCCCCTGCTCATGCTCTTTCTCTCTCTCTCTCTCTCTCTCAAATAAATAAATAAATAAATAGATAGATAGATAGATAGATAAATAAATAAATCTAAAAACCAAAAAAAAAAAGCATAAGGACAAATCAAGTTAAACCAAAAGCTCTTAAAAATTAAAACCATGGTAATTGTGGTATAGACTGTTGCTACCCAATCTCCCCATCTTCCTTAGGGAAAAAAACCCCACACAATTTCATTTGAAAGAGCAAAATGAGTAGGTAAAAACATATTTCCTAGCTTTCCCTCTGAGAATTGCTGGAAAGGCTAGCAAAGTAAGTTCAGGGCTATACAGTCAGAACAACACTCAAAATTATAGTCAGAGAAGTTGGGGGGCACTACTGTGGCAGGCACCAAGGTCTAGACACTGAAGTCTGCTGATTTTGAACCCGATTCTGATTCTGAAAGCCCTGGACCCTGGATCCAGGAATGCAGCCATCCAGCAGCAACCATCAGGCTTTTAGAGAGTTCCTTGAAGTTCCCATTTACTCAGATTTTCAGTTCTAATTCCAGATATAAGGGGCTCGTTTGATTAGCAGAGCTTTGGCCTTATGCTGAACTCTTAGCTGTCGGAGAGACTGGAAAACTGAGCATCTGACATCTTCAGTTTTGAGTGTGAGAGCTGTGTTTTGCCTCTCCTCAAGACTTATAACACTGGAAATTCTTCAAACATAGGGAGGTTATTCAATGCTGAGTTGGGAAAAAAAAAATCTAGTATAATATTGTATCCAAAAAATCTCTTATTCCCTGGATCTGACATAGAAGTGTGATAAAGAGAGAAATTTCAAGATAATAGTTTTGTAGCAGGCTTAGAGAACTCATAGTCTAGACTGGAACAGGATGAGTGCCATCGGACAAAGGGAAAAGAAGAAATGAGTATGTTAAATTTCTGAAGAATTTGAGCACTTGGAAAATAATACTAAGAGGCATTTGATATATATGCCCAAGCATTTAGAGAAAAATGATTTTATAGAAAACTAAGCCAATAAAAAACAAGGCAATTATTAACTTCAGGAAATAGAAAAGGTTGAACAAAAAAGAATGTAATATGGTATAACATATCAGAGATAAGCAATACTTAATCATGATAATATGAATACTAGCTATGAAGTTAATAAAAAAAACTGTGATATAAATACACTCGGACACTGAATGAGAAGTCAGAGTGGCATAAATAAGTTAAAACTTCATCTATTGTAATGAGAAGTCAAAAGATGATAATGCAAATATATTTTTTAGTAACATGAAGGTTAAAAGAAGACGCAACTTTTCAATTAAAAGGGGGATTGGGCATCGGGGTGACTCAGCTGGTTAAGCATCTGCCTTTGGCTTAGGTCATGATCCCAGGGTCCCGAGATCAAGTCCCTCATTGGGCTCCCTGCTCGGAAAGGAGCCTGTTTCTCCCTCTCTCTGCTCCTCCCCCTGCTTGTTCTCTCTCACTCTCTCTAACAAGTAAGTGAATAAAATCTTTAAAAAAGGGGGGGGGGTGGATTTTCTGGGAGTGGGACCAGGGAGCAGAGAAGGGTGCAAGGAATGGTATAGAAGAGTGAGGACTATTATTTCTGATTATGTTACTTTTAAGACTTTTATTTTATTTTATTTTTATTTATTTATTTTATTTTATTATTTATTTATTTATTTTTTGGGGGGGGAGAATGGGGTGGGGTTATTGGCATTGGGGGTGGTATGTGCTTTGGTGAGTGCTGTGAAGTGTGTAAACCTGGGGATTCACAGAACTGTACCCCTGGGGATAAAAAAAAAAGTTTTAAAAAAAAAAAAAAATTAAAAAAAAAAAAAAGAAAACTGAAGCTAGTGGCATCACAAAGCTAGACTTCAAGTTTTATTTTATTTTTTTAATAGACTATTTTAGAGAGAGGGTATATGTGTGTTTGTGTGTGTGTGCGCACACACAGGCACATGAGCTGGGAGAGGGTCAGAGGGAGAGAGAATCCATGCATGCACAAAACCCAAAGTGGGGCTTGATCCCAAGACCCTGAGATCATGAGCTGAGCCAAAATCAAGAGTTGGATGCTCAATCGACTGAGCTACCCAGCTACCCCAATTAGGTTACTTTTAATTCCACTTGGCTTATTAAACTTTGATAAAAGTTTATCTTACTTTGATAAAAATAAAATTAAAAATTTTAAATAATGCACCTATCATTAAAAACCTCCCACAAATTTGGAGGCAAAGAAGGAAAAGCAAGTGTATGGGAGAATATAAAGCATTTGTTTTTAGACACGTCTTTCTATGTCCCTCTGTCTCCCCTTCTCTGCTCACACTCGTGAATATAGATCTCATGGGGCAGGGTAACAGAGAGAGAAGAAATGAGCTTCAAATTTAGGAGGACCTGGGTATGATGTCCCGCTGTGCGAAGTCAGAGCTTGGAAACTTCTCTGTGACCTCCCTGGGCCTCAGCGTCTTCATTTGTAGAATGGAAAAATGTCATATATATCACAGTACATGAAATAAATAAAATAGGTAAAGCACCCAGAATGTGGAAGACTCAAAATTATGAATTCTTTCTCTCAGAATTTCTCATGCCCTGTAAGCCTCTCTTTGAGAGTCTTTCTGTGTGCCTCCATGTTTGTAGATCTGAGAAAGCAAAGCGAAGCTGTGTTCTTTAGCCATTTTTTCTCCATCCCTTCTTGCCTGGTTTGGGAGAGTCATCTTCCACAGAAAAAAACCCACTAAGGCAGACAGGGTTGTTACATTTCCCCTTCTCTTGAAGGGAAACATTGGTCTCACTTGTGTTGATACTGTGTCGCAGATGATTTTTGATTAAAATGATTTAAATCTTCCATTATCAGCCATAGCTCCCAGCTCTACCATGTAACAGTAGACAGAAATGTCTGTTTAAAATCAACTGTAATGGAGTAGAATTACAAATTCAGCTGCTGTTTTAATATAACTTTAAAAAATAAATATCTTTAAACTTTATTTAAAAAATAAATATCACACAAAATAAACAAGGATTTTACACTCAGCTATCGAGTGAATTGGCTAAGGGCATGGAAAGGAGTTGTGATGACCAGGCAGGTGAGGTCACCCCGAAGGAGGAGACCCTGATGGGATTTCAAGGCACTCACCTTCTCCAGCTGAGATAGGCTGGTCACTTGGCTCAGGGACAAGTTGTTCAGCACATGCTCCTGCAGGCAGAACCCCTTCACTCCTGGCATTCTGCTTGTTCCAGGAAGTCTCCTGGCCCTCCCAGGAGGCAGCAGGCAATCTATCAGAGCCCTCAGCAGGGAAGGAAGCTGGGGACTCGAGGTCCAAAAGGAAGCTATCTTGTAGGGTTTGCTTGGTGGCCTTCCTGCGTTTCCCCTTCCTCCTTTGTGGGATCCTGTCACGGTCTCCTTGGCTCGGCTGGCTATTCTCAAGCTTCTGGGTTAGCTGGAGGAGCTGATCCATGTCTTTGGTGAACTCTAGCAGAGTGCCCTCAGGGAGGCTTCGGGCCGTGTCCTCAGAGCCATAGCTGGGAGGCTTCTCCAAGAGCAGGTGCTCAGAGCAGGGGAGAGCTCCTGTGCCCTCCCTGGGCACTGACTCAGGCACCAGGGGCAGGCTGCCGACAGCCATGGACAGGGAGAAGTAGGAATAGTCCACTGCAATATACGTCAGCATGAAATTGATGGTGACGATGGGGGCTAGTACATTCACCTGGCCCACAAGGACAAAGGCCATGGTCACTAAGCTGGTCAAGAAGATGGCAGCTACAGGGGTTTTATTTGGCCCTTTCTGCAGAAACAAAAATAACATGCAGGACCATGAAATTTCAGAAGAAAATCACATTACATGATAGAAATACAACTCATGATGGCTCAACCACTTCTACTAGGATTCTACCAATCAGTTAATAACTGATTGCCTACAAACTTGGGATAATAATATTCAACTCATGGGGTTATTGTGAGATTAGAGCTAATGAACATTAAATGCTTGACACAGCACTGACACACAGTTGGCCCCAACACACCATGGATATTGGCTATATTCATAACTATTAATATGGGGCACTAACATGTAGAACTCAGACTTCCCAAGTAGTTCTCCTTTTGTCTTACACTGGGTTTTAGCACCAGTCTTGGAAGTCAAAGTGGTACAAAGTTCCCAGGTATAATGGAGAAAAGGGCCTGAAGAGGAATGGCAGAGCCTGGAAGATGGGACAGAAGCTCTGGCAGTTGTGGTGGGGAAATTGTGAAACTAAACACACACATGCTCCCCCCCACACACTTACACACATCTGTTATTAATGGAGGTGGGTACGGGGGCCTGCAGGAGAACAGGAGTGGAAAACATGCGGTAACTCCATAGACTCTGTCGCTCCACAGAAACTACTGATCACAGTCCCTCACGTGGTTCTTGGGCCCAAAACAGTGATCACTTCTGGGTCCTCATCTTCCTTGACCTAAGACCACATTTACCCCAGCTGATTGCCCATTGGTCGTTGAAAGGACTTTCTTTGCCTTTCTCCGCCTGATTTGTCTCCCTCCTCATTATCCACTCTTTCTTAGTTTCCAGGCCTATCTTCTCCACAGCTCTGAAATCTACACTGAAAGTAGCCCAGGGCAGGACAGGAGGGAGATGGGGGTCACAGAGTGATGGGTATTAAGGGGAGCACGTGACGTAATGAGCACAGGGTGTTATATACAAATGAATCACTGAACTCTATCTCTACACCATATGTTAATACATTACACATTAATGGACTGAATTTTAAAATAAATAATTAAATAAAGTAGCTCAGGGCGGAGCACCTGGATGGCTCAGTTCATGATCTCACGGGCTCTGCTCATGGAGCCTGGTTAGGATTCTCTCTCTCCCTCTGTCCCTACCAGCCCCACTACTCCCACTCCTACTCAGGCTCTCTCTACCAGAAAAAAGAAAAAAGTAGTCCCAATCTCCATCCTCAGGCCCTCTCTATGCTCTCTCTATATTCCATTCCTAGGTGATCTCAACCGGGCCCCTGACTTTAAACACCAGCTTTATGCTCTTAACTCCCACATTGGAATCTCAGCCTGAAATGTTCTCCTGAAGTCTAGACTTAAATATTCAACTGTCTACTTAACATTTCCAGTTGATGTCTAACAGGATCTCAAATGTTCCAAACCAAACTCTCCCCTCCCCCCCAATTTCCCACCCATCAAATCTACTCCTATAATCTCTGTGTCAGAAAAGGGCAATTCCATCCTTCTGGCTGCTCAGGCAAGCAAAGTTCTTGATGCCTTTCCTCATTGTCTCAATCTCCATCAGCAAATACTGTTAGCTTTACCCTCAGATATACGCTGGATCTAACCACTGCTCCCATCTCCTTCACAGTCAACAGTCTGCAAGGGGAGGAGGGGCAGACCTGGAAGCCTCTTCCAGATCCAACCTGTAAACCCCCCACATGTGTTCCTCCAGGTGCATTTCCCCTTCCTGACCATCAGAATAAAGAGCAGCCTTTAAAGTCACAGGCTGAAGATGGCAGAGTCATCAGCCTGAGTCTTCAAGGGCCAGAGGCCCTGCTGACCTAAAACGTCTGCCCAAGAGTTTCAGAGTAAAATTCTGGGAGGAAAAAATAAGAAGTAAAAATGCACTTTGACTGACTTTGAGGATTACATTTTTTGGGTAGATTTGCTACAGCTGTTTAACACACTCTAACAATAAAACTACTAAGAATAAAGTAAATCCTTAGAAACTGCAGAGAATTTAAAAGGAAGGTGTTAGGTAAGCTGAAGGAAATGCTAATGATCCATGCCAAGATGTTGACAAGGACAGGTTGTGAAGTGTTAATAATGGTCAGACCTGAACTTCTGTAACCCAAAGACATCATGAAGAATGTAAGAATAAGCCACAAAAGGGGAAAAGATATTTGCAACACATATAACTAACTGACAAAGGGTAACCTAGAATATCGAAGAATCTTTACAAAATAATTAGAAGAAGAGAGAGAACCCACTAAAAAAAGCAAGCAGAAGAATGTCTATGAAACATATGAGAGGTACCCAAGCTCCTTAAGTAATCAAGGAAATGCAAATTAAAACCACAGGGAGATTCCATTAAACACCCACCAGATCAGCAAGAATTAAAAAGCATGATAATATCGAGCACTGGCACAAACACAGAGGGCTAGGCATGCTTATCCACTGCTGATAGTGCTGTGAATTAGTACAAGTACTTTGGAAAAAGAGTTTGGTATTATCTAATAAGTGGAAATATATGGACCTTATGGCTTAGCAATTCCAGTAATGGGTATATGGTCTGGAAGACCTCTACCTGCGAACCTGTCCACTAGTACAAGAATGTTTGCTGTACTGTCTTGTCTGTAGCAGCCCCAAATTGGAATGTCCAACAAGAGCAGAAGGGATAAATAAATTCTAGCAAATGAGGAAAAGCTATATAGGGATGATAATAGACAAGCTGTTGCTACAAGTGAAAATGTGGATGGATCTCATAACGTTGAGTGAAAGAGGCGTGCTGCATTTATATAAAGTTTAAAAACAGGCAAAATTAAACAATTCTGTTTCACGATGCATATGGAGGAGTCCAACCAGGGGTCAGCAAACTATGGCTCTGGGGCCATCTGGCCACCATCTGTCTACCCATGCCCACGGGCTAGGAATGGCTTTACATTTTCAAACAGTTGGGGGAAAAAAAAATCAAAAGAAGAGGAATATTTTAAGACACACGCAAATTACATGAAATTCAAATTTTGGTATCCATAGAAGAGTTCGACTGGAACACAGCTCCACCTACCCCAACAGGTGTGTCTGTGTCTGTGATGACTTCTGAGAAATAGCTGCAGAGCAGAAGGATTGTGATAGAGACCACAGGGCCTGCAAAGTCTAAAATACTTACTGTTTGGACCTTTCCAGAAAAATTTTGCCCACTCCTGAGGAAAGCCATAAAGAAAGCAAGGCAGTTATGATCACAGAAGTCAGGTCAGTGGCAACAGCTACCACAGGAGTAGGGACGCGGCTCAGACCAGAGAGGGCATGTGGAAGTGACATCCAGGGGCTGGGAGTTTCACTTCAGTTATTCCCTGAAGTGTTCACATTGCCCCTATGCTCTTTTCTGTATGCTGAATGCCCCCCCAAAATTGGGGGTGCTATGGGAGATGCCTGGGTGGCTCAGTTGGTTAAGCGTCTGCCTTTGGCTCAGGTCATGATCTCAGGGTCTTGGGATTGAGTCCTCATAGGGCTCCCTGCTTTGCTTGCTTCTCCCTCTGCCTTGTCCCTGCTCCTGTTCTCTCTCACTCCTTCTCTCTCTCTCACTCCCAAATAAGTAAATAAAATCTTGTAGTTTCCATGCCCACTGTGAAGCCTAAATTGGGCTTTGAACTCAGGATCCTGAGCTCAAGGCCTAAGGTGAGATCAAGAGTCAAATGCTGGGGCATCTGGGTGGCTCAGTCATTAACTGTCTGACTTCGGCTCAGGTCATGATCCCAGGGTCCTGGGATCGAGCCCCACATCGGGCTCCCTGCTTGGCGGGAGCCTGCTTCTCCCTCTCCCCCTGCCCCCTGCCTGTGTTGTGTCTCTCTCTGTCAAATAAATAATAAATTTTAAAAATCTTAAAAAAAAAAAAAAAGACTCAAACGTTTACCTTACTGAGCCATACAAGTGCCCCTCTCTCAAAAAAAATTTGAAAGTTTATTGTCTCTCCCATTAAAAAAGAAAATGTGCTAATAAAATCTAATCATGTGTAAAGGAGCTTTGCAGAGAAATAAAATTTCAAAGTTAAAAGGCAAGTGACAAACTAGAGAAAACATTTGTAACACATATCACAAAAGTTGCCCTCCGTAACAAAAGAAGAGCTCCTAGCATTTGAGAAGAAAAAAACCAATGATCACAGAAAAAAAAAATTTTTTTTAAAGATTTTTTATTTATTTGACAGAGAGATCACAAGTAGGAAGAGAGGCAGGCAGAGAGAGAGAGGAGGAAGCAGGCTCCCAGCTGAGCAGAGAGCCCGATGCAGGGCTCGATCCCAGGACCCAGAGATCATGACCCGAGCTGAAGGCAGAGGCTTAACCCACTGAGCCAACCAGGCACCCCAGAAAAAAATTTTTTAATTAAAAAACTTAAAAAATATACAAATATAAATGACTCTAAGAAAAAAACAATGTCCAAACTTGTTCCTATAAGAGTAATGCAAACCACAAGGATCCTGAGATGCCATCTCCCACTACACAACTGGCAAAAATTCACATCTGACAATGAACCCTGATTGCTAGTAATGTGGGACCCAGGGCAAATGGTGGTCGACACACCCTATGTCTGAATATTCACAATTACAAACCAAGCTAACAAACTGTTAAAGCAAAGGTATTCTATCCTCCTTCCTTGGCAAACAGAGCTTCAGGACAACAGAGAAGGCCAGGTCCAAGGTTAGAATCCTTAACGTTCCTCAGAATTCCTCACTGGAAGAGGGCCACTCCTCCCATCCTTCTCAGACCATACCATGGGGGCCTCACACCCACATGGGGACTGTGGCCTATTCCCTGGTCCTAGAAAGGACAGGCCCAGGGAAGAGGCCCTTACAGACCCTGCACGTGGGTTGCGGGACATCTGGGCAGAGAATTCTGAGCAAAAGTGTAAATGATCCAGGTCAGCACACCTAGACCGTCCAGAAGTGGGGCATGGGATCCGGGTGGACCTGTCCCCTTGTTCTCATGAACTTCTTATCCCAAGGACGAGAACAGAGTCCTAGAAAGCAGGGTGTTTGAACCTGTGTCTAAGAGTGATGCTGGCTGTCAGGACACAGGAAGAATTAATTATACATTGCTGGTAGAAGCACAAAATGACACAAATCTTATGAGAGGTGTTTTGGCAATATCTATTAAAATTAAAAATGCATTTAGCCTTTGCCACAGCAAATCCACTTATGAAACTTTATCCTGCAGATTTATCTGCACATTAAATAATTACACATACAAAATTATTCCTTGCAATACTGTTTAGTGGAAGCCACACAAGGGTTGATCTATAGGAACAGGTTAAATAAACGACAGTGAATCACACACAATGAAAAAAGAATGAAAAAATTCTCTCAACATTCATATGGAAAGATGATTTCTATGCTCTATTAAATGAAGAAAAGCAAGGTATAGAACAATGTGTTAGAATACTATCTTTGTGTAAAAAATAGAATTATTCATAAAAAAACTAATAAAAACAGCTGCTGATAGTATATGGGTACAGGTGAAGAGAGAGATAATAAAAGACTTATGAGAGGAGCAAAAATTCTCAATGTATACCTTTTATATCTATATAGTATATATTTATATAGTTTACATGTAAACTATATGTAATTTATATGAATTTATATGTAAACTATATAAATATATAGTATATATTTATATCTATATAGTATATATTTTATACTATATAGTATATACACATTCTAAGCCCTGTGTATATACTACCTAATAAAAATAAAAATAAAATAAAAATACATGAAATTTAAGGAAAGGCATATACACAGAAGGTAAAGACATGACAGCCAGAGCTCCAACCCAGCCAAGGCTGACCGACAAGTAAGGGGAGGGTGGTAAGGGAGGACTGGTGGCCCTAACAGAGAGGGATCTGGGGTGGAAGGGGGGTGGGGAGGGCCTCTGTGGTGCTCCGACAAGATAGAGATGAACTATTTCTCACATAAACTGCATTATTGGGAAGTGGGGTTCTCTATTTCTCTTTTTTCATGTTAGGTTTTAGGAATGTCTTATTCAATCACCCCGTGACTCAATCAAGCTACACTTGGGAGTTCAGGTCATGAGGACCGATGGGGGCCCAGAGGCCCAAAGTGTGGGAAATCATCATACAGCAACCCCAAAGGGAAGGCAAATCTCAAGGGCAGAGTTAGAGCTGCAAGGTCCAACTCCCCTCCTTACCAAGAGATTTTTTTCTCCTATTCTGAACTTAAAGGATCCTGAATTTGTTTTTATTAAAGCATGTGACACTCCCTTTCCCTGCTGCTCAGGGTCCCAGATATCAGGATGACAGTTATCCAATCCAGGGCTAAGGGGTCCCTGTGACTGTGACATTGACGTGCTTTGTCCACCTGGCTCCAGCCTCAGGTGGCCAGAGAACAGGGGTGAGAGAATGACCTTTGCATTCTCATTTTTCCCACTCTGGAGAACTTGACCACTGGCTCTAATTGGAGAGACTGAAGCAATGTATTGGCCAATAATCAGGTATAATATACAGCAAATGTAGTATCATATACAGCAAATGACAATCAAAAGTACAAATGTATGTTTGTACATTTCTTGAAAAAAGGATCACTCACCCCTTGCCCCAGACAGGCGAGCACAGGAATCACTTTCTCTTGGGCAATGCACTGCAGGATCCGGGGAGCTCCGTAGAGGCCTCCCATACAGGAGGCCAGGGATGAGATGTATAAGCCCAAAAGAAACAGGAAGCCCACCAGGGATACCTGTGTGAGGAAGCAGGTTCATTACCTAATGCCAGAATCCTCTGTCCCTTTCCATTCCCCCAGCCCCCACCCATCTGCACCCCACTGATCACTAGTCCTCTAAAGTCAACCTCCCAGGTAGGTTTCCAACAGCCCCAGCCCCAGCCCACTTCATTCATACCACCGCTGTACCAGTTCAGCTCACTGTCACCTCTTGTGTGGACGACACAGAGGGTCTCAATTTGAGTACACACCAGACTCATCTAGAGGGCTTGTTAAAGTACAGATTTCTGGTCCCCGCCTCAGAGTTTCTGATTAAGCAGATCTAGGGAAGGGCCCAAGTATTTAGATTTCCAACAAGCTCCCAGTTGATGCTGCATGGAGGGTCTGGGGAGCACACTTTGAGGACCACTAGCCAACTGCAATAGGAATTGGCCTCCCACCTCCAAGCTCTACCCATTCTGAATTATCCCAAAGCCTTGGCCAGATTGAGCTCTCCAAACTCAAACCTGATCATCATGCCACTGCCAAAATGAAAGGAGCAAGATGGTAGAGGAGTAGGAGACTGAGATATCATCAGGTCCTGGGAGTTGACAGTTATCAAACCATTCTGAACACCTACAAACTCAACAGTAGATAAAAGAGAAGAAGAGCAGTAATTCTAGGAACAGAAAATTGACCACTTTCCAGAAGGTAGGACGTGCAGAGAAGTGAATCCGAAGCCACAGGAAGATTGACCACGGTGGGGAAGGGGCCGGCTCCCAGCAAGTGAGAGAGCAATGGAGCACAAAATACAAACTTTAGAAGTCTGCTCCACTGAGGGATGTCACTCCAGAGGTTAAGCGGGGGCGGGGGGGGGGGAATGATAAGGGGTGTGGTGGAGCCTCCACAGGGACAGTGTGGTCTCAGGACCTGCAGGAACACAAAAAGACCAGGGGTGTCTAAGTGTGGCAGAACTCCTAGGTATCAGAGCAGGGAATCCAGCTACAGATACAGAGCCAAAGAGGGGATTCTCGGCTCGGGGTTACCTAAAACCATGATGATGCACAGTTGGACCACTGCTCTTCAAGCAGGGACCCCACAAGTGGCAGATCTGGAGAGACCCCCCACCCCATTCCTCCTCCAGGAGGAGTGGCACAGGAATGCATGGCAGGAATCTGCTGGGTTTGGAGACTCCAAACGGGGCCATGTGTGAGAGACAGAAATGCTCGGTCACAGGCTGGGTGATCTCCAGCCTGATCACATTCTTTCCTCCTTTTTCCCCTTTTTTCAACCAACTTCCTATATTATCAATTCCTGTTTTAGAGTCTTTTAAAATTTTCATCTTAACAGTCATATTCTGTTCCTTCACCATGTTTACCCTTATTTTTGTATATATATAAGTTTTTCTTTCTTTAACATTTTGGGAGGCAGTTTTTTCTAACAGACCAAAATATACCCAAAATCAAGTGTGTGCCTCTGTTCTATTCACCAGTCTAATATATATATGTATATATATATATATATTTTTTCCTTTCCCCCCTCCTTCTGCTTGCCCCAATTTTGGGTCTCTTCTGATTTGGTTAGTGTATATTTTTATGGGGTATTTACTACCCTTTTAGTATTTTGTTCTCTCATTCATCTATTCTTATCTGGGTAAAATGACAAGGTGGAAAAACTCACCACAAAAAAAAAAAAAAAAAAAAAAAGAAAGAAAGAAAGAAAAGAAAAGAGGCAGTACCAATGGCTAGGGGCATAATCAATAGAGACATTAGTAATATGTCAGAACTAGAGTTCAGAATGTTGATTATCAAGGTGCTAGCTGGACTTGAAAAAAGCATAGAAGATATTAGAGAATCCCTTTCTGGAGAAATAAAAGAACTAAAATCTAACCAGGTTGAAATTTTAAAAAGCTATTAATGAGGAACAATAAAAAGTGGAGGCTCTTACTGCTAGGCTAAATGACGCAGAAGAGAGAATTAGTGATATAGAAGACCAGTCATAGAGAATAAAGAATCTGAGCAAAAGAGAGTTAAACAACTGGACCATGAGGGGAGAATTCAAGCGATAAGTGATACCATAAGACAAAACAATATTAGAACAATTGCGATCCCAGAAGAAGAGAGAGGGGGGGGGTAGAAGGTATATTGGAGCAAAGTATAGCAGAGAATTTCCCTAATTTAACAGAAGGAACAAGCATCAAAAACCAGGAGACACAGAGAACCCCCACTCAAAATCAATAAAAATAGGTCCACACCCTGTCATCTAATAGTAAAACTTACAAGTCTCAGTGACAAAGAGAAAATCCTGAAAGCAGCTTGGGACAAGAGGTCTATAACATACAATGGTAGAAAATATTAGATCAGCAGCAGACCTATCCAGAGACCTGGCAGGCCAGAAAGAACTGATATGATATATTCAGAGAACTAAATGAGAAAAGTATGGAGCCAAGAATAATATACCCAGCTAGGTTGTCACCGAAAATAGAAGGAGAAATAAAAAGCTTCCAGGACAAAGAAAAATTAAAAGAATTTGTAAACACCAAGCCAGCCCTTCAGGAAATATTAAAAGGGGTCCTCTAAGCAAAGAGAGAGCCTAAAAGTAACTGACCAGAAAGGAATGGAGACAATATACAGTAACAGTCACCTTACAGGCAATACAATGACACTAAATTCATATCTTTCAATAGTTACTGTGATTGTAAATGGGCTAAATCTCCAATCAAAAGACACAGGCTATCAGAATGGATTAAAAAAAAAAAAAACAAGACCCATTGATATGCTGTCTACAAGAAACTCATTTTAGACCCAAAGACACCTCTAGATTTAAAGTGAGGGGGTAAAAAACAATTTACCATGCTAATGGACATCAAAAGAAAGCTGGAGTGGCAATCCCTATAACAGATAAATTAGATTTTAAACCAAAGACTATAATAAGTGATGAGGAAGGACATCTCTGTCTGTCCAACTAATATCTCAGCCCCTAATGTAGGAGCAACCAATTATATAAGCCAATTAATAACAAAATCAAAGAAATGCATTGACAATAATGCAAAAATAGTAGGAGACCCCCCTCACTGAAATGGACAGATCACTAAGCAAAGATCAACAAGGAAATAAAGGCTTTAAATGACACACTGGACCAGATGGACATCACAGATATATTTAGACATCACAGATATATTTAGAATATTCCATCCCAAACAACAGAATACATATTCTCTAGTGCACTGGAACATTCTCCAGAATAGATGACATCTTGGGTCACAAATTAGATCTCAACCAGTACCAAAAGATTGGGATCATTCCCTGCATATTTTCAGACCACAATGCTTTGAAACTAGAACTCAATTATAAGAGGAAAGTTGGAAAGAACTTGAATACATAGAGGTTAAAGAACATCCTACTAAAGAATGAATGGGTCAACCAGGAAATTAAAGAAGAATTTTAAAAATTCATGGAAACAAATGAAAATGAAAACACAACTGTTCAAAATCCTTGGGACGCAGCAAAGGCAGTCCTGAGAGGAAAGTATATAGCAATACAAGCCTTTCTCAAGAAACAAGAAAGGTCTCAAGTACACAACCTAACCCTACACCTAAAGGAGCTGGAAAAAGAACAGCAAAGAAAGCCTAAACCCAGCAGGAGAAGAGAAATAATAAAGAGCAGAAATCAATGAAATAGAAACCAAAAGAACAGTAGAACAAATGAATGAATCTAGGAGCTGATTCTTTGAAAGAATTAATAAGACTGATAAACCCCTGGCCAGACTTAACAAAAAGAAAAGAGAAAGGACCCAAATAAATAAAATCATAAATGAAAGAGGAGAGATCATAACCAACACCAAAGAAATACAAACAATTATAAGAACATATTATGAGCAACTATATACCAGCAAATTTGACAATCTGGAAGAAGTGGATGCATTCCTGGAGACAAATCAACTACTAACACTGAATCAGGAAGAAATAGAAAACCTGAACAGACCCATAACCAGTAAGGAGAATAAAGCAGTCATCAAAAATCTCCCAACAAACAAGAGCCCAAGGCCAGAGGGCTTCCCAGGGGAATTCTACCAAACATTTAAAGAAGAATTAATTCCTATTCTCCTGAAACTGTTTCCAAAAAATAGAAATGGAAGGAAAACTTCCAAACTCATTTTATGAGACCAGCATTACCTTGATCCCAAAACTAAAGACCCCATCAAAAGGGAGAATTACAAACCAATATCCTTGATGAACATGGATACAAAAATTCTCTCCAAAATACTAGCCAATAGGATCCAACAGTACATTAAAAGGATTATTCATTACAAGTGGGATTTATTTCTGGGCTGCAAGGGTGGTTCAACAGCTGCAAATCAATCAATGTGATACAATACATTACATTTAATAAGTTTACATTACATTTAATAAGAAAAAGAATAAGAACCATATGATACTCTCAATAGATACTGAAAATGCATTTGACAAAGTACAGCATCCTTTCTTGATCAAAACTCTTCACAGTGTAGGGATAGAGGGTACATACCTCAATATCATCAAAGCCGTCCACAAAAAACCCACAGTGAATATTATTCTTAATGGGGAAAAACAGAGCTTTTCCCCTAAGGTCAGGAACACAGCAGGGATGTCCACTAACACCACTGCTATTCAACATAGTACTAGGAGTCCTAGCTTCAGCAATCAGACAAAAGAAACAAAAGGCATCCAAATCAGCAAAGAAGAAGTAAACTATCACTCTTCGCAGATGATATGATACTTTATGTGGAAAACCCAAAAGACTCCACTTCAAAACTACTAGAACTCATACAGAAATTCAATAAAGTGTCAGGATATACAATCAGTGCACAGAACCCAGTTGCCTTTCTATACACCAACAGCAAGACAGAAGAAAAAGAAATTAAGGAGTCAATACCATTTACAATTGCACCCCAAACCATAAGATAGCTAAAAATAAACCTAACCAATGAGGGAAAGAATCTATACTCAGAAAACTATAAAGTACTCATGAAAGAAATTGAGGAACACACAAAGAAATGGAAAAATGTTCCATGCTCACGGATTGGAAGAATAAATATTGTAAAAATGTCTATGCTACCTAAAGCAATCTACACATTTAATGCAATCCCTATTAAAATACCATCAAATGGAACAAATAATCTTAAAATTTATATAGAACCAGAAAAGACCCCAAATAGCCAGAGGAATGTTGAAAAAGGAAACCAAAGTTGGTAGCATCACAATTCTGGACTTCAAGCTCTATTACAAAGCTGTAATCATCAAGACAGTATGGTACTGGCACAGAAACAGACACAGATCAATGGGACAGAATACAGAGCCCAGAAATGGACCCTCAACTCTATGGTCAACTAATCTTCAACAAAGCAGAAAAGAATGTCCAATGGAAAAAAGACAGTCTCTTCAACAAATGGTGTTGGGAAAACTGGACAGCCACATGCAGAAGAATGAAACTGAACCATTTCCTTACACCACACACACACACACACACAAAAACCAGACTGCAAATGGATGAAAGACCTCAATATGAGACAGAAATCCATCAAAATCCTTGAGGAGAACACAGGTAGTAACCTCTTCCACCTCAGCCACAGCAACTTCTTCCTAGAAACATTGTCAAAGGCAAGGGAAGGGCAAAAATGAACTATTGGGATTTGATCAAGATCAAAAGCTTTTGCACAGCAAAGGAAACAGTCAACAAAACCGAAAGACAACTGACAGAATGGGAGAAGATATTCACAAATGACATATCAGATAAAGGACTAGTATCCAAAATCTACAAAGAACTTATCAAATTCAACACCCAAAGAAAAAATAATCCAATCAAGACATGGGCAGAGGACATGAACAGACATTTCTGCAAAGAAGACATCCACAGACACACAAAGAAGTACTCCACATCACTCGGCATCAGGGAAATACAAATCAAAACCACAATGAGATACCACTTCACACCAGTCAGAATGGTTAAAATCAACAAGTCAGGAAATGACAGATGTTGGCAAGGATGTGGAGAAAGGGGAACCCTCCCTACACTGTTGCTGGGAATGCAAGCTGGTGCAGCCACTCTGGAAAACAGTATGGAGGTTCCTCAAAAAGTTGAAAATAGAGCTACCCTACAACCCAGCAATCGCACTACTGGGCATTTACCCTAAAGATACAAATGTAGTGATCCGAAGGGGCACGTGCATCCAAATGTTTATAGCAGCAATGTCCACAATAGCCAAACTATAGAAAGGACCTAGATGTCCATCAACAGAGGAATGGATAAAGAAGATGTGATATATATATATATATATATATATATATATATATACACACACACACACACAATGGAATACTATACAGCCATCAATAGAAACGAAATCTTGCCATTTGCAATGATGTGGATGGAACGTAGAGGATATCATACTAAGTGAAGTAAGTCAGTCAAAGAAAGACAATTATCATATATCTCTGATCAAATGTAATTTGAGAGGTAGGGCAGGGGGTTGTGAGGGGTAGGGAGGGAAAAAATGAAATAAGATGGGATTGGGAGAGAGACAAACCATAAGAGACTCTTAATCTCATGAAACAAACTGAGAGTTGCTGTGGGCTGGGGGGGTTACAGATAGGGTGGTTGGGTTATGGACACTAAGGAGGGTATGTGCTATTGTGAGTCCTGTGAAGTGTGTAAACCTGATGATTCGCAGACCTGTACCCTGAGGGCAAATAATACATTATATGTTAATTTAAAAAAATGCAAAGAAAAGATTTATCAATGGCTCCCCACAACTCTGGCATCTTCAGCCCTTCCTGGTCTGTGACCTTTGTAGCCCCAGACCCCCCACACTCAGACTCTCTGTCAGCACATTTCCCTGCCTAAGAACACCCTCTGTCCACACCTTATCTCCTCATTGTCTGTCTCTTACATCCAGGTGTGCTTCAAGACTCAGCCCGGTCCTCTCCTCCTACATGAGATCCTCCCCCGGCCCCTCACAGCAGGGGCTGCTCCTTAGGGCCTGCAGCACCTTAGCCTGAGGCTGGGGGACACTCAGCACACTGTGTCCTTTAGTGGCCCCAGAGGCCTCATCTCTGCAGGGCTCCTGTCTTGTTCATCCTGGTATATTTGGTGCCAACACAGAGCCATAAATGTTGAACGGATGAAGGAATGGGCTCCATGATCCACGTGGCCCACAGGTCACTAACAGAGTAAGAGGGGATGCAGTTGTTCTGCTTGGTGTCGACTTGCAAAGGTCAGCATGGCTGGCCACGCAGCTGGGCCAGAAGCTATGGGTCTGGAACCTGCCCCGCTCTCCTGAGCCGGCCTTCCTCTGTACCCACCAGGAAGTCTCCCTGCTTTCTGGTTATTTGAGGTCCCCTTCTCCATTCTACTTGACTGTAGGCATGGTGGCCAGAACTGTATGTTCCAAGGGCTCATTTATCCAACTATCACAGATGAGTTTGCCCTAATTTGCATGGTTCGGTCACACCCTTCATGATGAAGCTTCTCCACCTCACTTTTTATGTCCCTGCTTTAGCCATCACTGGGTCAGTGGCACTGAGCTACATGGAACACCAGTGAATGTCGCTGTTTTCTTCAATGTCACCAGCATACTCCCCACCTGTGTTGTAGCCCATGACATGCGGGGGTTCTCCTTCAGGGCAGCATAAGCTCCTGCGTCTCGTGCCCCCTGCCCTCGCCCCATCACCCCAAACAGTCTGGCAGACGGGCTCCACACGTGCCCATGAAATTCATGAGGTTTTGAGACTCATGCCCTGGATGCCTCACAAAATTGTTAGATGGGGATGCCTGGGTGGCTCAGTCGTTAAGCATCTGCCCTCTGCTCAGGTCATGACCCAGAGTCCTGGGATTGAGTCCTATATCAGGCTCCCGGTTCTGCGGAGCACCTGCTTCTCCCTCTTGCCCTGCTTGTGTTCCCTCTCTCCCCCTCTCTCTCTCTGTCAAATAAATAAATACAACCTTAAAAAAATCATTAGATAAATGCTTCTATGACCAACCCCCAATACATTCTGGTATGCATTCTTTTACCTCTAATCTTTGTTTCTGTCTTCTTGACCAAACACATCCTATATTCACTGTTTGTTTGTTTGTTTGTTTGTTTTTTAAATACATGGACTCAGGTGCCTGGCTGGCTCCGTCGGTGGAATATTCAACTCCTGATCTCGGGGACATGAGTTGGAGCCCCACACTGTGAGTAGAGATTCCATTGGGAAAAAAATATGTAGATGATGTGATGAAATTTTATCAAAAGCGTCTAGAAAATGTAACTAGGAGTTCTCTACTCTGGCTATACCTAAGAATCCCTCCAGAGTTCTGGCTTTATCAGTGTTGGGTGGGCACTGACATCGCTGATTTTTCAAAAACCCTCCAGTCCATTCTAATGCGCAGCCAGGGTAGAGAATTGCTGGACGAGACGCAGTGTGCCCACCCCACTGTCCCTTCAGAGAATTCTCCAGAAGACTCAGGCATGGTGTCTCCTTGCAAAAATTTTATTGCTTCTTATCCAAAAGGTTATATATATTTGTTAAAAATTTTTTTGTTTTCATTGAAAGACTGTCCATTTACTCAGATTGGAAATGAGATGGCCCAGTCTGGCTTCCTCCTTGTGTGGAGCTGACCCAGGAAACCGGGGTCTCTAGTACGAGGGGCTACAGTGACACCAAGGACTGGCCAGCCTTCCCACAGTCACTCCCTGGGACTCCTGCAGAACCTTTGGGCTGGTGCCTGGAGAGGGGACCATCTAGGCATAGCAACTTGTTTGTGTCCAATGTGGCAACTGTGTTTATAACGGGCTGTTCCCTCGACTATCTTTTATATAAAACTACTACTCTGTCAATTTTCTGAAAAATATATGAAATGTTGGTGGTTGTGTCTGGATCAATGATAAAGACTCCATTCTAGCTCTCTCCCATATGTAGCCTGTCTCTCCCTTCCTATATGTCATCCATCCACCCACGGGAGCATTTGCTGAGGACAGGGGACATAACTGGCCCAGCGCGAGGCAGACATTACAGTTAAAACAGGGAACTACACAGCTTTGCTCCCAGCCCTCAGAGAATTTCCTCACTTTCTCTCTTTATACGGAACTGTGAGCTTGTGAACTGTGACAATGGAGATGAAGTGAGCTTGAGCAGACGTGTGTCACAGTTCTTTGCAGGGGGAGCACTCTTCTGTCATACAGCTGTTTGAACCATCACAAAAAAAGCTATCTTTCCAAAATTATCTGAGGTATGAACTACCCTAATTTCTTCCTTCAGTAACTCCTGATGAAAATTATAATTCCATCTCCTTTCTTTTCATATTTTATGCTGGCTACCATCAGAGCTTAAACCCTTGAGAAATCCCACCTGTCCACCGCTGTTCCCGTCTCTTGAAGGGCTGAACTCCAAGTCATTTGCAAGGTGCTCATCCTGCCACATCCGATTCCTATGGCCCCTTGACATTAGCGAGGAGTACATCCTGACCTCACACAATCCCAAACTGTCTCACAGTCCCCTAGTTTTCTCCTGCATCAGATCTCCACAGACATGAGTTTCCTCACACTGTCTCGACTCCACAAAAGGACCCATACCTACACATTCGGTCAAGTTTTCTCACTTGATAGCCATTTTCCAGAAGGAAGTAAAGTTGGCTTTAGTTCCTGAGAGACAGCTCTGTGTCCCTAATGGAGAGCAGAGGACAGCCAGCCCAGGGAGGATGGGGGACACTGAGGAGCTGGCTGGCCTCCTACACCAGCCGCCCTCTGATGTGGGCGCTCAAGGTCCCTCTTGAACACATGAAACCATGACTGTCAAATCTAAGAATGATAAGAGATTACTCTGCAGGATACTTCCCCCCCCCCTTTTTAAAAAAAAGTTTTATTTATTTATTTGACAGACAGATCACAAGCAGGCAGAGAGAGGGGAGGAAGCAGGCTCCCCGCTGAGCAGAGGCCCGATGCAGGGCTCAATCCCAAGACCCTGAGATCATGACCTGAGCCAAAGGCAGAGGCCTTAACCCACTGAGCCACCCAGGCGCCCCAGGACACTTCCCTTTTAACAAAGATGCTTCTGGGGTGCTTTTCCTACTTATTTGTTCTTATTTTGCTGGTTGGCAAGCTCTAGGCTTCCTAAAGTACTTGGTCTTTTTGATGTTTAATAAACTTTTTTTCTTCCTGGACTATATACAAGTTTATTCCAAAACAATTATTTATTTAATCTATTTAGTTTTACCTCTGCTGATACCTATTCTTTATACAATTCCTCTCTTCATAACTGAGTAATATTGGGATGGACTCATTTTTGCCTATCCAGTTAAATACGGTAGATTTGTAAGAAAAAAATATGTCCCACCTATAAGGTTCTCCCTGTTAAGGAGTGTTCAGAGGAGTCAATATTTAATAAGACCTACTGTATACCAAGTATTGTGCTTTACATAGATTACCTCAGAGGCGCCACAATGTGCTAAAGACTTCTGAAAGAGCGTAACACTACGGGGTGGCTGGTTGGCTCTGTTAGAACAGGCAACTCTCGACCACGAGGTTGTGAATTCAAGCCCCATGTTGGGCATGGAGCCTGCTTAAGGAAAAAAAAAAAAAAAAAGCATAACACTATGGAGACTGACCCCCAAGAGCCAGGCAAAAGTTTCTGTGGGGTAGGGATATAAAGCAAAAAAGAAACTTCTTAGAGAAACCATAGGCTGGGAAGCCAAATAATTAGAAATAGATTGGAGAAACTACAGGAAACCCCGAAAGAAACAGACGAAATGACCAGCTGCTGGTCAGTGGAAAGGAGTCCAGGGTAGCTGGCAGCCACTGAAGATAAGTGTCCTGGCAGAAGGCAGAGAAGTACACTGAGGAGCTTCCTGAGAGCCATCACCAAGTGGGAGGAGCATCCTGGAGGCCTGCCTGGTCTCTGCCCGAGGGTGAGACCCTCAGGACACACAGACCAGACTGAGGAGGCCTTGCTTCCTCAGGGCCCAGGAGAGCTCGGAGATGGGCTGGCTGAGAACTCAGGCCACAGCTACGATGAGCAGCTGAGATGAACAGTTTACTAAAACCATGTCAGGGTGGTACGTCAGGGTGGTAAGCCATGTGGGGGGACCATGGAGGAGACTGTGCATTTGTACCTTCTGACCTGTGCAGGTGGCGCGTGCACACGCACACACACACACACACACACACACACACAAGTTCTCCAGGCACTGCTAGGAAAACCGGCCATGGCCCAGCTCACTGCTGAGTTCAGACCAGCTACTACAGCCGAGTCAGTGCCAAGGAGGGACAACAGACAGTGAAAAAGGGGGAAAGCCAAGGTTGGAGGCTTTGGGTGGGTGGGAATATTCTGTGAGATCCCCTTTGTAGGTGGGGCCTGGGGGACAGCAGCGCAGCACAGTGCCCCTGTTCTGGAGTTGCCCTGGTGGGTTCTGTGACTGTCCACTTACTTGTTGTACCAGCCCCGTTTGCTATTGGGAACCAAGAGCAGTACCTTTCCTGATTTTACAGACTTCACAACCACCTCTTCCAGGAAATGGTCTATTCTCCAGGAACCAAACCTTCCACCTCTCACCCTGGCTTGCCCACAACGGTACTCCCATATATTATGGCCAAGCATGGTTCCGCGGGTGCCCTGCTAGCAAAATGCTCGCCTACCTGTTTCAATGCCTAGGACAGGTGGCACGCCAAACAAGCTTTCCTCAGTTCTAGTGGTGGAATTTCCACCCACAAAAGCTTTCCTGAACTGTCCGCGGAGATGTTTTCCTCTCCTATTGCGGCCTTCCTCGGATACAGGCTGCCTATCCTCCCGTATCCCTGTTCTTTGTTCTCCCTGCAAAGGAGGGGAAGGAGGGGAGACAGGAGCCCCAGACCAGGGGATAATTTGCCTTGTTCCATCCAAATCAGATTCCCTCCATGAGGGAATCTACTGGAAAGGAACCTACTTTGGAGGCGGGCAGAGCCAGCTAGCTAGCTAGCCAGACACTGGCAAGTTGCAGACAGCGGCCAGCAGAGCCCCCTGGTCAAAGAATCAGCTATTCCCAGAGGCCTTTAATTCCTCTGATGCAGCCAAGCTTTTCATTCCGAGATTAGAGAAAAGGCCCATGGGAGATGAAACTCAAGACGGAAGCTCGCCTGTGGGTATAAATTAGGGCTGCAGATTCCTTCCCTGAGAGCAAGTGTCTTGCTGGGGGTCTAAGACTGTGGTCCCAGGAAGGGGGAGGTGCGAGTGCCCTCACTACCTGAGCTGCTCCCCCTTTCGAAACCTGCTTTCAGAGTCAAGACCCCTGAAAATACAGATCATTTTTAATCTACCACCTACATCTTAAAAAGAAACTCATGTGAATGTGGAAACCAAGCCCAAGTGCAGCTCTAAAAAGAGTTCAGTTTCCTGCCCTGGGCTGCCCTGCGTGAACATCAGCAAGGTGGTTTTGCAAAGCCTCACACCAAGAGAAAGTGCTACTTTCTCCCAAAATTGGAGGAGAAACACTTAGGAGTTAACTAAGAAAACTTTCCTAGCCTTCTGCGTTTCTCTGACAAATGACAGGAATCTCAAGGTCCACTTTTCCTCCAAGAACTTAAGGAAAGGTAGGAATTTTGGGGGATTTCCAGAAAAGCATCTGGGAATCTTATTCTCCTAGGTTCTAGAGATGTCAAATGAGTGTCCTTGACTGTGACCTGACCTCCAGCCCCGTTAAGGGGCAGCTGTGGAATGTGAGGAATTTGCTAATCTCCTTCTGGCAGGGACTACTGTTCTAGAAACAAGGGTGTTACAGCCAGATCAACCCCAGCCCACCCCTGGGGAGAGCCTCTGGAGCCAAGGTCTGCAGAGGGCAGGGTGGGCCGCCCTCTTGGAGGAGGGCGCTGGGCCTCCTCCAACTCCCTCCACTTTGCTGCCTCCTCCCCACCCCTCAGCGTCCAGGGAGCAGCCCTTTTCTGCTCATGGTGGAAGGTGAGGCGAGGGGCAGAAATGAAGGGCTGGTTGAGCTAGGAGTTTTCGCTGATGGCACCCTTTGTTTCTGTCCTGAGTTTTGACACAAAGAGATGCTTGTGTTCCTCTTACTTAGTCCCTGCTCCGTAAGAAAAACCTGTACCTTTTCCATGTTTTTGAGCCCCCCCCCCCCCGCCGCCCTCCTGCACACACACACTTTAGTCCTGGGCCCAGGCCTCTCGGGATCCCCAAGCAGGACTGCAAGGGGGAGGCAGCCATTTGCAATGGGAGCCAGTGAAAGACCCATCAGACGGAGACGGTCGGCAGTGCAGACTCACCCACCTTTTCCGCTATCAGGAAGTCATAGCGAAGGGCCTCTCGGGTGCAGGCAGCGCCCAGCAGGAAGACGAATGCGAGGTACAAAAACCACCTGCAAAAACCCCAAGAGTGGAACAGAGCTTACACCCCCGATGTGCGCCAAGCCCGTGCCAGCCCACCTCACTCAGCCCCCGGGTTGGAAGGGAGGTCAAAGGCCAGTCATGAAGCCTCCCTCCTTGTCTGAGGGGACTTCCAGCACTACTTCCCCTCTAGCCTATCTCTTGCCAAAGAATGTATCATCGTTTTGTCTCTTTCTTACTTGAAAGAGAGAGATGCCCTGAGGGCGCTGGGAGTGGGGAGCCGGAGACCACCGGCCTCCAGGTGGCCGGGACTCAGGCAGGGTTGACTGGCAACCCCACAGCCCCCCTTCGCACCCTTGAAGAACACGCAGATGGTCTTTCAGGTTTCTTAGGCTGCTGTTCCTTGGATCCCAGATGACAGAGAGCCGGGTCAAGTGTGGAAAGGGCAGCCAAGACCCGGCCCTGCCCCTAGACACCCGGTGACCTTGAATAAGTCATATGATACTCCACAGACTCCTTCCCATCTGGGCAGTGAGAGGATGGGCCAAGGGTCTCCCTCCTGGGACCTCCCAGCTCTGACCCCAAAATGAGGCAGGGTTTTTCTCCTTCTCTCTTCTTCCCAACACCCAAGCGATCTCTGCGGCCTTCATCCTCTGGCCGGCATGCCGCCGTCCTCGGCACATGTCGGTCTGGTGCTGTGTACCGGACGCCGGGAGCCACTCTCATAAGCTAAGAGCAAATTCAACTTTGTGAAACACACATTTGTATTTTTAAAGTACCACGGTCAAAGTAACACAGGCACGTCATCCTCATGTCTATGCCTCTCGCATCCCCCCCAGTGAAGGCAGAGAAGCTTCTTCCTGTGGTACGGAGAGCCCCACAGAAGGCTCTGGAAGCTCAAACAGACCCAAGGCCACTCAGTCTGCTCATGGGGGTGGCGCAGTGGGAACTGAAACCCCCAGAACCTTGGAGTGGTGGGGAGAGAGCGGGGGGAAGGAAGAGAGCCTTCACACACAGAAGCCATTCCACGGTCGCTGGGGCAAATACATTCTCAACCCCATTTTATGAGAAAGGAAAACAGAGGCTCAGAGAGCTAAGTACATTGTTCAAGGTCACCCAGCCACCCAGCAGCAGAGCTGGAATAGGAATCCCAACCTGAGGGCAAAACTCTTCACTGTTCTATTCCTCCCAACAATCCCGGAAAGTCAATGGTTAAAAAATCCCCAAGTTCAAAATGGAAGTGGGGGAGGAGGAGGGGCAGGAGGCTGAGGAAGAATAGAAAGAAAGGATCCATCTCCTCCTCCTGCATTCCCAGGCAGGGGGTCTGAAAGGGCAGGCTTCTGAACCCACCAGACGTGAATTTTCCAGCTGGCTGAGTGTTAAAAGGAGAATTGGAATATGAAATAGATTGGCCACAGTTGGGGCACTCTCAGAACAAAAGGGGCAAACCCTCTTTTGCCTAGGGTTTTCTCTCCTTCTCTCCAGCTGATGGCCACCAGGGGAACTTACTTACGAGATGCCAACAGCTGCTAGGGAGCCCAGGGGGATGCTGGCAGCGGGCTCCCGGAGGTCACCCCCCATGTTGAAACCGGCCATGACTCCTGAAAGACACCCAGACAGGGGAGATGGGTGAACAGTGTACACCACTCCATGAATTGCCTTCCCCTCGCCAGGGCCCTCTCCTGGAAGCTATCCCACGGCAAGCCCTCCCATCTGCAGTTCTGGCAACTGAGCTTCTCCATCTCCCCTGGCAACTGGGGAGGCATCCGTGGGGCATGAAAGGGACCTTTGTGGGTTGGATGATGCTTGGGAGGAAAGCCTTGCTGGCTACAAAAGCATCTTACGGCCCAGGGCTAAGTAATGAGGGTGAGTGAGACATCTGGCAGGCTGCACAAAGGTCCTGTGGCCACATACTGAGCTCTGCTGCACGCCCCCCCCAACTCCCTGGGGAAGCTCAGCCTTAGCAAAGCACCTGGTGCCCCCTCCCCAGCTGAGCTACTTGCCTCTGCTGCCCACTGACTGCACTGGGGTTCAGGTATCCTGGGAGCACGTCCCATCCAACAGCCAGAGCCAGAGACCAAAGGGCTCTAAACAAGTTCCAAAGAACTATTGTGATGCTACCATACCAACTGAGTCCCAAGCTCCTTCTCCTCAGTGCCTCTATTCCCCAACATTTGTGAAAAGTCGTAATTAGTCATGATGGGGAAGGAGGACACCATGTGGGACCGTGAGAAGGGATCATCATGTCTGTCCACATTCACCCACACAAGAGACCAGTAAGACTATGTGTTCTGAACAACAAAAGTGGGTCCAACCCACAAGCGCTCTACAAGTCTTAATCAGGAAGGTCTCACAGAGGGGTGAGTGCATCTCAAATGTGGCCTTGTGGGAAGATTTGCATAGGCTTAGGGAGAGATATAGGCCTGATCCCATCATTAGGGATTGAACACTTCCAGCCTGACAGTGCCTGGGCTAAGGTTTTCCATGCATTTTTTTTTTTAAATCTTGTTCAATCCTTACAACAACCACATCACAAAAGTAGAATTATTTCCCCCATTTTATAGAAAAGGAAACTAGTGCTCAGAGAGGTTAAAGTGGCTTAGGGTCACACATTAATTAAGTGGGAAAGCTAGGATTCAACCCGTCTGACTCTGAAAATTACGTTCTTACCACCCCTGCTATAATGCTTGCAAGAGCGCAGGTGGAATGGGGTAAAGTGAAGACAGGGAGGCAGACAGTTAACGAGGGCCTATTTCCAAGGGTGCCCTAAATGGGGGACCCGCACTGGGACCTGCACATGCATTGACCAGCAATACCACTACTGGAACTTCCACCTCAGTAAATAGTCAAGAATATGAGTGAAGATGTAGCCAGAAATGTCTACAAATTCTTGTCTATACTAGTGAGAATAAGAAACAACCTAGTATTTACAAATAGGGGAATGGTTAAATAAGTGATGATATATCATTCAATAAATACCAGGGCTCTGTGTTGTCAGAGATATGTTGTGATGTGGAAAGATATTTAAAAAGCTCTTGTTTCATTTTCAGATGCATATTATAAAACAGAACATATGGTATAAGCCCATTGTTGTAAAAAAAAAAAAAAAAAGACAACAGATCAATGTATGCATAGGGTAGAAAAAAAAGGAACCAGGACATATTTTAAAATGCTAAACATGGAAAAACAGATCATTTTTCATTTTATTGCATATATACATCGTCCCAGCTTTCTACAGTGATTGTTTTGAAATGGAGGTTTCTTAAAAGGTTGTTTAAAGTGCCACATGAGGCACCTTCTCTTTCCTTTTGTTTCCCTTCTTCCCAAGATCCTATTTGAGGGTAGGAAGGGAGAAAATGGATCCATTTGGGATGGAGGGTTGGGAGAGAGAGCTGTGAGTAGAAGAAAGGTCGCTCCAGATGTCTGGCATATAGAGAATGGAGAAAATGACCCAGGGTGAAAGAGTTAGAAAACTTCTCCAGAGTATCTGAGTAAACCCAAGGAAAATGAGGACTGGCCATGTGGATGTTTGCTCCCCAGTGAAGCCCTCCTCAAGGGCTGGCCATACTCACAAATGAGCCACAGTCAAGTCCCCTTCAGGGACACAAACCTACATACTCCCCAGCCAGGAATCCACGCCAGCAGCCCAAGATTGCCAGGGGTGTGATGAAAACCAGCAGCAGATACATGTGTGATAAAAATAGAACAACCTGGGCTGGAAGGAACAAATAAATCAGGACACAGGGGAGAGTTTTGAAGAAAATAATATTCTATTTTTGAAGAAAATCATATTCTGAGAAGGATATTATCTCTATAAGGCAAAGTGCAAGGAAAACAAAAAATAATCCAAGAGCAAAAAAAGAACTTTTAGAGATTACAAACACAATCGCTAATATTAAGAATGCAATAGAGGATCTGAAAGATAAAATTAAGTACCTTGGAACTGAGAACAGAAAGATAAAGGGGTACAAAACTTGAGCAAAGGAGCACCTGGGTGGCTCAGTGGGTTAAAGCCTCTGCCTTCGGCTCAGGTCATGATCCCAGGGCCTGGGATCGAGCCCTGCATTGGGCTCTCTGCTCAGCAGGGAGCCTGCTTCCTTTCCTTTCTCTGCTTGTCTCTCTGTCTACTTGTAATCTCTGTCTGTCAAATAAATTTTAAAAATCTTAAAAAAAAAAAAAACAAAAAACGAGCAAAGACCAGGAGAAACAGAGGACCTATCTTAGAGCTCCAATATCCAACTAATAGGAGATCCAAAAAGAGAGAAGAGAGAAAACAAAGGAAATAACCAGATAAATAAACCAGAAATAAATAATAAATAATCAGAAATAAATGTCTCCAAACTGAAGAAGACACAAGTCTTCAGGTTGAAATATTCCACAGAACAGACAGCACAAAGAACAAAATTTAAGATGTCCATACCTAAATGTAACATTGTGCAATTTCAGGAAAAATCCTAAATATTTCCAAAGGTAAAAAACTAAGCACAAAACAGAACAAAAATTAGATTTGTTTTTGGCAAAAGTGAATGCTAGGATGGAGTGCCAATTTTAAAACTCTGAGAAAAAATTATTTTGAAACTAAAATTTTAGCCAGATTACCAAGTAAGTGAAAGCAAAGTTATGCAGACAAGGGCTCAAAAATTTACCTCCCACATATAATTTCTGAGGAAGATACTAAAGCATGCACTCCAGGAAAATGAGGGAGGAAAACATGAGAGTGGTGATGACTCAGGGATGAAGTAAAGTTCCCAAACCACCATTGTTACTGTGCAGAAACCAGCAGGGACTAAGGCAGAAGGCTGGAGGCCCCAGGAGGCATGCCTCTGGATAGGAATTGGATTCAACCCAATGAACAGTATGATTAACAAACTGAATGATTTTTAAGAACATGCTAAACTGCGTATTTTGGCAACAAGAGAAAACAAAGTTTCTTGAAACTCCAGGAAAAATGAGCAAGAAAGTCAATGTCTAAATATGACTCAAACTAAAATGTCATGGCATGATTTTACATAACTAATGGAATATTAGAAAAAGTAACCCATTTGGCCATGATATTAGAAATATTCTCCCATAATGCCACAAGGACCACATCAGAATCACAGCAAAAGAAACAGAATTCTAGCTACTATTTCACTCTTCATTGAACGACAGCTACCCGTCATAATTGTGTATATGTTTACTGTATTTTTTTAACTTCTAAAAATTGACTTATAGACAAAGCACAGAGGACATAATTCTAGTTACAAAATAGAATATGAATATTTTCTACCTCAACAACATAGAGGTCAAAGTGTAGCTAAACTGATACTAGGAACCAATACCCCCCCCAAAAAAAAAATAATAAAAGAAGAAGAATTAGAAGTAGAAGGAATGTAGAAAGCACTAATATCTTCATTGTAGTAGTGCTGAAAAACAAAAATATTAGTCCCATGCTCTTGCACTCAGGTCTGGGTTGGCTGTTACAAGCTCCGATTAGTTTAAGAAGAAAACTTGAAAGATGATTCTAATAATGCCTTTCAAGCTAGCCATTACATTTGGGAGGTAGATAAAGGAAAGGCTAGTGAATATATACTAGTTGCAATAAATTTTAAGGTAATTCTAAACTTATTCTGTATCTTATTATTGTAAAGGAGAATATTGAAGTGTTTGCTAGAAAGAGCAAAGAAATTTCCAAGAATATTGAGCAGTTTGTCTTTGAAGTTACAAAGATTGTTAACTTATAAACTTAAAAAACTTTAATACATTTGAGTGTGTGTGTGTGTGTGAGAGAGAGAGAGAGAGAGAGAGAAAGAGAAACTGTGTTTGTTCACTTAAAATTGTAGACTATAGTTTTTATGGGATTTTGCCTACTCACCTGCTAATTGTCAACTTGTTATGGCTTCCCTGATATTGTTCTAAAAATGCAAATATAATAGGATCATGTTGATTACCTCCAATTAGGGATTCCCTTAAGATAACTGAAGTATTCCCTGTAAAAATATTTTACACATGAAATAAATATGAGTCTAATACATTAATCTCATAACACAACACTGAATTTCAATTTTCCACACCAATAAGAGTGAAGGGATGTAGCCCAAAACTGACAAAATAACAGAGATTTAAGAATATTATTTAAAATTTGGGGCACCTGGGTGGCTCAGTGGGTTAAAGCCTCTGCCTTCAGCTCAAGTCATGATCCCAGGGTCCTGGGATAGAGCCCCACATCGGGCTCTCTGCTCAGCAGGGAGCCTGCTTCCTCCTCTCTCTCTGCCTGCTTGTGATCTCTGTCTGTCAAATAAATAAATAAAATCTTTAAAAAAAAAAAAGAACATTATTTAAAATTAAAAGGGTAACAATAACAACAAAAAGCAATGTAACTATCAAAAATTAGGAAATGGATAGAGGAGCATGTAAGTAAGGCGAACTTTATTTCCTAACAGGCAGTCAATAGTTTATGTCTTTCATTAAACAAGTTACAGGTTCAAGCTTCCTGCTTGGTAATACACAGCTAGCTCCCAAAGTGCTGAAAATGATTAAAAGCGGCTGCCCAGATGGAAGGGTATCGGGGGTGGTGATGGGTGGGAGTGGGAGACCACCGCTTTCTATCATAAGCACTTCTGTAGGATTTTCTTTTTTGTCAGATGCAGATCTTATTTAAATCACAAAAGGATGCCCAGGACCTACCTCACTCTGACCAGTGTTCCTGGGACTGGATCCTGTCACTGAGGCTCTTTTCAAAGGCTAGGGCTTCACCGCTTGCTCCCAGAGCAATCTGGTGCCAAGGGCATCCCTGGCCAAATCTCCACACTTACCTAACTCCCAGACCCCACTAACTTCATCCACTAACAGCAGCCCTTACTGGACCTCCTGAATTCTGACCCCCTGCAAAGGTTCCCACCTGTCATCACATTTACTGGTACCTCACATGACTGGTCACATTCCTTCCCACCATCGACAGCAGCCTCCTTCTGCCCACAGATACCACCCCCCACCCCCGCCCCTAGCAATTTTATGCCCATTCATTCAGCATCGTGAGATTACATACTTGCTAATGACTCTTTACCATTTTAGTATGTCCTATAGTTTGTCACATCATTTGTGTACCTTCCATCAGATCATTTACAAAGACCCCCAAGAGCTCCCCTGGTATATATACACGCTCTGTCTAGGAAAGTGATTGATTAATCCTAACTGCTTCCTGCTTCCAAACAGGTTCTGCATTCGTAACAAAAGCCCTTTCTTCTCCCACGAATCACACAGTCAGAGACCCAACCTTTGATTACAGGGCCTGCTAGCTCGCCTGGTGTGGGGCACACAGGGCTCCTGGTCAGTGGGAGCAGAGACGACACACGTGGAATGGACCAAACCCAAACAGCCAGGAAGCTGGCTCTGTTGGCTCTGTTCTCTGACAAAAGAGAGAAGCCAGAAGGTAGGTAGTCGGTTCGCTGACACAATGCACCAAAGCCAGGGAAATGCCCACTAGGCGGGTCGTTCCTGCTAGGCTACCGTGGGCCGGCTGACGTGGGCGATCCGGGCACACCTGTTAGATTGGCTCGCACACTGAGGCTTTCGCTTTCAGAATTTCGCCTGCGTGTGATTACACGATTCCTGAGCAGATGATCTCCAGTTTTGGTGAATTAGAAATTTCTTGCTTGTCAGTTGGATCCAGAAAAATTATTTTGATTTAGTAGCTTTTTAGATACACTTGTCAAGTATTACGGAGATTCTCGGATTTGGCTTTCCATCTGCTTCTGGTGCCATTTTAAGATGTTATCGTTAATGTTAGAGCTGGATTTAGGGTGGGTGTAGCAGAACAAATACTATTTACCAGAACACTAATATCCGGATGTTTCATGGATATTTAAAAAAAAAAAAAAAAAGCTTGGGAAAATCTTGATTAAACAAGAGTAGAGAGGTCTTTACTGCTGGACTTATCAGTGCCTACGATATGCTTTCATTGTTCACCTCTAAGAAATGTAACACACAGCGGTTCCCAAAACTTATTTAACAATATTACACTTTTTTTAAAAGGGAAAATTATTGATTACTAGTATTCAGGGGAACACAGTGTGGGAAACTCTGTGTCCATTTTATAATTACTATTAGTCTTTATGCTTTTCTTGGGAGGCTTCCTAAAACTGCTTAAAATGGCTACTTAGAATAACAA
Organism: Mustela nigripes; assembly: GCF_022355385.1. Classification (NCBI taxonomy): domain Eukaryota; kingdom Metazoa; phylum Chordata; class Mammalia; order Carnivora; family Mustelidae; genus Mustela; species Mustela nigripes. Next base: position 100,528,025 of record NC_081558.1, read on the forward strand.
TTCTTAAAGCTGGTACATGTCTTAGAGTCATCTACTCCTACCTCTTATTTCACAGATGAGGAAAATGAGGCCCCAAAAGATGGGATTTTGCCCAAGTTTTGTACCAATGGCAGCGCTATCTTCAAGTCCCCTGATCTCAAATCGGTGTTTTTTCCGCTATGTCACAGAGTCTCCTGGTTTCTACCACCCACACTTTTCTTGGATTTCCTTTTTGTAACAGAGTAGCTGTATGATTCATCTGGGGTTACCTCCCCGCCCCTCACCCCGAGAAGGTTGAATTTTTCAGTTTTGATCAGCACTACCCACTGGTTTACCCACGGGTTCTTTCATCCCCAGTTCCAAACCACTCACTAGTCTGTGCCTGTCCAGGGTATTTCCCCTCCTCATAGGTCTTAAACTGCCTGTTCCGGGAAGCAGTTAATTGCTTTACCCGAAACCACATTTCTCTCTGCATCAGGATAACTATATAGTCTGTGCTTTATTACCATGTGACTTCACAGCTTCCTTCATATGGTTAAGTCTTCTGACTTGGTCTTCCAGCCTAGTTCTGCTGCCTTTCAGCATGTGCTTACTGTCTCAGCTTTTACAAATGTGTAACATGGTGTTGGCCGTCCCCTTGCCAGCTTGGGTTTACGAGGCCAAACTTCCGGCGACACCCATAGTCTCCTGGGCACTGACACTGTGCCTCTAGTTTGGGTAGGGGCCACCAGGTGAAGAAGGGGCTTGGGCTCGGTGCCGCATCGCCAAGGTCTGACCTAACAAAGGGCATAGACGGCCAAGAGAGAAACTCATCTCCTCTACGTCTCAACAATACACCTGCGGTTAAGAACCCGTATAAATGTCAAATAAGCTTGCTTACAACATTTGCGAGACTGCGGCCATGTCCTTCTGCCCCCAGTCCACCCCGGCGCTCACAGATCAAAGCCTTCACTTGCTGCCTACCATCACAACCCCACTTCCTACCCTGTACTCTACTTTGTTGCTGAAACTGAGAATTAGTGAGGCGGTAAAAAAGCCTAATAGTTTTCCTAGCCTTTTCTGGTCTCTGTTAGTTGTTCATTAAAAGACTACTTCCTCACTCTTTCTCAAGGAGCTCCCAAGCTTCGTCCTGGGAGTTTTTAAATTTGCATCCGTGTCCTTAGAAACCTTTAATATTCTCCTCCAGCTCTAGCTTAATTGTTTCTCTGCTGTCTATTCTCCTTCTTCTTTGAAGTTCCTGAGTTTATGCTTTCTTTTTGTCATGAAGGCAGACTATCCCTGCTCCCAAGTTCCCAAAACCTGTCCGCTGCCTTTTGCGACGAAGGGAGCAGTCAGCTGCGGTTTGGAGGTAGCGCGGCCCAGAGCCTCGGGCTCCTCGTCTGCAAACGGGGATTGTACTCTCTACCTGGCAGGACTGTTGTGAAGTTGGGATGAACAGTGCCCCGCACCTAGTAGGTGCTAAATAAATGTCCACTCGGGAGAGACGGGCTCCCCTCCTCATTCAGAAATCCCTTGGGTTCGTTAAGGAGGCTGGCCGTCCCTCTTACCTTCCATCTGATTCCCAAACACACTCCTTCCACACACCTGGCTGATGGGCTGGTCTGTTAAGGTGCTCCTGCAGGAATCTTTCATCTCCTCTTGGCTCTATCTTGGAGGCAGAACTTGTCAGTGCACCCCCCAACCGCCCTCATGCCTTAGAGACTCTGCTGAGACACTCGCTGTCATATAATGGAACACTTAAACACTAGGACTCAAGCAAGACTTGCCAGCTTCAGGGTTGGGGGCGGGGGGTGCAGATTCACATGCATGGGCATTCTCCCCTCCAGCATCCACTCCAAAGGAGGTGAGAAGCAGTGGGGTCCAGCACTTCCTGGCCTGCTGACCTCTCTGTGTTGTTGTCCCTTCATCTATAAAATGGAATAATAACCAAACCCATGGAAGGATCCAGGTTCTGTAGGGTCTGACACTTTAAAACAATATAGACTTATGAATATGAAATTAAGAACAGGGCCTTAACAGGAGCTCACGCAAGGGAGGGACCCCAAAGCCTGGGCTTCACAGCTGTTATGCTAAGTCTGCCCCTAATGGGAGCAGTGGGGCTGAGCGGTGAGGGCTACGTGAGGGACAGAGCGCAAAGCACTCACCACAGCGCCAGGTCTAGCAGACTGTTGTAATGTTAATTATTAATATAGATACTCATAATAATTTTGATAAAATTCTAAAGTTAATTCTATAACTAGAACTATAAAAATAAATGCGTGTAATAATCATAACACATCCTTTTCTCTTGTTCATGCTCATGAGAATGCCGTGGGATGAGCCCCAACTTCAGCTTGCCCCGACCTGAGGTTCTCTCTTCCTTAAACCTGGGGACCCCATTCTCAATGAATTTCCTTCTCCTAGTTCTTGACCGTATTGTGGTCCCTGATCCCTGTAGTGGCTGTGTGTGTGTGTGTGTGTGTGTGTGTGTGTGTGTGTGAGAGATAGAGACAGACAAACAGAGAGGGAGAGAGAGAATCATATGGGCATGGATGTTGCTTTTTCAGGCAAGTTGGGCTGTTTCAGGCAAGCGTAGCTTGGAGAAGGAAAAGTACTTTAAGAAACAAAGCAAACGCAGAATCTACTCCAAGGCCCCAGGGTGTGGTGGACTGGAGGGAGAAGGACAGAAGGACAGAAGGACAGGACTCATAAATCCAAAGAAGCCACTGAAACCTAGTTTTCAGCTGCTCCTTACAGGAAGTGTCCTACCCTTGAGATAAAATATCTGAAGTAACTAAGTCGTATGTCTCTGACTGAAGATGGGGACAAGTGGGGGGGGGGCATTTGTGTTTGTTCTTCCCAACTCCGCTCCCCTCTCCACAGCCTGGACATTCTCTTGTTGGAGGGAGCCCCAGCCATGACTCACTCAGAGCTAATCCTTGGCAAATCCATCACCATGGAAACTGCCAATCATCCATGCTTTTTATCGCTTAACAGAACATCTGCCAGGGGAAAGCCAAGTGGTACAAATTGTTCGTCCTGCCTACCGTGTTTACACTGGGGCCCCTGGCAAACAGAGAGAGAGAGTCAGGGAGGCAATGCTCCATAGCAGAATGGTGGCCCAACCCCGGGCACTAATTAGCTGGGTGACCTTAAGCAATCCTTCATAAGACTCTCTGTGCTCCTCCTTTCCTTGTTGGATCGGTGATTCTCAGCCTGGCTGGGCCAAGGGGCAGTGAAAGGACGGGGAAGCATATCTCCTAAGAAGGGTGGGGCTAAAAAAAAAAAAAGCTTGTGTAGATAGTTTCTTCAATATTATAATTTTATATTTGGAATTTTACAAAATAAGATTTTCATAATTTAAGCTACAGAATATAAAACTTGACTAATAGTCTTAAGTAGCAATCTGTCTCCAAGGAGGGACAAACACCCCCTTCTCTGGTCCGGGGAGCATATTAGCATTTCTAGTGCAGGTGATGTAGGTTTTAGTATCATGATGAAAAATGAATACAGGTGAAAAAGACAAAAAGTTTGCTGAACAAACTTCTCTCACATGTTAGTCCCGCTCAGACTCGGGGCTACTGTATGGTTCTTCAAATCTCAGGCTGCTCATTTCTTGCTGGAGGGGAAAATACTGAAGCGGGGCCTGCCATTCTCTGCCCTCTCTCAAACCAGGCATCCCCTCTCTCTCTAAGACACCGGGCTTGGAGAGGCCAAGGAGGGCACGGTGAAGCAGTGTGGAGGGAGCCCAGCACGGTCACATTACTCACACAACCTCCCCGGAGTGCCCCCTGGGGTGCTGCCAGCCAAGAAGGCCTACGGCCCCCCTCAGGTGTGACTGCGCCCTGGCCTCTGGGCCCGGAGTTTCTTGACCTGGCCTTTGGACTCATGGCCAGGTCCGAGGAAACGCTCAGCCGGGAAGCCTCTTGAATGTGTGTTCTGCCTGTGTGGGGGAGGGAGGACAGGACAATATTTTCAAATGTTAACTTTTTAAAGTTCCCTGTATTTGTTTTCCCCCTTGCCTTTTCTGTCCGTTCAAGAGGAGATGACCTACACTGTATTGCCTTGAGAGAGATATGTGGCAGGAGGAAGCTAAATTTGTCAGCGCTCTGTTTTAGGGTCTGTTTCTCAAAAGTCAGAGCCCTTGGGAGATTTTAGAGAATCGAGGAGGTAGAAAAGAAGCCGCAAAACGGGTGGGGAAAGCATGGGGGCGGGGGGACAAGAACAGACTTTGGTACATAGTTTGGTGGGTCCGGTGCGAATAAAAATACAAGACCCCTTGTTCAAAAATTACGAAGAATTTTAGCAACCACAAACCATTAAACCAAGCGTGGGGCCCTCCTGAGCTTGGGACCCAGCGTGAATGCATAGGTTTATGCCCATAATGCTGGCCCTGGACGGGAGTGTCCGCCATATTGTAAGAGAAGATTGTTCCTGGAGCTGGAGGCAGGGAGAGAAAGTCACATAGAATCTAGAGCAGTGTGGACCTGGGGCCCACTCCTTGCCAGCACTAGTGGGGACCCCACAAGACCCTAGAAAGGAGGGCCTGGGAAACGCATTAGCTCTAAGCACAGGGCTTCCAGGTTCAGATTTCTGGTTCTCAAAAATGGCTTAGAAGCTGCACAGAGCATGTACCTGAAGGGATGTGCAGACAGGACAGCAAGAGGGTCTGGCTCCCGGTACAATGCTGAAAAGCCAGACATGCCTTGGGACTTGGTAAGGCCTTGAGACCCAGGAACAAAATGGCAGGGCCTGGTGGAGGCATGATGAATGACTGACCTCAGTTTTCAGTCATCCTGGCAGAATGAAGGCTTAGAGTCCGAGACTGATACTTTGTACTTCAGAAGAATGAAAGGGAAGCGCTACTCCTGCCATATCGTATTTGTGGACCAAGATTCGACCTGCTGGACCTGAGGCCTGGCTCCAAACTCTCCTCTGTGGCCGGCAAGAGAGAAGGTTTGGACCCGAGTGGTCAGCAGCAGAGGTGGAGAAGAGCAGGAAGTAAAGAACCTCCTTTAGGGGTAAAAATTGACAGGGCTTGGAGGGTACTGGTAAGAAAGAGGACGTTATCATGAATAAGTCTCCATTACTGGCAGGAGCAACTGTCTGGAGCAAATTGTCCTGAGATCAGGAGTAACGGGGGAGAACCAACTGGAGGATGGGTGGGATGAGCTTGGTTCTGAACATGTTGGGTCTGAGATGCCCAAGACAGGATGTCATGGAAGCAACTGAGGATATGGTATGAAGCTTAGAGGAGTCTGGGCTGGGTGCGAGTCTGGGAGTCATGAGCCTTGGGAGTGGCCATGGGACAGTAGGCATGGGTGGGATTCTAAGGAAAACAGGTTTGAGAAAGAAGAGAAGAGGGCAGGGGCATAGACTGAAAAAATCCCACATTTACTGGGCGGAAGGAAGAGGATGTATCTATGAAGGCAAGTCAGAGGGCCAGGAGGCGGACAAGGAGGGTGCTGCATCATGGAAGGCATGAGAAAAGGAAGAAGTGGAAGTTGCCCATCTGAAGACACGGAGAAGTTAGAGATGCTCACTGAACCGAATAGCGTGGCAGCCACCGAAGACTGGACGGGGACCATCTCAGTGGTGAGGCAGGTTTGGAACTCCAAAAGAAGAGAGTGGACAGGCTGAACAAGAGACAGAAAATGGAGACAGGAGCACAGACCAAGCCCCAGGGTTTGGCAGTGAAGAGGAGTGAAAATGCGTCACGGCTAGAGGCAGGATTCGGGAAAGAGGATCAAAGGTGACTGACATTGTTCATCTTCTTATTTGCACAGCCTTACTGAGGTGCAACCGTTAGGCGATAAGTGGCACGTGTTTTTCAACTGTCTGGGAAGTTTTCACATATGAATATACCCATGAACCCATCACCATCATCAGGAATAGAGTTTCCTGCCCCAAAATTACCTTGTCCCTCCCGCCTGCCCCCCTTCCCTAGTTCCCCATCCACAAATCTGCTTTCTGTTACCAGAGTTTGCATTTTCTAGAATTTTATATAACTGGAGGTTTACATAGTTTTATCTTTTAAAAAAGGTTCTTTCCTTTTGTCTGACGTCTTTCATGAAATACCATTATTTTATGACCATCTGTATTGTTGCAGGATCAGTGGCTCACTCCTTTTTATTGCTGAGTAGTTCTATATGGCACGGCTATGTCATAATTTATCTATTCACCTCTTGACAAATAGTTGAGTTGTTTCCAGTTTGAGACTATTACAGAGTAAGCTGCTTTGAACATTCATGCACAAGTCTATACGAACACGTGTTTTTTGTTTTTTTGTTTTTTTAAAGATTTTATTTATTTATTTGACAGAGAGAAATCACAAGTAGATGGAGAGGCAGGCAGAGAGAGAGAGAGAGGGAAGCAGGCTCCCTGCTGAGTAGAGAGCCCGATGCGGGCCTTGATCCCAGGACCCTGAGATCATGACCTGAGCCGAAGGCAGCGGCTTAACCCACTGAGCCACCCAGGCGCCCACGAACACGTGTTTTTATTTCTCTGCGGTAGATAACGTGGGGTGGAATGGCTGTGCATGTGTTTAATTTTTTTTCTTTTAAGTCTACTGCACCTCGTATTCCTAGGTGGCGCCCATCCAAAGACTAATCTGGCACGGCCCTGCTTAGCTTCCAAGAACAGACACATTTAGGGTGGTATGGCCATAGGCTGTTCAATTTCGATTTAAGAAATCATCCCACTGTTTTTCAACATGGTCGTACTATTTTACATTCCTACTGGTAGCATACAAGAGTTCCAGTTCCTCCATGTCTTGCCAACGCTCAGCACAGACAGCCTTTAAAATTTTCAACATTCTAGTAGCTTCTCTTCGTCTATCCCTATCCCACTTGAGGAGAGGATAATGAGCAAGGAAATAACCACAGGTAGGCAGGCAGAGGCAGGAGGGGAGGCAGAAAAGGAGATAAAATCAGCCACACTCCAGGGTATCAAAACCACCTGATCAAGAGTAAAATGCTTGTCTGAGTCTATGCTCTGGGACAAGTCACTCACAAATGGTGATTCCTCATCAATCATCTGGTCAACATGTTAGTTTACTACCCTCCAGGCCAGGGTCCAGAGCCCAAGACAAAAGTCCTAGAGGGACCTCAGTTTTGAAATGCTCCTCCCTGGCTGCTGGAGAGCCAGAAAATGGGGCCGATGGGGTAAGGAGATTCATTCATTGCCCACGGGACCCTGGTTTCACCCACACACAGTGTCGTGAGAAGGCAACAGCCTTTCTCTGTCCCCTGGGAGAAGACACATGGGTTGTGGTAGAGGCAAGGGGAGTTTGGGGGACAAATGTGCTCTCAGTCTAGGGTTAAAAGGGGAGCTTGTCCTACTGAGGAATATATCCTGTTCAGCCCTGAGAGAATTATGTCTCTATTAACTAGGCCTACAGGTTTCAGTACATAGGTATGGAGCATAAAAAGGATGAAATAATGAGGGAGGCCTTCAGGAACTGTGAACAAGGCAATTCTGTTAGGTTTTTAGTGAAAGCAAAGGCCATCTCTAAAGTCAGACATAGATACCCATCCAAGAAGCACATGCAGGCCACTTAAAATACTGAGCATCAGGAACCAAGCGTCTGTACCCTCATGTGGGAGTGGGAAAGAACCCAAATTACTGTACCTGTAGCCGCTGGGAAGAACACCCCGAAGACACTGAAGAAAGATTCCCCGGGGCTGTAATCTGGCAGAGTGTTGTTCCACAGCAGTTCCGGGGAATAGCCCACAAAACCGTGCTCTGAAATGACACAAAGCAGAGCCAAATGAGCCAAGTGATTGTGTGGTGATGGTGGGGTCCTGGGATCAAGCCCTGCATCAGGCTCCCTGCTCAGTGGGGAGTCTGCACGTGTCTAAGAACTCTGTCTCTCAAAATAAATAAATAAATACAATCTAAAAAAAAAAAAGTTTTAAAAAAATGAGCGGAGGGATAAGATAGAGCATGCGGGCTTCCCTGGACTATATAGTCTCATCTTGTGTAAATTTAAACGTTATAACATAGAGGTATGTGTGTGAGAGAGATGAAAGAGACAGAGGAGGAAGTCTGACAGAATCGTCATTACCACTCTCGGGCTTGACTTCATGGACCTGTTTCTCTAGAGACATGTAGATGAAATGACTTGAAGGAGAACAGTAGTTAGCTCTGGGTAGGGGAACATTTTTTTTTTTCCTGTTTTTCTTTCTTTTCTCCTTTCTTTTTGATAGATTTCGGTATAGCTGAAATCTTTCACTGAGCATGTATTTATGTATTTTCCTTTAATTTAAAAAACTCAACTAACTTTCCCTGTTCAAAAACCTTTCCATGGGTCCCTCTTAGTTGCAGAACAGAGTCCAAATTCCTGAAGATGAGAATCAAAGTCCGTGACAAGGGGCACTGTGCCCGCTTCTTCCTGTTCATCTTTGCTCTCCTCTACCCAGTAGCCACGCAGATGATGCTCCCTGAGAACATCAGTAATGCCCCTCCCTGTGCCTCCCGCCCTCCGGACCTTTCTCCTACGTGTTTAGCATCAACGCCATATTCACTCTCCAAGCCCATCTCAAATGCTATGCGCTTTGGGTTTTACCTCAACTCCTAAATCATGATCAATCCCTTCCAAGGGCTCTCATTACTGTGGCCATATTCCATCTCTCCCCAGCTAGACTTCTCAGGGCAAGAAATCCAGCCTTACGCAGCTCTGTCCCCCAGAGTCAAGTGCTGTGCCTGGCACATAAGAGGTTGGTTGCTAGTATGGGTCACATTAAGAAGAATCTTTCTCTTAGATCTTGGCTATGCTTTCCCATCCTGCACCCAGGCTTTCCGTTTGACTTGTTCTTAGGGTACTTTATAGCAGGAACACCTCAGATCTGATTTCTTCAAAGTGTTTTAAACATTTGTACCCTGACTTCAATAAAATGTTTCATGTGTTTTCAAGCCTACTTTGCTTCTTTGTCAAAGGAGGTCACTTTGAACAGCATCTGTGGACATGTTAGTGGGCTATGGAAGTTGAAGATCCAAGTCAAGTGTTCTTAGGCTCGGGAACACCGAGGATAGGATATCCAGCCTCTGCTTTTGAATCTCATCTCTGAGAAGGAGTTGGTTTATTCCTGTTAACTATGGTCTAAGAGAAGCCAACCCTGCTCCCTTTCCTGAAACCCCCACAACCACATAGGATGGGCATTTGGCCATCACTCCAGCCAACCCCTAGAGTTGTGGTGACAGAATTTCCTGCCCAACTGTCCTCCACCTACCTTGGGGCTTAGCTTCCCCCTGAGCTTACATCCACAAAAGAGCTCCTGCTTGCTCCTGAGTCCAAGGAGACTGCCAGTGCTTTTTGCAGCTTCCAAGATTCATAACTTAATAGGAAAAATATTTTGTAAAAAAATAATAAAGTGAAAGCTCAGTGAAGCACAAGGGGCCCTGGGGAGTCCAGTCAGGACTTAAAATCACTGTCAATTGCTTTCTTCTGCCCGAACACGGAATTTGCCCTAAGACCTTCAATTCCAAGTCCTGGGCAACATTTCTGAATGGTTTGGCATCTTCTCCGCTGGTCTTCCCCTCATTAACAAAAAAGCAATAACGGCTGAGTTAACTTTAGTTTATCCCCTGGCTGACCCCACTGACTAGCCTTTCTGAGGTGAAAACCCAGCCCAGCCTGCCTTGGAGCAGAGTTCAGCCAAGCTGGGATGATGTGTGGGTCTGAGAGCACATCTGAACGCAGGGCTATGGGCTCGCAGGGCTGTGGGCTTGCTGGGGAGGCTTCGCTGGGCCCCACTGACTTCAGTGGCCCCCACGGCAGCTCTGACAGAGGTGGGTGTTTGGTCACCAGGCCTCAGGGGGCTTTACCCAGGTCCCACGGAAGAGTTCCTGGGAAAACTTCTCTCTCCGTCCACCCCACCAACAGGATCCACAGACTGATAGCCTAAGTCACTTGACTCTCACCGGGGGCTGAGAGGAGGCCTGCCTCCTCCCCTCTCTCTCTGCAAATGCAGCCCCACACATTGCCCAGCACACGCTCACACTGACGTGCTGCCGAGCCAGCCCTCTCCTTCTGGTGTGCTTCTGAATCCTTCTCAAGGAAATCACCTCAACTTTGAAAAGAACTTTATGGGCAAAAACATTGTCAATGCTTTATTTATAATGATGTAAAATGGGAAGTCTACATTTCTAACCCTGGGGGACTAAAGTATTTTAAATATTTAGAAAGGGTTTTTAGTACCACAGAAAATTGTCCACGTTATGTATGATACACCTGAAGCAAGAAAACTGGACACCGTTTATAGTACAAATACCAAAAAAGTTTTAATTTATGCATGTAAGGAAAGAATAAAACATACTAAAATACTAACTACGGATGTCTATATAATGCAATTATGAGCAATTTCTCCTTTTTTCTCTTTTACAAATTTTCCACATTGTCTTTCACAAGCAAAATACACTCACCAACACAAAATAATGTCTTTTCGAAAAACAAACAGAATATCCCAGGACTGAAAGCCTACCTTCTCTAGATCACTTTTCTGTAAAGAAGTTTCTTTTGTTTATTTTTTTTCTTTCCATCTATATTCTACCTGCTTCTCAAAATGATTTAAGTGATTTATGAGAAAAACATAAGTAAGATAGGGCAGATAAAATAAGAACCAAAAGAAAAAGAAAAAAAGAAATGGAGAGAGAACAAGCCCCCACAGCCACGTCTCCATGAGACACAGCCCAAGGTCTCTGCATAAAGCTGTGAGACCCTGCAACGATCACCCTCCTACTAGAATTCAAGGCCTACAGAGATCATCTGATGGCTTTTTGGCCAGCCTGCTCTGCCAGGGACAGACCTCAGGGCCCACCCCTCCTGTGTGCCACTTTCCAGTGGATGAGAAGGAGCTCTGGAGGCCGGCATGGTGGACTTCCTTATTTCCTCTGCTCTTACCTTCCCAGGCCCTGATGACTTCCACTCCCTAAAAACCCCACGACCTCAGGTCCCCGGGCCTCAGCCAGCCCCAGTGAGGCTTGGACTTAATGGTCCTCACCTCAGCTTCCAGGGCTCTGATCTCTCCCCAAACCCCAAACCGGGCCCAGCCGACCCTTGAGCTTACAGCAGGGTGGATGCCCAGGTCACCCACTGATGTCCCTGACCAGCTTGGACTTGCTAGCTGAGGCACGAGTTGAGCTCAGCTGCACGCATCCAGGGCACCTGCCATAGCCTCTCACAGTGGGTCTTCAGGCCGGACATGCTGACATCCAGGACAAAGGTTCTTAAGTTTCACGGTTATGGCCCCATTGGAGAATCCGATGAAGGCTGTCCCCACCGACAGCACACTTTGCACATCATTTGGGGGTTCCAGGCCTCTGAAGTGTCTCTAAGGGGCATATAACCTGAGGGTCAGGACTCCCCCTTCAGGGACTGCCCTGCAGCCGAGACTTGTGCCAGCCCCACACACACTGATGGCGTCCCCTGTCCCGCCTGCCCCCGTGTCCAGCCTCACAGTGGACAGACGGCCCACGACAATGCATGACACTGCTGTCCCTGCCAGGCAACGGGGGGGGTCTCTCTGTGCACAGGCCATCAGAGGGCAACCTCTCTTCTGAACACAATGGCAAGCGGCCCCTTACTGAGCACCTCCTTTGCACCTGTCCCCAAACAGTCCCTTACAACGTCATCCTTGATCCTCAGATCTACCCTGCAAGATCAGAGGGAAGGACAGCAGGCTCAGGAAGGTAAAGAATCTTGTTCAAGGTACACAGCCAGACTTGCCTGTGCTACAGCCACCGCCTCTCTTCCAGGAGACCGTCCCCTGGTCCCTGGCCCTGCCCTTCCCACACAGGAGGCTGGCCTTGGTCCTGGGCAGGCCTGTGGCCTATGGAACAAACCCTTCTGGGGACATTCCTGGGGTGGGGGGCTGAGGGGCTGGGGGGTGCCAAGGCATGCAACACAGGTCCTCACCAAGCCCAGCAGACATCCGTAGAGCTCACAGCATCCCTGCCCTCCTTCTGCAGGAGGCTGACAGGGGACCCCCCCTCACTAGGGAATGCCATGCGCATCTAGGGATGTATGCCCGGTGGAGGCTTGCAGAGCTCAGAGCAGACAGAGCCTCGTCTGGCCTCCATGTCTGTCTGAATTCAGAGTTTTCCTCCCACCATGCTGTCTGTCTGTAACTCATCCCCAGCTGTTTCCCCAGAGGTCCCTAATGCTTGTGTCTCGGCCCCTGGGAACCATTCAGTCCCTCTGCTGGTACAACAGGGAGCCAGTCCGGGCCTTCTCAGCTGACATCTTCCAAACCCGAAAGGCCTGGGAGGCCCCATGCCTGCACACGCTACATGTGAACATCTGGGTTTGACCCGAACATCTGGTTCTGTATTTACCAAAAATACTTCATCCCCACTTGAGCTACGTGCTTTTAGGAAAAACAATACAGACCGGGGGGTGGAGTGGGGGACATAAGAGAGAGAAAACAAATCAAGACAAAAGCCAGGCAAGAAGAGGCAGAGGTAAGATACTTGAAGGTCTGTCTGCAGAAAGGCCTGGGCTTCCTTTCCCAAATCCAGGTAACATGGTACCTCTGGGTGCCCCCGGCTGGACTCTGATGCCATAGGGTCCACCGTCCACTACCAGGGAGTCCTCACAGGACCCCACCCACCTTGCCCTGGCCAAAGGGAATCAGCTCTGGTCAGCAGCTGTGACAAACCCTCCCGTCAGGTCGCTGCCGGTTATCTCTCTGTGGCACCTGTGGCTCCCCGCCCCCACCGCCCCCACCTCTGGGGTCTGCCGAAGTCACAAGAGGCAGTTGGGAAGTCATCAGCCCCCACATGTGGGTGTCAGATTGCTACTGCTGACTAACTTAGAAAGTGAGATTTCTAAAAATGACACTGGCAGTAGGGTTGGGGTGGGGGCACCTTGCTGGGAGCCGAGCTCCAGGGCAGGCAGGGGCTTCCGGCGCTGGCTTTCTTCTTGGCTCGGGTCCCTCACCCCTGGACCAGCGAGACAGCCCTTTCCTGGGAATGGACAATGGGAGAGGCTGGTCCAACCAGGAATAGAAAGAGCGGAGGAAGAGCCTGGGAGAGAGGAAGGCAGGGAGGGCCCCAGAGGGCGGACTGGGGCCTGAGGGATCACAGGAAGAGCAGCTCTGCAAGGAAAAGGAAAGGAGAGGCCGAGGTTCTGGGAAGGGACACACACCAAAACAACGCAGTGGGGGAGGGATGGGGGGATGAGGCCAAGAGGAGAGAAGTGAGCTGAGGCTCCCCAGAGGAGGAGGAAGTACAGTCGGGCGGGCAGTAAGGGAATCACGAATGTGGTGCCTCTCCCAGGGGCAAAACATGGTGTAGCACACATGCCCCACCTCGGGTCCTCCCAGGTGGGCAGTGCCATGAGGGTCTACCCTGCTGTGACCACTCTGGGATGTTGTGGCTTGGGGACAGAGATCCGTAGCTTGAGGGAGGGAACAGGTCTGAAACGGCCTAACCAAGAGAGATCACTGTGAAGGAGAAGGAGGAGAGTGTCCAGGGTCCATCCTGTCACTAAGTCCTCCATGGAGCTCCTGCCCAAGCAGCGCCCCCCCCAATTACTCACACACTGCTTGACCACAGATGGTCTAAGGCAGACAAAGATGGGCATCTCATCCCACTTCTGACTGTGCACTGGCCAGCGGAGTTTTTCCTCCTCTGGGCTGTGCGCTTAGCTCCTGGTGGCTGAGAAGGGGCGTGGGGATGGGGACAGTGGACCTGGGCCCAGAGAGCATGGATTTGGGAGAAGCCAGGCTCTTGTTCTCCTGTCTTGGGTGGAGAATGGGGCCCCTTCCTGGCATGAGCATCCTAAAGATCTCTGGGGAAAAAAGGAAGGATGTTGTCAGGAACAAGACACAGGGGTGGGTGCCCTGGTTCCTAGGGGGACTGAAGGTGAGTCCCTTTCCCTTTTGAAATGCAAATTCTGACTGTCAATCTGGTGTGAGCCCCAGGTTCTTCATTCCTACTGAGCCCCCAGGTAATGAGGCAGGTGCAGGGGACCTGGTGATGTTTTAGAGCCCTTCTAATTCTGAAAGTGGCCCAGCCAGGAGCCCGTTCTTAACATTCATCACTCAGCCTCCAATGACACCACTGATTTCCAGCGGCAGACATAAAATCCCAGACTTGCTTCTGGAACATGTCAGCACCACCCCAGCGCCCCCCCCCCCACTCTGGCTGACACAACACGTGAACTGGGAAATGAGCTCGCTGCCACATTTCTTAACATGCTGTGACCAAGCAATTATGAATTACAAGGCCTGCCACTAGGTCTTCTGTTATTACAGTGTTGGGTGCCCTCCGTTCAAGCTGATAATGAATCTTCAAGGTCGAAGGCACTGATCCTTTTCAACAACTGAGCCACCGGGAACTCGGAGTCTGGCCTGGAGCCCACGGAGGACCGAGCCCAGTCTGCAGGGCTATCCCACCAGATCGGGTCACAACAATCTGGGTCTATTATAGGGACTCCATAGAAGTGTGTTGAACCCGATCTCAGTCAGGCAGTATTGAGCTGGACTGTACTGACCATGGACTGGAAGACGGAAGGGAAATGATGATAAGTTTGGGAGATACTCCCGAGGCACCCACCCATGGCCCAGTTTTCCTTCCCCACAGGAGCTCTGGGCGGCCAGCTGGTGGCCTGCCCTGCACCACAACCTCCTCTCTGGCTCCAGACTGTTTGGAGGTTTGGTCCCCCAAAGAGAGGGTGGGGAGAGGATGTGAGCAGGGTTTCCAGCTCCCAGGCCCCCACCCAGAGAGAAAATACACAGAGGGTGGGCTGGGCATTCCAGCAGTGGCCAGAAGGGAAGTCTGAAGTGGGGCTGTGCCTGCCCAGAGGGCACAGGGAGGAGCAGCCCGGAGCCTCCAGGCCCCTGGGGAAGGCCTCCGCCCTCGGAGACAAAGGCTGGCTGGAACAGCTGGAAAGCCCGCAGGACTTGGTAACCCGGGTGGATGAAGGGCCTGAGTGTGTTGGGGTGGCGGTCAGGGTGGCCCCCTTGGAAGGGGGTGGCTGGAAGTTTCCCGTAACCAGAGAGGCTTCTGCCAACCCCTACAATCTAGGATGGACAGTTCAGAGGTTCTTTCTGAGCAAAGGGTTCCTCCCTTGTGAAAGTGAGGACAAGCCTTTTCTTGACGAAGAATGATGTCTAATACCCAAGAAACTGTTCCAGCTGCTGACAGAACTCTACTTTAAATGCTTAATGAAACTTTTCTTATAATGGTCTTGGGGTCAGCAAGTTGAGATATGAGATTTTTGCCTGGAGATGCCTACAGAGAAAAGAACTGTCAGATGCCCCAGAACAGGAAAGGGCCTGACTCCCGTCGGAACTCAGGCTACCCTGAGCCCAGGAAACAAAGAGGTAGCTTGGGATCATAGGAAGAACTGCCACACACACGGAGCTGGTCTTTGTGTCCATCACTGTTCCAAGCCCGTCAGTAGTATTAGCTCACAACAGCCCTACAAAACAGCTGCATTCTCCAGGTAAAGAAAGCAAAGCGTAGAGGAGACCCAACAGGATTCAACCCTTGGTGGCTGCTGCTGGGGTGGGAGCTCGCTCAGGGATGCAGGGAGTCTGGGAGGGGAGCCAGGAGCCTGAGCTGCCTCCACAGGGGCTCTACCCAGGGCGGGTACAGAGGCCCTAGCGAGCCCAGCTCACAGAGCCTCCAACAGCCTGCCCAAAGCAGCGGGTGGCTCAAAGGAACCCTGAGAGGAAAATAGGGCCTTCTTATCTCCTAGGGTAAAGGAATGCGCTCTGGGGCCAGGATAAGTGGCTGTTTTGACAGGAAATCTCCACCCTGGCTGTGGGTTCCACCCAGCCACGACTTACCACCACCACCCTTTCTGTCCAGGCCTCTGGCATCCCAACTCCCAGCCTACTTAAACTCCAGAACCCCAGACCCCCAAATAATCCTTACTCAGCTGGTGGCCCCCCATAGTGCTGCCACTATGCACCTCTAGCCCTCTGTGATAGTCAGGAGGTCTGACCTAGGAGTCACTCCCCTTCCCTAGTCTTGGCCTGGACACCCTCTCCAGGCAGGCAGCAGAGGAGGGGGTAGAATGTTAAGTGGTCCCCTGCAGGGGACAGACAGCAAGATAATCACAGTCATGTAAGCAAGGCTCCCCCTCCTGCCAGACACTATGCTGGAAATACCCAAATTCCCAGACACCCTTTCTTGCCCCCACTTCAACAGCCATGGGCACCTCTTCCCCAACACAAGCCCTACCCAAGAAAGAAATGGAGCAGATGGTCTCTTAGAATTCTATAGAAGATTCAGCATCCTAGTGCCATAAGGGTCTTTACCTTCCAATCCATTTCACAGATGGGAAGGCCGAGACCTGCAGAAGGAGAACCTCACACAGTTGGCAGCTGATCAGGCAAGGCAGAACCCAGTGTGGCCAAGCTCCCATCCAGCATGTCCTGTAGGTATCCCCCCCAAGTCCTGTAATGGATTCCCCCCCCTCCCCAGTCCTGTAATGGCCTCATCTCTCTGTTGTCCCTGCCAAGTGGGAACAAGAACCACACTATCTTCTTTTCTGGTGTGTCTCTGTTGTCAGGACCTAGGGAATATACCAGAACTGTAAAATACTAATAATTAACAATGGAGAGGCAGCCCTGGATGGCTCAGTTGGTTAGGCACTGACTTTGGCTCAGGTCATGATCCTGGGGTCCTGGGTTCGAGCCCCGCATCGGGCTCCCTGCTTGGTGGGAAGCCAGCTTCTCCCTCTCCCCGACTCCCCCTGCTTGTGTTCCCTCTCTCACTGTCTCTCAAATAAATAAAATCCTTGGGAAAAAAAAAAAGAAACTCTGAATCTCAGCTCTCTCTTCTCCCCTCCCCACCACCATAGCTGTAGAATCAGAATCTTTATTTTTTTTTAAAGATTTTTTTATTTATTTGATACAGAGAGAGAGAGAGATTGAGAGAGATCACAAGTAAGCAGAGAGGCAGGTGGCAGGGGGTGGGGGGAGCAGGTTCCCTGCTGAGCAAAGAGCCCGATGTGGGGCTCCATCCCAGGACCCTGAGATCACAACCTGAGCCGAAGGCAGAGGCTTAACCCACTGAGCCACCCAGGCACCCCCAGAATCTTCATTTTAACAAGATCCCCAGATTTTGAAGCTTGAGAAGCTTGGAGTCCTGAAGTATAGAACCCAGGGGTCCCCAGGGACCTATGCTTCCAGGATAAATGATGGTAACAGTAGTAATAATGTACTGAGCATCCACCTGGTGACAGCTACGACACTTGTGCATGATTGTATTTTATGTTGGGACAAGTCGGCAAGGGAGGCCTTATTACCTGCTCTTCAAAAATGAGGTGCACAGTCGGGAAGTCAGAGCCACAGTTACAGGCCAGCTGGAATCTGGCTCCAGAGCCCTGGTTCTGACAAGAGATCTAAGTGTTTCACTCGTCCACTCTACAGGGCCTAGAAAATCACTGGCAAGTGAGATCCCTGCGTGGGTATTTTAGGGGCTGCCCTACTGCCCATGCTGGCCCAAACACCTGTGCACAGGGGCTGGGCTACCGAGGGGGCGGAGGGCTAACTCTTTCTTCAGAAACGGTCCCTGAAGACGAAGGGGCATGGTTCAGCCCCCAGTGAGCATTAAGTGCCAGAGTGACACATCAGTTAGAGGGTTAGCAGGCTTGGGGCCACTTCTGCCACAAGCTCAGAAACTTCTAGCACTGATATCCCCCAGGCCAGAGTGAGAGTAAAAGGGGAGGCTCACTCAGGTTCCCAGTCTATAACCTCCAAAGGTCTGATGTGGGGCTTCCTCTCCTGCCAGCCCCCAGGAGGCAACACTCTCCTGCCAACTGCTCCGGAAACGAATGCCACCCTCCCCTCCGGGTAGCATCCAGGGGCTTCCCGGGCCACAGAGGCAGGCCTAGCTCAGGGAGCCCGGGTTTCGGCTGGTCCTCTCTGCACCACCTACCCTCAGCCTGGGACTGTCCATCTGGTTCTGTGTCTGTAGGTGTTTCACCTCATCCCCCACCCAAATGTGGGTGACTTGAGGGCACATCGCCCTGACTTCATGTCTCTCACAGACTGCCATGCCTGTCAACGAAGTAGGTGCCCCCAAAATGCTTGGGCCAGGAAGTGCCATGATCAGCCTTCCTACAGAACCAAAGAAGGTGGTCTGCCCACTCCCCACAGCCAGAGGACTCCTTCCGTGTTCAGGGAGAGGAGCAGGGGCACAGGCAGGAGATACATATCCCATCCCTCAGGGTGTCTCCGTCTACTTTCTTGGAACTCCCAGCTGTTCAAGGCTGAGGCAGGCAGGCCCAGTAGTGCGAAAGGGCCCTCCCAAGCCAGTGATATCATGCTTCTGGCATTTATCCCCAGAACGCTGGCCAGGGAGCCCAGCAGCCCAAACCCCCGCCTGCTCACAGAGCTGGAGCAGACACAGGGGTAGAGCCGGACAGTGTTAGCTCTCACTTCCTTCTGCAGCCTTGACTGCATCCCCACGGCCTCCTCAGCCTAAGGGTTGCTTCTCTGCCTTCCACAGCCAAAGCCAGCGAATAAAAATAATCCAAGCTAGCAGGAGGGCCTTGGAGCTGGGGGCTAGGGGGATGGAGTGCCTAGGATTCTGGCCAGTCACTCTTTCTTCATCACAGTCAAACTCAGAACAAGAGGAAGGCCTGAGGCGTGCCTGCTCCTGCCCTTCCTCCAGCCAAGGATGAGTGAGGACCTCTGCCCACAGAAAACCTTCTATCAAGGGTTAGATCCAAAGAGCCAGGAATTCAGAGCTCCTAAGGTATGGTCTTCTCCCTCTCCCAGAGAAATCTTCAGTGTTCAAACTCACCTAATTTGAAAAACAGCAGCCACCAACATGCACTGTTATTCCACAGGTAGAACAAATGGAAGAATGAGCTCTGCTTCCTGATTAGGGCACCAAGGGAGAGGAGGGGTAAGGACCGGATTAGGGGAGGGATGGTACCAAGTCCCAGAGGGGGCAGCAAGTTCAAGGTGGGGAGAAAAACCAGAGAGAGACAAACCTAAAAGGAGAAATCAGGCAAGAAGGGAAGAAGAGAGAAACCAGGTAAGGAATGCTGGAGGTCACGATCTGCTGTTGGCTCTGAGGGCTGGACTTCAGAAATCCTTCCCAGGATATGAGCCTTTGTTTACAATTCTCCACAGTCCTAATCTTTAAAAATTCCTCTGTTTGAAACCTTAATCTTCCCCCCCTTCTGGGTTGACTATGCCTTTGAGAATCTGGCAATATTTCTGGACCCTCTCCTAGAAAAATACACTCTTTTCCGTCTGATTTTTGCATGTAGCTTCAGGGGCTCGTGGATCCTAAGTTACAACCCGCCTCCTCTGAAAGTTCCACTGTGATTGGGAGGCCCACCATGGCCAGAGCGAGCACAGCCCAGCTGCCACGCAAAGCTCCAGCCGCGGCAGGCTGGGCCGAATCTCACGTGTGTGCGAGCCATCACATCGGGCTGTTACAGACCTCAACATCCTTCCCTGGTTACTAGCCCGACAGTGGCCCCGGAAGCAAGGCTGGCTACTTTCAGGGGCCAGCTGTGTGTCTGGCTAGTTATTAATGCAGTAAAAAGCCTGCCTTTGACCCAGGTAACAAGGTCTGCACTGACCTGGAAATTAACCCTTTACAGATCACTAGGATTATATTAATTTGCCCATGTGCAGTAGGTCCTAAGTCTGAATCTGCATTACAGATAACCATTGTGCTAGTTTAAGATACTGAATACAGGTCCGAAATTTGATAGTCTGATTCAGAATGCTCTTCTAAGGAGCTTCTAGGTGATTCTGAAGCAGGCAGTCCCTGACCAAACTCTGAGACACAATGTTCTTGTAGAAGTTTGCAACCCTGGGAGGCCGAGCTTCTGGGCCAACAGATAAACAGTTTCCCTGCTCAGTGTAGGGTCCTCCTCACACTTAGGTTAGGACTAGGCCTGTGTACAAGGGCACAGACTGTGTGACTAGGTTTGGATCGCTGCAGCAGAAAGCATGTAAACAATGCAGGATCACAGGGTAAGAAAGGATAGCAGCAATGCTGCATATGAAAGGTATCTTGGCCATCATCTGCCCAAGGGCCTTAAGGCAGAGGTTCCTAGATCTGTTGGCATAAAACAATCACCGGGAGTACTTCTAACCAATCAGATTCCCAGGCCTCAGGCCACTAGGAAATATACATTTGTACCAATAACAAGTTTCCCTAGTTGCTCTGATACACAAGGGGCTGTGGAAACTTGTTTGCTCATGGTACCCACAGGCTCCAGGGGATGTGGATCAAGAGACAAGATACAAGACCTTTACAAGGTGATTATTGTAAAAATGCTTTGAAAAATGACAGTGCCCTTAAAAATCCTCCAGCAAAAGAAATGAACATTACCAGGGTTTCCTTCTCTCTTTTTCTCTCCCTCCTCCTCCTCTGCCTTCTTTTTCATGGTGGAAATTAACTAGAGAAGGTGAGCCACGCTGGAAGGCCCCGAATGGGTTCCAGATGGGGAAGATTTTGGCTTCTTGGCCTGACTGCCCCTCCCCTTACCCGGGAGTACTAGACAAATATTATCATTTTCTGGCTGTGTAGTGACATGGAAATGGCTGGGAGGCACCCGGTCAGTGTCAGAGAAGCTCATACAGCAGGGGGAGACCGCTGGCTGGGTCCAGAAGAGAATGCCGAAATATTTTCTGAGTATCTGCAAGGTGGAATTTCCATATAGAAAGGAAGCCACGATGTGCTCGAGCTGATCCACATAGGGCCTGGCATCTGACTGGGAGTGGGGGGGACGAGGGCACCAGAAGAAAGGCTGAAAAGTCAGCCACATCTGAGACTGCTGGACAGAGGGACAGGGACGGGGAGCTTCCCCAGGGACATGGCCGCTCCCCACCTCAGAAGGCATATCCACAATGGTAAGACTACCTTATGCATGTCTAGAATCCCCCTAATGGGGCGCCTGGGTGGCTCAGTGGGTTAAGCCGCTGCCTTTGGCTCAGGTCATGATCTCAGGGTCCTGGGATCAAGTCCTGCATCGGGCTCTCTGCTCAGCGGGGAGCCTGCTTCCTCCTCCTCTCTCTCTGCCTACTTGTAATCTCTCTCTGTCAAATAAATGAATAAAATCTTTAAAAAAAAAAAAAAAGAATCCCCCTAATGGTAAGGCATGCCTTTCTACTGTATTTCCTCCATGTGATTATGATTTTTTTTTTTCATTTTGATCTCCTGAAACTTGGATGTCCTACAATCAACAGGTAGACTTATTGGGATAGATTTTTCCCACCTGAAAAGTTGGTGTGTCTCAAAATGGATGGTGTTTTGATAGGGAGGAAATAAGGTTTATCACTTTGTGCAAACCTAAAGCGTGCCTTGGGGCGGGTATCATAATCCTCTTTTTCCCAGAAACACAGACAGGTGACTTGCCCAAGGTCATAGAGTGAGGGTGTGACAGGCCCAGGGCTGGAAGCCCGTCTTGCAGGGTCCCCTTCCTAACACTCACCGAACACCTTCACCTACACTGTGGGAACTGCAGATTTGGCGTCATTGCCAAGGGAGAAGGGTCTGAAAAGTGGCTCCCACCTGAGTTGCTGCAGCACAAGAAAGCAAAAAGTGATTTTCTTCTAACTTCAAATAGAAATTTGAGAAAAAAAAAGGAAAAATAGATAGGATTTGTTTGGTTGCTAATGTTTATGTTGGGCCATAACTGAAGTTCCCTTATGACATCAGGAATTTAGGACAGTGTCATGCGGAACTATTCCTATAATGATCACATTTGGCATGTTTAATTTCAAAATGGTCTTCATTTGGATGACAATGACAGATCTGCTTAAATTTACTGTTTTATTGACTTTTGGATCTTTTTAAAAAACATTTACTGGGGTGCCTGGGTGGTTCAGTGGTTAAGCATCTGCCTTTGGCTGGGGTCATGATCCCAGGGTCCTGGGATGGAGCCCAGCACCGGGCTCCCTGCTCAGCAGGAAGCCAACTTCCCCTTCTTCTACTCTCTCGGCTTGTGTTCCCTCTCTCGCTCCATGTCTCTCTGTCAAATAAATAAAAATCTAAAAAAAAAAAAACAAACAAAAACCAAAACCATTTACTTATTTGAGAGCTAGAGAGAATAAGAGGGGGGCGGGGACGGGAGGGGCAGAGAGAGAGGAAGAGAGAGTCTCAGGCAGACTCCGTGCTGAGCACAGAGGCAGACACAGGGCTCAATCCCAGGACCCAGATCATGACCTGAACTGAAATCAAGAGTCAGACAATAACCGACTGAGCCCCCCTGGTGATGCTACTTTGGAATGTTTCTCATGACTTCTTGCAATCAGGATTTTAAGGTGTACCTTAAGAAATCTAGCATTTTCTGCCAGCTTATGAGGAGCAGGAAGAAGTTTAACAGAAGAAATCATCATCAAAATAATAAAACCAAAAAGTTGCTCTCCATAATATTCAGAAAATGCTCATTTCCTTGAAAGCAGTAAAGTGGGAGTGGGATGAGGGGAGAGAACCACCCCCCCCAACACACACATAACACACACACACACACACACAAGCTCAAAGAAAAACACAGCCACTATTGACACATAATATCATTGTGAATCCTTAAAAATGCCCCCCCCCCCCGGAGGCATTTATTTCCATTTTTCAAATGAGCACACTCAGAGGGTCCCGGTGTTACCCACTGTCACAAAACTAGTAAGAAACCTGGGTCTGGGAGCACTACTCATAAGAGCACATATTGGGGCACCTGGGTGGCTCAGTCAGTTAAGCATCTGTCTTTGGCTCAGGTCATGATCCTGGGGTCCTGGGGTCCAGCCCCATGTCTGGTTCCCTTCTCAGCGGGGAGTCTGATTCTCCCTCTGCTTCTGCCTGTCCCCCCTGCTTGTGTGCTCGCTCTCTGTCTCTCTCTCTGTGTGTCAAATAAATAAAATCTTTAAAAAAATAGTAAAATAAGGGGCGCCTGGGTGGCTCAGTGGGTTAAGCCACTGCCTTCGGCTCAGGTCATGATCTCAGGGTCTTGGGATCGAGTCCCGCATGGGGCTCTCTTAGGGCTGGGTTCCACATCGGGGAGCCTGTTTCCCTCTCTCTCTCTGCCTGCCTCTCCATCTACTTGTGATTTCTCTGTGTCAAATAAATAAATAAAATCTTTAAAAAAAATAGTAAAATAAAATCACATATTGCCATTAGCAATGACCTTCCCTGATCATCTCCATGGTTCATGAGGACAGAGACTGTCTCTATTTTATTCTCCCCTGCATGTTGGAGCCTGACTCCCAGCACCCGGTGGGCTTTAATAGCTAACCGCCTAGTGGGTGGATGGAAGAAAGACAGAGGGAAGCTGGACTGGTAAGAGTGCAGCATGTGGCCCCTCAAACAGGAGCTCCTTCCACCCCTCCATTCTGCTTGCCTGGAGACTGTGCTCTGACAATCTGATTGGCTTCGTTCTTCTACAACAGCTACCACACTTCCGCCGGCTACTCTGATTTGTCTTTTCTAGAACTATGTCCATCTCCATACTGAAGCCTGATCTATTCTGGTTCTTTCCCAGTCATTCAGCCAAGTGTAACGGAGTGCCAGCCTTGGGCCAGCTACTTCCTAAGATGCTAGACAGAAAACGCAGTCAGGTGCTGTCCCTGTCCTTGGGGCTCTTACAGCCGGACACAATGACCTCCGGACTCCCTACTGAGCTCCGCGGCCCTCAGAACCCAACGCAGGGGACTTTGAAGCTGCCTGCCAAGCTCTCTTGGCCTCCACCAACACTTCTGCTATTTCTGATGCTTTGTGTTATTTTCACAAACATCAAAGGAAGGTCCAATTGCAATTCTACTTGCTACCTTTTGGGGTATTCTTGTACTTTTTCACTTAGGGCTGGGTTCCACATGCGGGCGGGCACAGAGAAGGTAAAGGATTCAGACGGGCAGCATCCTAGGAAGTTCTGCTGAGTTGTGAGATGGATATGACAGGAAGAACCAGTGTCAGGAGCAGAAGAAGCCTCTTTGTCTTAAAGATGAGGAAATGGAAGGTACAGCCCCTCCCTGTGTTGCTGGGGGCACCTGCTGCCCTCAGTCAGTGTCCTTCCATGACACCAGCTCTGTGCTCCAACAGAGGAGGAATGAGGTCGGGAAGGGACCAGAGCCCACTGATTTCTAACAAATGATGAATCTAAAATCAAGTTCTCTTAGGAGGCAACTGATGTAGGCAGTGGTTGAGAGGACCCCGGCCTCACATCTGCCAGTGCCAAACGCTGCAACCGTAGTCCCCTTTCTACTACTAAACAACTTCTCAGATGCCTCACGCCCTGTGTGTACTGCTTGTGTCAGAATTCAGCCAACAGCATGGCTAGGAGCAGTGTGAGCTGGATGGTTAAGGAGGACATGGAGCCTGAGGTCCAACACCGGCTCCATGACTTACTAGCTGTGTGAACTGTGAGAGCAAGATGACCTCTCTGGCCCGCACTTTTCTCATCTTTATGGTGCAGACCATAACAGCACATCAACCTCCGGGTACCAGGAGGAGAAAGGGAGAGGTAAGATGCTCAGCACAGTGCCTGGGCCGGAGGGAGCACTCAGGATAAACCTTGGCTACCATTTCCTTGCTCGGTCACTATGCTGTCTTCAGATCTTGTAGTCAAGAAATCCATAGCAATGTGGGTGGACCCACCATTTCTTTTCTCTTCCAAGTAAATCATTTCACTTTATTTCTTTCTCTACTTACAAGCAGAAATATACTTGGTATTTCAAAAAGTATTTGTTGTATCTGGGCCATTTGGTAAAGAAAGTTTGGCCGGGGTACAAGATTTCTAATGCCCCAAGAGATGTAGACACGTGACCTGAAATTCTCGTGGCCTCTAAGAAATAAGTTGGAGAGTAATGAGAGCAGGTAAGTTTACGAACCACTTTTCTTTATCACTAGGCTGTCTCTTGCAAAAAACAAATAAAAAAGAAACTAAATCAAAACAAACAAAAACCTTCCTAACCCAATATTTTCACTTTTGAAGGAAAAAGACATAAATTCTTGAAATATCACTGGAAGTCTCTCCCTCCCTATCTCTAGCCCCTGTGTTCGGGGCGAGAGAGACTTGTGAGGCAGACCTTCTCCTCCTGCGCTACGGGATGACACCCACGGGCGCAGGTGCAGGCCGGGGGTGGGGGGTGGGGGGCCGAGACCCCATCCCCGCCCCGGTGTCTCTCCCGGTGCCTGATCAGGGAGCCCACTGGCCACCAGGAGAGGATGTGTGCCAGAGAGACTAAAAACCCCACATGCGTGCAACCATGCAAATGAGCCCAGTTCGGAGGGAGAAGGCTTCAGTCACCGAATCCTGGATGGGGCCAGCCAGCATTTGTTTACTCCGGAAGTGAAGTGTTCGGGTTCATGTGGCAGGCATGGCACTGGGCGCAGTCTACAGAGCACCCCCAGGCCGGAGCATAGTGTGCACGACCCTGCGTGGGCTGTTATGTGGGCCCCAATATTTATGGCAGCGTCTTGGGAACTTTGCTTATTATTTGGAATCACAGACTAATAAGAGAAGAAGCCAATTGAGGGTCTCCTGGTTAAAACAAATCTTACTTGCTTGTCTTTCAGGAGTGTCTGCTCCTAATGCTGGTGGTGGTGGAATGTAGACAGACCGGCAGGTGGGGTGTGGAGGGAGGAAAGGGGAAAAAATAAAGTGGTATTTAGAAACAAGAGAATGATGTCACAAAACTGTTTTCTCAAATTGCATCTGCTCTTGGTCTCTAGGCCCCCACCCCACACCCGTCAATTGCAGGCTGCGCTGTGGTGGCCCGGACTGCAGAGGCCGCCCCTGACTGACTGGCAGCCCCTCACCAATGGCCGCCCCCACCCTTAAGCTCCCTCCCTTTGCACCCATACCCACCCCAGGCAGGGTCCTCAAAGAGCCACTCTGAGCCTGCCACTTTCCCACTCAAAAGAAAACCCCACTGACCTTACTTAGTGTTTATGATTTCTGCCTCTTTAAAACTCCTGTGGGGATCTAAAGTTATTCCTAGTTATTTTGTTTATCTGTTTGCTTTTCTAACTAGAAAGACTAAGAAAATCCTCCAGAGAAGACATGTCATCAAGCCTATGTTTATATTGCATTCCATCTGGGACTTCTGAATGTTGCTACGTTAATCTTAACTTTTAAAAGTACCATATATGGTGTGAGCCCAATTATTTAAGAAAAAAGGGGATAGAAGAAAAGACTGTGATGACCTTGATACTCTGTATTTTAAAATTAAATATGTTATTCTTCATAAAAAATAAATTAGCATTATAATTGAGTATATACGATCCGTTATAGATTGAATGTTTATATCCCCACCTATGTCCCCAAATCCATATGTTGAAGCCCTAATCTCTAGTGTGGCTATATTTGAAGACCAGATCTCTAAGGAAGTAATTAGGGTTATTAAGGTCATAAGGGTGGGGACCTGATCAGACCCAATTAGTGTCCTTATCAAAAGAGACATGAGAGAGCTAGTGAGTAGCACACACTTTCCCAAACTCCCTACCCCTCTCTCTCTTCTTCTCTCCCCCTCCAAACTGCATTCACACACATGCATGTGCGCGCGCGCACACACACACACACACACACACACATATACACACACGCGCTGAAGAAAGGCCATGTGATGATACAGAGAGAAGGTGACCTTTACAAGCCAGGAAGACATTGTTCATCAGGAACCAAATCAGCTGGAACCTTAATCTTGGACTTCCAGTCTCTAGAACTGTGAGAAAACTCATTTCTGATGCTTAAGCCACAGTTTTCAAATTGGCTAGCTCCTTTTAGCCCATGGGTGAAACCTGGCCTCTCTGTACTAGACTATCCAGGACACCCTCGACACCTGCCATGCTTACATCTTTGGAGAATATGGCGCATGAGTATGTATTTTTGCACCAACATCTCCTTGGACCCTACGGCCCTGATTCCCTGGACACAATCTCAGCACCAGAGATGGGAGTTTGAGCCAAAGGTGACCAAACAGGCTAGTCCTGAAGGAGTCCACTGTCCAAGAGATTCCCCATGACATCCTGCCCAACCAGGTGTTTGTCTCGGCAGGAATGAATGGGGAGAGCCTGAGAGAAGGCAGCAGGGAAAGGCAGGTGTCGGTGACCACCAGAATCTCAGCAGGGACAAGCTGATGTTCTGTTGCTTACCAGGGCCCGTCATACAGCCTAATCTCAGGAGCACTGGGATTCACAGGGATGACACAACAGCCCTGAGTTTCCTGAGCTTCCCTCCATTTCCTCACATTCAACCACAGTCACCTCAGGACATGCCTCTTCCTTGAACTTGAAGGAGCCTTATTTCCTTCTAGCTGCTCCCAAGCCCTGAGGCCCCAGCATGCTAAGTTCCAGCACACCTAACTTCCTCCACATCCTAAAATTTTCCACGCATTTCTCATCTCTGTGTCTTCATATAAACTGTCCCCTTTCCTTGAGACCACTGTTCCCAGTTTACCACCAGAGGAGCTGCCACATGACCTCCAAGGTCCGTTCAAATGTCGCCTTCTCCTTGAAGACCTCACTGACACTCCAAGGTCAAGCTCTTCCGCCATCCTCCACCAGTGTGTTTTCCTTTATAACACATAACCACCATAAGGTGAACACAGCAGTGCTCAGGGAAGGTTTTTGATTAATTCCTATAATAACTAATTGATTACAGACAGGGAAATAAAACTGGGGTGGGACAATGAGAAACAGATAAAGAGACAAAAGGCAAAGGAAGGACGAGGCGGCAAATGAAGGCGGGCGTCAGCAAGACACAACTTTAAAAGGCACAGTCAGAAATCTCTTCAGGAATAAATGCATTTTCCCATTTCGAGCTAAGGTTTCATTTCTGGGTAAACTATTTTTCTGTTTATTTTCAGTCCTTTTGAGCCCTGATGCCCATTATAAAACCCTCTTTAGACAATTTAAGCTTTTATCTTTAGATACTATTTCCACATATTTCAAGCACAGACTCACTGTTTTCCTCAGAATAATACCTAATACTCCTTTCCCTACAGCCTGTGAACCCTCAAAAGTGGGGGAGGAAAGCTTTTACAGTCCCCTGGGAGTGTTTCCACAATGCTAATTCACAGTTTCTGCCTGGGATGATGAAGTATCAACAGAGAAGGTCACACCTACTGGAGGTAACAAGTATTCATAAACATTTATCATGACCCTAGGTCACAAATCACATCGTAGCAATCCACCAAGAGGAAACACCTTGTTCATATCTCTCCTACAATATCAGCCCAAGCAACTTCAGAAACACTCAGAAACATTATGTCTAAAAAGCACCATTAAGGTTTCCACAAACAGTTCCCCAAATTGGAGGTATCATCCAGCCAGTGACTGCAGCCGGAAAGACACAACTTCAGAGGGTGCCAGAGCAGGAGGGATAAGGACCTCTCGTAAAAAGATATACTTCCTTTACAGATGAAAAGGGCTCATTTTTAGAGAGAAAAAAAGTTAAAAAAAAAAAGTCCAATTTTAAAAAATGTTTAAATGTGTTTGGTTTGTCATTTAAAAATCTTAACACTAGACCTGGGGTAAGATGGCAGACTGAACACATGTACCTTTTTTTGATCCCTCCCCAAATCCTGCTAATATATAGTAAAGAGGCTTTTAAAACGATATCAGTCCCTAAGTATAGGGAAAATGGCAACAACATTTTGGAAGCTAAAACACGGTGGATGGTCCAGTGGTGCTGAGATCAAATGTAAGACAATGGAATCTTAAGTCAGCAAAGGGAAGCTAAAAACCACCTTCATTTGCCCCACAAAATTCTCTAAGGTCTCCAATGGCAGTCCCAGGTGTCTGGCCTTTGGAGAGAGAAGAGGTGGGTTAAAACCAGGAAGACTGGGTGGACTCTCTGGGAAGTTACCCATGTTCCCAAGCACCGGGTGCTCCTGGCCAGCACAAGCCTGTGATTTAGTCTCCAGAGATGGTAAACCAACGACCTACACTGGCAGTGTTAGGCCCAGCTGAGGAAAATCAAGGCAATGTCTACTGAATCCTGAATATCTAATCCCTCCCCCTAGCTCAACTCCCACAACAAAATTGGCCCAACTCATCCTTCAAGAAGATCGGGAGAGACCTCTGGAGAAAGTAAAAACAATTCACAAAGAACCTAGAAGAGGGTCCTGGAAGAGGGTCCCCAACACCCAGTCCTCCCAGACTATCTTACCCAGCTTAAAACTGACCAGACCCAGCTGTGCACTCGGCATTTCCAATCAGCCTTTTCTAATCAGGAGCAGGAAGCCAAGAAGGACCAGATATCTGATAAATCCCTCTGGTATGGACAATACAAGGTGAGCCCCATGGTGTAATGGTCAGCACTCTGGACTCTGATATGGACAATAAAGACCCAAGCAAAAGGAAAAAGGCAGCTCAGGGGAAGCAGAAACTATGCAAAGATAGATCTTTGAAAAACAGATCAACAAATCCTCTGAGTGCTAAGAGAAAAGGACTGTATCCGTGAAACACCCCCCCCCAACAAAAGGATGCTATTAAAACAATAAAATGAAATGTAACATTCAAAAAACTAAGAAAAGGGTCTTGATTATTAAAAACAGTTCAGCGGGGCGCCTGGGTGGCTCAGTGGGTTAAAGCCTCTGCCTTCAGCTCCGGTCATGATCCCAGAGTCCTGGGATCAAGCCCCACATCGGGCTCTCTGCTCAGCAGGGAGCCTGCTTCCCCCTCTCTCTCTGCCTGCCTCTCTGCCTACTTGTGATATCTCACTCTGTCAAATAAATAAATAAAATCTTAAAAAAAAAAAAAAAACAGTTCAGCAAAATAAGAAAACTGAGTGAAGGAATGGACAATTGAGCAAAGGGAATCTCTCAGAAAGTAAAGATAAAAATAAGGGTATAAAAAAACAATATCCAAATAGGAAAAGTACCAGAAAGAGAGAACAAAAGTGTAGAAAAATATCACCATTGAAATAATTCAAGACGATTTCCCAGAACTGAAAGATACATTACCAGACCAGAAATGGCCCACCCAATGCCCAGCATAATATAAACAGAACCTCATGTGAGCCTATCATTTTAAAATTTCAGAAAACAAAAAGAACTTCCTACCAGTTTATAGATTATGTAGCGGGTTATGAACCAGAATGGACTGTTCAATAGCAATACTGGAAGCCATGAGACAAGCAATCAGAAGTTTAAAACAAAATGGTTTCCAACCTGGAATTTGATAGCCAGCCAAACTATGAGTCGAGTGTGACTACAGAAAAAAGAATTTTCAGACACAGAAAGTCTCAAACCATTTATCTCCCATGTGCTCTTTCTCAAGAAGTTACTGGAAGATGGGGCACTTGGCTGGTTCAGTCAGTTAAGCATCTGACCCTTGATTTTGGCTCAGGTCATGATCTCAGGGTTGTGAGATTGGGCTCTCACTGGGTGTGGAGCTTGCTTAAGATTTCTCTTCCTCTGCCCCCCATCCCCACTCATACTTTCTCTCTCTTAAAAAAAAAAAAAAAGAAAAAGAAAAAGAAAGAAAGAAGAAGCTACTAGAAGACAACCTCCATTAAAATGAGACAGCAGATCAGAATGACACAGGATTCAGAAACAGGAGATCCAACAGAGAAGAAAGATAAAGGAGGGTGAATGGAGATCCTGGGCCAACAGCTCTGCACATGAGTGCAGGGTGACTACCTAGACGGAAGTCATGTGACTACATGTTGAGGGCCCTCATCACCAATCTCCCTGGAGCCACCGCACCTAATTTTTAACCTGAGGTCAGAATACTGGGATGAGCCTATCTCAGAGTCATGTGTTTGGTTCATCCTGACCATGAACTTGATCATGACCTACTGTGTCACCTCATGGAACTGTTCTCTTTGACCTACTGCCAAGGGCTAAGGATGACCATAAGGAGCTCAGGCACAGAAACAGAGAGCAGTTCTATTCCCCAACACATCCCTCTGGATGTTTAGCACCTGCCACATATCACAAACCTCAGAAAGATAGGGACCCGAAGAACCAAAAGTCAGTGATTTCTTGTGGTGAGGATGGAAGCAGAGGCACCGGGGGAGGAGCTGCCTGGAGCTTTCATGACTAGCAAACTTCTGCATCCTAACCTGGGCACTAGTGACATTCCGCTGTTCTTTAACCAGCATGTATGTGTTATACCCTCTTCAATACACATTATGTTTTAGAATAAAATAACTTTTAAGCAAGGAATTCTAATGTAAATATTGGAAGCATTAATGTTCTCCCTCCCGTTTAGATATTTCCCTTTCCATGTTCTTTCTCTGGGAAGTGCTGCACTGCATTTTACAGAGAAAAACATAATTATCTTTATGAAGTTAGAGATCCATGTTGCAAGATGTGGGGACACCTTCTGCAAAAACTTTGGAGAATCTCCTTTGCATTTCCAAAGTTTCAGGCATAAATGATATCACCTCTTGAAAAGGGATGTGAAGACCAGGTGAAGTGAAGACAAGAACCAGAAGTCAGCAGTCCTTCACCAGGCCTTCAGTCTGAGAGTCTTAGGAGGCACCAAGTGTAGGGATTGAGAGTTTGGGCTCTGGCGCTGGATGCTCTGGGTTTGTTTCCTACCTACCAATAAGACAGCCGTAGGCAGGTGCTCACCATACACAGCCTCAGCTTCCCCACTTATAAAATAGAATAACCTTAGTGCCTACTTCTCATGCTAAGAACTAAACACACTAATACATGTCCAGTACACGAAACAATACCTGATGCATACTGAGTGCTCAATAAATGTTGGTTATCATTATTACAATTATATAGATAAGCAACTGTCTTACTCTGAGTGACAGTGATCTGTCTACAAAAGAAGTTATCTCCAGCAAAGAGTCCAGGGGTGCGAGGACTCCTTTTCCTCACGGCCTCCTGGTGCACCACAACAACCACCATCATCCAACCAGCCACTGCTTGAAGATGCCAGGTGGGATGAAGCAAGTGGTATTTGGAACAAATTGTCTAGGCCTTTTCACACCCAGGACTGAGATGTGGTTCCCTAAACATGGCAAGTGTGGCTTGCAGGTGGGCTGTGGAACAGCAAGGTTGCCCCCCTCACCAACCAGCATCCTCAGGGTCCTCCCTGCAGCCGAGTCAGCACACAGGTGTGAGCCACAGCTCCCTCTAAACACAGGCTGCATGTGGGACTCCAGGCTGCACCGGGGAATGGGCCAGACAGCACTGGACGGGACACTGGGAGAAGTGGCTTCCAACTGTGGCTCCATGTGACCCAGCAAAGGCATCCGACGTCTCTGTTCCTCACCCATAGAATCAGGCACATCACCCAGATTCGACATACCCAAGTTCAGGGAATCTAAGTGCATGTCGGTTTGCCCTTAAATACTTTCGAATTCATTCCGGGATTCGGCGTTGGTGGGGGTGGGCGTGGGCAGGAGGGAGGTCAGTCGTGGGACAGCAAGGCTTCTAAAAACACAGTCCGTCATCCAAAACTGACTTCAGCGCTGATGCTGGCCTGCTTGGGCTTCCATCCCCATGTCTAGGCAGAGCCTCTAACAATGTTATCACTTTTTAAAACATATGCTTAAACTAGTTCCTATTGCAGACAGCTGGCAGGTGCCCAGTTAACAGATTAATCCGCCAGACAGTTGAATGCATTGGCCAATGGTCAAAAATGAGGTCACTGCGATCCTATGCACTGTAACTGGAAAAGCCTAATGAAAAGCAATTGTCTCTTTTTTAATAAGTAGGAATCCGTATTCCCATGCCCCCTCATTGGCCATGCTCGGTATGTGGTTCAGGAGCAAAGGAAGATCTTGTGCAAGGTCAAGTTGGCTTTGCTCTTTGACTCATTTGACTGTCCATGCATGTTTCACACCAGCAAGTCCCCAACCAGATTCCAGCTGACCTATAGGAATTTCTGGCCAACATTGCCAGATCCCTGGTCTTTCTCCCCAACCTGCACAGTCGGAAAGACTCCTGTCCCAGCCATCTGGACTCAAGTACTCTGTGGATATGCATAATATGAAACACATGTGCTTTCTCGAAAAAAAAGTATATTTTTTGTCTTTTTCTAAGGGCTACAGAGGTGTCACTAGCAGAGTCCGTGGCATCCTTCCAGCGTGCAGGCATTCCCAGACAAAACTATCCCGGCTCACCGGCTGCACGTGAGACCTGCACAACAACCACACCAGGGATTCAGCTCACTCTTTGGTCAAGTCCTGAATGCCTCCCCAAGCATCTCCACTCCTTGCAAATAAAAAAAAATCCAGAAGGAAAACTTTCAAAGCCAGTTTCTTCTCAGCGGCAACCCTTCCTTCCTTCCTCCTTTCCAAGACGTCCCACTGAACTTGCAAGCAGACCCCACCCTGGGCTGGGCCCTGCAGGCATTGTCATTCCTCCTACCAGCCCCTGCCTGCCTAGTAGACAGAATACCTGAGAACTGTGGCCAAAACAGGAAGGTCGGCGCCTCTCAGTGCAGGGACCTGGGGAGTAGCCGTCTCCTAGGTGAGGGCAGATAAGAGATGAAGGGGCCAAGGCTTTCCACACATCCACTCATATTCCAGAGCCTTTCCTGTGTCACATTCCAGAGCCTTTCCCGTGTACACTCAATCTGTCAGATTCATTCTTCATTTAGTCATTCAACAAACATATTTAGCACCTGCTAATATAGAGCCCTGTTCTGGAGTTGGGGACAAAAGGGGACTGTCTCCAGGGGTACCTGTGTGTTGCAATAGGGCCACTTGGTGAGGCTGGAGGGACACTCCTCTGGAGCCCCCAGGGAAACTACCTCCCTACACTCCTACCCTGGCCCTAGCAGCAGAGTCCCTAAGATAACATCATGACAAGCAGGGCAAGGGAGGGCTTGGGTAAGGGTCTGGGCAGTAGATCATGCAGCCCCAAGGCTCACTTCTCCCAGAGCGCCAGCAAGGGCTTCTGGATCTGGGTTCGCTTTCTGGTCCCAAGAACACATCTTGTCGCAACTGATGTGGAAGGTTGGCCACGCTAATTGGCATATCTGTTGGGCTGTGATCTAGTGCGTACGTAAACTTGTCAAGCCTAAAATCATCAACGCTGCCCGATTCTGCAAAAAGCCTCCAAAAGCCTGTTCATTACATCTACAATGGATCGAGTCTCTAACTGGATGGTAACTCACTTCTATTCATCATGGCAAGATCTGTGCTCTGCAAAGGGGGATTAGGGCAGTAATGAGGACCCTGGGCAGGGCCAGAAACCCCAATAGAGTAGCTCATTCAAAGGACCCACTTATGAACAGATGTGGAGGGAAAGAAGGAAGATCAAGGGAGGAAATGAAGAAATGAGGGAGGCGGGGGGGGGGGCATCAGAAAGGGACAGGGAGAGAGGGACAAGATTGGAAGTCTGCGAGACAGCCGCTTCCCATCCCTTTTACCATGGCCACAAATTCTAGCAGCTGGTCCGCTGGCCCCCCTAGGGATCCTGTGGTCCTGGTCCTTTCTGAATTAGCACAACTTTCCAAGGAGTCTCCTGAGAAAGTGCGCCCAGAGGCCAACAAGATGGAGGGCTGAGGGCTGAGCAGCCCCGCTCCCACCCAGCGTGGCCTCAGCCCTGCCCTCTCCAGGAAGTGGGGTGGGGCCTGAGGGCCCCAGAGGAACACCAGGTCCTGTCCTGATCGACACCCTATTCTCAGGGCACTGAGTTCTCTGGTCTTAGCTCCAGGATACTGCAGCTTGAGCAGTCCAGCCTGCAGCCTCGCCATTGTTCAGCCTTTAGTCCGCTGAGTCCGTTAGACAGCAAAACGGAAGCTGTGTGGACAGGAGTCCTCGACCCTGGGTGCACAGTGGAATCACCTGGAAGGAGAGCTAGAACATACAGACCAGTCTGCACCCCCCAGGGGTGCTGACTGGCTTGGCTGTACAGGCAGGGCTGAGGGATCAAGGCTGGGGTCTCATTGGCTCTTCCAAGAAGACGCAGCTCCTCTCTGCAGGCCCAGGGAGGGCTGGGAACCAAGGCCTGGGTTCTTGGAAGTTACCTCCTCCCCGGGCCACAGTTCCTGCCACTCTGAGATGGAGAAGAGACCCCTGCCCAGCCTCCCAGACAGGGTCATCTGTGAGGGTCACACAAGGCACCGGGTGTGCAAGTTTCAGCCCCCTCAGTAAAATGCCAATGCCAGGATACCACAGACCATTCTATGCTAAGGAGCTGTGCTTCCTCCTACCACCTCTGTGGGCAGAGAGGAAACACAGAGCCAGCTGCCCTGGGAGGAAGCTCTCTAGCCCTCAGAGGCCAGAAAACAAACAGTTGGAATCAAGACTCCACACAGAGGCCACCCTGGGCACTGCAAGGCCTTTAGGCCGGCCTTGCTCACAGGCCTGGAAAACCCTTCCAGGCAAAGCTCTGCAGAGAGGCGCTCCCACCACAGGGGGAAGGGAGCCAACAAGGAAGGCTCCAGAAGCCCCGTGGCTGGGAAAATGGTTCTATAGGGTCATGGTGGTAGCTGGACCGCTATCTTCCTCTCAGGAGGACAGGGCACCAGGGGAATGTTCCAGAGCCGGGGGCATCTGCGGATGGGCCGTCTCCACCTCTGGGGCTTAGGAGGTCAGTCTCACATGGCCATCTTTCCCCCGGCATGCTCATGCTTGCACAAATATTCACCGACCACGTGCTATATGCCAGGCCCCCTGCCTCCCAGGGAGACCCCACACCTTGCCCTCAGTCCCCATGAGGGCAGGCTGACTATGAGTTCCAGAGGGGCAGCCCAAACATTCATATGTTCGTTTTATCCTGAATGGAACAGGAAACAGGAGAAGAGGTTCTGGGGTGTGTTCTTGGGTAAAGAATATTAAGTTTAGGTTAGCTGCTTTGTATGTTAGGGATTCTGTCAGAGGAGAGGTTTGTTGTTGTTGTTGTTGTTGTTATTGTTGTTGTTTAAATACAGACCAGTAAAAAATGCCTCTTCTGGCATTAAATCCCATCTTAGTAAGCGTGGTACTGTGGGCTTTGAAGTCGGCGCGCTGCCCCCCCGCGGCCCCAACCTCTGCCAGCGCCTCACCCACTCCCACACCACTCATGACGCCCCCTCTGGGTCGGACCGCTTCCCGGGGCCCTGGGCCACCATGCTCCATCGTGCCCCTCTTCATCAGCCCCACTGGGACCTTGCTTGAACTCTGACGCTGACCTCTCCCTCACCCCTACGTTGGTTCCTGCAGCCAGATTCCTCCCAGATCCCAGCGCCCGCTGCCACTGGCCAGCCAGCCTCAGGTCAGCCCTGTCCCTTCCCTCTGCCCCGTGCGCACATCCCAGGGTGCCCTTTCCTCTGTCTTTAATCAGCCCCCTCTTTCCTGTCCTCAGAGCCCTGCAGCATCACTGCTTTCCTGAGTCACCCAAACAGCCTCTCAAATAAGATCCCACCTCCATGCTTCATCCCTATCTCAAGCCACAGTTTTGTCCACCCCGAGGCCAGAGCAATTTTTCTAAAATCTAAAATTGATGTCATGTTTCCCACAGCCCTCAGGTGAAGCCCAAGCCCTGTGGGGTGGGGGCCCAGGCTTTCAGGAGCTGCCCGCACCTGCTCCCTGCACGCTCACCACCAGCCGGCCTCACATCCGGGCTCTCCCTTGTCTTCCCAGGCACAGCAGGGTCATCAGCTGCGAGATGGGCTTCCTTCTCTTCTTCTTCTGGCTAGATCTCAGACTCCCTTAGCACTCAAAGCTTGGAGGTTATCTGCTCGGGAAAACCTTTCCTTTCTCAGGCTGGACTGGGAGTCCTCCTGGAGACCCTATTGCAGGAGATGTCACTGCCTGGTGACTGTTTCCTTGTCTGGGTCTCCCATGACATTGTAAGCAGCTGAGATGAAAGACACACTGTGGCACGGCCCGAACAAAGCTCAAAAATATGGTGCGTGAAAAAAGCAAATTGCAAAATCAGTCATTCATCCACTAGTAAGTATTTACCAAGTGAAAGGGTCCAGGCAGTATGGCAAAATGTAATTAGAACTTTCAGATGCTAGGAGGACCTGGGTGGCTCAGTCAGTTAAGCATCTCACTCTGGATCTTGGCTCAGGTCATGGTCTCAGGGTCGCGAGCTCAAGCC
This sequence comes from Mustela nigripes, assembly GCF_022355385.1. Classification (NCBI taxonomy): domain Eukaryota; kingdom Metazoa; phylum Chordata; class Mammalia; order Carnivora; family Mustelidae; genus Mustela; species Mustela nigripes. The sequence goes on from NC_081558.1 coordinate 100,564,906, forward strand.
CCATTTCGGGCTCCATGCTCGGCACAGACTCTGCTTGGGAGTCTCTCTCCCTCTTTCTCTGCCCCACTAACCGATACCCTCCAAAATAAATAAATAAGTCTTTCTAACAAAACAAACAAAACAAAACAAAAAAGAACAAAAAAACTTTCAAACACTAAACAATAATTGAGATGAGCAATAATAGAGATCATATGGTATCTAAATATGTCAGAAAAATCAGAACACATGGGAAGGACAGATATCAGCCCCAGGCTGGTCGTCCCCTGAGGGAGAAAAGAGAACAGAGAAAAAAGTACGGCTTAAACTGTCCCTGTAATGCTTTATACATTTTTATTTTTAAGGGAGTTCTGAAGCAAAACCGGCAAAATACCACCCATTAAATTTGGAGGATGGAGAGGTGAGAATCTGTTGTATTATTTCGAATATATTTGAAATATTTCATCAGTGCATTTTTTTTTTAAACTTTTAATGAGGACGCAGAGTCTCCAATGCCCTTGTTAACATCCCCGGGGGTCTGAGCACCCTGCTGCGGCTGCCAGCCCCACCCAACCTCCACCAGCCTGGTGGGCACATCGCACAAACAGAAATGCAACCTGGGGTTGTAAACACATCTATCCTCACTTTCACTGAGGAGAAAATGGAGGTTCAGAATATACATCCCTGCTCAAGATCACCAGAAGCTTCCAGATTTCAGACAAAGGTTCATGTATGGTTCCTATTTCATCCGAGAGAGAGCACTTAGGTCAAACAGAGCGTGGTAGAGAGAATTCCAGAAGTAGGGGCAGGGCTGCATTCATATATATTTATGACCCTGTGACTGGATACATTTCTGGGAAGAAGAGGGCTCAGGAAGGTGCAGTTGGAGATGCAACCAAACAAGTAATTTGAGGCTAGTCTGTGAAACTTAATGAATGCAAACCTACTGGGTTTAGTTAGACTCTGTCCTACAGACAGTAGAACGCTGCTGGAGAGGGGTGCCTGGGTGGCTCAGCTGGTTAAGCACCTGCCTTAGTCATGATGCAAGGTTCCTGGGATCAAGCCCCACATCAGGCTCCTTGCTCAATGGTGAGCCTATTTCTCCCTCTCCCTCTGCCTGCTGCTCCCCCTGCTTGTGCTCTCTCTTTATCTCTGTCAAATAAATAAATAAGATTAAAAATTTTTAAAAAGAAAGCCGCTAGAGAGTAACGTAAGCAAAGCACTGTTTTAGGAAAAGTAATCTGGCTTCACTGTATAGGAGGGTGGGTTGCCCTCCTATATGGAATGGGTAGGGTCAACCAAAGAGAGGCTCCTAGAAGGATAAATTCAGATTTGGGAATCATCTAAGGGCCTCACATAATAAATGCATCTAAGGCGAGAGCTGGGGGGTTGAAAATGATAAGAGAGCTTAAGCTACACAGAGAAATGAAAGTTTACTCCAAACTTTCCAGACTTGGAGAAAAGGTGTAGACATTTGGAAGATAAACTACTTATCTGCTTATTGAGTTTTTTCTGGTTTTGTTTTTGTTTTTTGGCTGGGGTTAAGAGGGGGGTTGAGGAGGAGAAGGTAAATAAATCCAGGAGGAAGAAACACAGGACTTTAGCTCCGCTTGTCTTTAATTCAAGATGATGCTCACACACCCAGGGAGAGACCGAGTGGCAGCTGGTGACATGGGAGCTAAGTCCGAGAAAGTTGGAGAAGCAGACGAGAGCCACCTGAGCAGCAGTCCAGGAAGCGGGCCCTTGCCAGATACTCGATGGGCCCGCACTTTATCTCGGACTTCCAACCTCCGGAACTGTGAGGAATAAATGTCTGTTGTTTAGAGGACCCCCAAGGCTCGGGTGTTTTGCTACAGCAGCCTGAATGGACTGAGACAGTGGTCAGTGGCGCAAAGGGGATCAAGAATAAGAAATGAGCAAAGGTTCTGGCTCTGAAAAGTCAGGGGGTCCTCAGGTATGGCAATTTCAGCAGACAGCAGAGGCAGGCACGCTGGACCCTTGGTCTTTTTAGAGCTCCTGAACAGTGAGCTGGCTTTCCTACAGCCAGCCCGAGGCAGAACCAGATCCCCCATGCTAGACTCAGCCGAGCAGGACCTGGGCCTGCCCCTGCTGGGTACAACGCAAGAGCCTCGCCCTGCAGAGGGCAAAGGGCAGACGCCAGAGCAAAGTGTGCAGGGTGCCAACCAGAGATCACAAACCCACCCAAAGCCCGAGTCTTCCTAGAGAACCAAAAAGTGAAGCTTGGAGATGCATAATTTCATTTTTAAATGCAGAACATAGAATTAAAATGTGCCACATGTCACTTTATTTTCTAAAATGTATTTTATCTATATTTGCCCGACTTCTATGGCAATAAAATCATTTTGGCATGACACACATCTTACATAAATGAAAATATAATCCAACAAAATGGCATTTTAGGAGCTTTAAGCCAAACAAATGTTTGAGAGGGCCTTGTTTAAATTAAGTTGCTGTGCTATTTAGCTTTTCACCGTAATGTGGCTGTGTCTCCAAGGAGCCCTGTGCGATGATGCTGTTTTGGAAGAGACAGGATGGGAGCTGGAGAGGAAGAGGGGCCCATGCGGCCTGTGTGTGGGCCGGGGACACGAGAGGTCAGGAAATGGAAGTGAGGAGAAGAGCCTCTGTCATGGGCAGTTTGGAGATGAAATGAGAGACAGCATAGTGGCTTGGGTTGGAAGGATGTGATGTGATTTGGGGGTTTGAGTGGAGGGAAGGATGTGCCCAGGGAAAGATATCAGACTAAATGAGTCTGCACCCTGTCCATGAGATTCCCCCAGCCCCTTCCTCCATCCGCCCCACCCCCAACCCCACCCTGTTCTCAGCACTGTTGGGAGTCAGGCATGCCCATGGCAGGAGACTGGAGAGTTCTCTGGAGGACATTACCTGCACCAGAGGAAAGACCTCCAGAAACTGGCAGTGGGGAGTCTCGGGGGAAAGAGCCCAATGTGCCACGCGATTATCCCACAGAGATGCCTCCCACCACAGCCAACCCCTCCACTGCGCACAGAACCTCCATAGGCCCACCAGCGCACCCTCATTAAACATGAACAGACAGCCAAGAACTACGAGGTATTGAAGCAAGAAGGCTTGCAGCAACTAATGCAAAGAGCAAAACAAGGTAACAGGAACAAAGAAGCACAGAAAAAACGAGGTAGAGAGCAGAAGAAAATTTTGCCAGAAAATCAATTCCTGTAATTTATAGCCAGAAAGAATCAAAAGGAGATATTATATTCATGAAACAAGAACAGGCTGTGATTTTGAAACTGACAATCAGAGAACAAAAGCGAGCTCTTAGAAACTAAGGCTAGTCAAAACGAGAAACTCCGTACCTCGGAAATAAAGTTGAGGAACATTCCCATAAAGTAGGGATGGGAAAAAGGGATAAGCTAGAGAACAGAGAAGATTAAAATAATAATAATAACAGGAGCTTCGAGCAAGGAGTTCTAAAATCCAAGTAATCAGAATTCAAGGGAAAAAAATAGAAATTAAAAAATAGAAAACAAAGGGGAAGAAATTGTCAAAGAAATAACTGAAAATTCCAGATTCAAAGGGCCCCAAGTCAATGAATAGCAATTTTCATTATGCAATGTAAGAACCTTAAGGGAAAAGGGAAGATCCTACAGCACTTGAAGAAGAGAAAGAGGTCACTTAGCCAGAGCAGAAATACAAATAGCACCAAACTCCCGGATTCTGCTGAATGTCAGAAGGCAGAGCAGTGACTTCAAAATTCTAAGGGCAACTATTTTCAGCCTAGATTTTTATATCTCCTACTAATCACACACACAGAAGAGGATTATCTGGGACTCGGGACAGCAGGGACAACATGTGGGAGCGGTGAGGGCAAGTACCAGCATGACCACTGTGGGCCTGGCCTGAGCTCGTCCATCTAGAAGGGAGGTCCATCTCCAAGAGAAAACGTGACACAAGGGAGAACTGGGAAAAATGCCTGTACATATTTAAAAGCTTTATGGATATTTTTTAATGGTGAATTTTATAAACTAGAAAATAAAGCAAATGGAAAAAAAAGAAAAAGCAACAGAGTGCAGTGGATTGAATGGTGGGCCCCAAAAAGGCATGTCCACACACAAACCCTCGAAAACTGTGAGTGTGGAAAAAAGGTCTTTGCAGATATAATTCAGTGAAGGATCTCAAGATGGAATCATCCCAGATTATTCAAACTGGACCTATCTCCAATGACAAGCTGTCCTCATGAGGCACTCATGGAGGAGAGGGAAGAGGAGGAAAAGGCCATGTGCCCATAGAGGCAGAGAAGGGAACAATTTGGCCACGAGCCAGGGAATGTCTGGAGCCCCAGGAGCTGTAGGAGACAAGGAAGGCTTCTCCTCGAGAGCCTTGGGAATGAGCGGGACCCTGCCAACACCTGGCTTTTCCACTGCTGGTCTCCAGAACTGTGAACTGACATGCTCCTATTGTTTCAAGTCCCCCAGGTTGTGGAGAGGTGTTAAGGCAGCCCTTGGAAACTAATACACAGAGTAAGCTTAATTTCAGGAAAAACTGAAAGATATACCAAAAAAAGGTAACCAGAGTGTGCAATGTGGCTCCAAAACAAGTATCTTTATGTATATGTATGGCTTCAATAATACGTAAAAATTAATTTTAAAAGAAAAAGTGATGTATTAGAAAAAATTGCTCAACATATACAATAAACATTACTAAAATCTAAACAAGTATTTGTTTTATTCTGAATTAATTGTTAAGGTGGGAGTGCTATAGATCACTAAAAAGGAAGATAGCACAAAGGAAAAATAGAGAAAGATTATAAATAATTTGAAGAAAAACAAATATAAGTGGCAAAAAATATGAATAAAATAATTCTCATTAATGATTTAAGAAAAATAATTTTTTTAAAGGAGCACAATTTTTGCCTATCACTTGGCAGAAATTTACAAGACGGAACATGCCCAATATTGTACAGGGTACGGGAAACCAATAACTCTTATATACTATCAGTGGGAGTTCAGAATGGAACAACTTTATCAGAAGGCAGTTTGGCAGAACCTAACAAAATTTCAAATGTGCTGGGCCTTTGTCCTATTAATTCTGTTTATAAGTCTCGATCCTATAGGAATAAGCTTTAAATTTTGCACAGTTATTGCATGTCAGCAATACTTTAATAGTAACAAACTGGAAAAAACCTTACATAGCCATCAGTAAGTTAAATGAGTTTTTTTTTAAATTATATTTATTTATTTGACAGACAGAGATCACAAGTAGGCAGAGAGGCAGGCAGAGAGAGAGAGGAGGAAGCAGGCTCCCTGCTGAGCAGAGAGCTTGATATGAGGCTCTATCCCAGGAGAAGGCAGAGGCTTTAACCCACTGAGCCACCCAGGTGCCCCAGTTAAATAAGTTTAAATATAAAGTATTTTAGGTTTGTAATATGGAATATTATGTAGGTGCCAAAAGAGAATGAGGGAATCCTAAATGTACTGACATCACAGGATGCCCATGATAGGTTATTGTGTGGGAGAGGAAGAAGAGCAAAACAATAGAATCTAATCACATTTTTACAAAGAATGATGTTGCGTGTGTTTTATGTATATGCATACATACTTGAATGTGAGTAGAAAATAGACTGGAAAAATATTTACGAATCTCCCTCTGGGAAGTAGGAGCAGGAGAATAAAGTAAGGGAGGGTACTTTTACTTTCTATTTTATATTTCAGAATTTTTAAAATTCTTATAATATAAAACATTTTGTCTCTGAAATAAAGGGGAAATGTAATTTCATTTAAGAGATGTTTTTTTTTCTTTCTGATTTTAAAGTTAACCATTGTGGCTTAAAATGTGTCTTCAAAGTCTCTGAATGAGGACCAGACTAAGTGACTCACTTCTAACAAAGAGACCATGATGGAAGCATGGCTATATGACTTCAGAAGCCAGATCGTGTGAAGGACAGAGTGCGTGCTCTCTGATTATTGGCTCCCAGAGAAGCTGGCTACTGCAGGACCTGGGGACGCATAAGCAGCTCTCAGGAAAGAACCACATGGAGAGGGAGGGAGACTTCCTGCCAACAAACACCCCTGACTCACCAGCCAGCTCCTCCAGCTGCTGTCCAGCCCTCAGAAGGCCATAGCTCCTGCTGACATCTCACTGAGCCTCATGAGACACCCAGCACCACGACCACCAGCCAGGCTGTACCTACGTTCCTGGTCCACAAACAAAGGCAAGAAATAATACATGTTCATGGTTGTTTCAGGCCACCACATTTTGGGGTGATTTGCTCAATAGCAGTAGATAACTAACGCCTGTACCATGCTCTCTAGGGAGGGTAGAAGTGTGAAAATGAAGCGAAGGAGGAAACTTTGTTTTCTTACTTTCCACATTTTTACTTTCTATATTCCAGGCCTGTTTAGATTTTTTTTTTAGTCTTTTATATTTAAATAAAGGGACAGAAATAAAGTGAGGCATAAATGTATTTTTAAAACACTCTTCCTTGGATTTTAAAAGGAACACTAATGGGAAAGGACAAAGTTGCAGGCCCGACACCATACAACCTCAGCACCCATTAGAAAGCAGTGATAACCAAGTCTAACAGAACCCTAGAACAGAACGGGGGGACCCGAAATAGACTCACACAAGTGTAGTCCACGGAGCTTTGACAAAGGAGCAAAGGCAATGAATGCATTCTGTTCAACAAATGATGCAACATCAGGACAACCACATGTAAAAATAAATCTAGACACTGACCTTACATCCTCCAAAAAAATGGACTTGAAATGGATCATAGACTTCAGTGTAAAACACAAAACCATAAAATACCTAGAATATAACATAGAAGAAAATCTACATGACCTTTGGTTTAATACTGAGTTTTTTAGGTACAACACCAAAAGCATGATCTGTGAAAGAACAATATTGGTGTTAGATTTCATAACAATTAAAAGTTTCTGCTCTGCAAAAGATGCTGTTAAAAGAATAAAAGGACAAGCCATGGGCTGGGAGACAATATTTGCAAGACCTATATGTGATAAAGGGCTTGTGTCCAAAATATACAAAGAATTCTTAAAACTCAGCAATAAGAAGACAACCAGATTTAAAAATGGGCAACAGACCTGAACAGATACCTCACTAGAATGACCTACAGATATCATACAAACATATGAAAAGATGCTTATTATTATGTGTGATTACTGAATTGCAAATCAAAACAACTGAGATGCTAGTCTTAGGGATACACATCAGAGTGGCTAGCAGCCAAGAAATTGATACCAGCCAACACTGGCGAGGATGCGAAGCAACAGGAACTCTCATTAGTTGCTGGTGGGAATACAACATGGCACAGCTTCTTTGAAAGGTAGTTGGGCTGTTTCTTAGAAAGGTATTTATTCAAATGGGTTAAAAAGTCATATCTTCACAAAACCTGCTCACAAATGCTTACAAAAGTTTTTCATAATTGCAAAAACTGAAAGTGACCAAAATGTCCTTTAATTAGGTGAATGAATTTTAAAAACCTGAGTTACATTACACAATAAAATATTATTCAGTGATTAGAAGAAATAAGCTGGAAACTTCCAAACTCCTTCTGTGAGGCCAGCATTACCTTGACCCCAAAACCAGACAAAGACCCCACCAAAAAGTAAGAATTACAGACCAATATCCCTGATGAACATGAATGCAAAAATTTTCACCAAAACAGCAACCAATAGGATCTAACAGTACATTAAAAAGGATTATTCATCATGACCAAGGGGGATTTATTCCTGGGCTGCAAGGTTCAACACCCACAAATCAATGTGATACAATACATAAATAAAAGAAAGGACAAGAGCCATATGATCCTCTCAATAGATGCAGAAGAAGCATTTGACAAAGTACAGCATCCTTTTTTGATTAAAACTCTTCACAGTGTAGGGACAGAGGGAACATGACTCAATATCATAAAAGCTGTCTATGAAAAACCCACAGCAAATATCATTCTCAAGGGGGAAAAACTGAGAGCTTTTCCCCTAAGGCAGGAATGTGCCACAGATGTCCACTATCACCACTGCTATTCAACATAGTACTAGAAGTCCTAGCCTTGGCAATCAGACAACAAAAAGAAAGAAAAGGCATCCGCATCAGCAAAGAAGAAGTCAAACTCTCACTCTTTGCAGATGACATGATACTTTATGTGGAAAACCCAAAAGACTCCAACCCAAAATTGCTAGAACTTATTATATAGGAATTCAGGAAAATGGCAGGATATAAAATCAATGTACAGAAATCAGTTGCATTTCTATACACTGACAATGAAACAGAAAAAAATAAATTAAGGAATTGATCTCATTTACAGTTGCCACCCAACACATAAGATACCTAAGAATAAACCTAACCAAAGAGGCAAAGAATTTGTACTCAGAAAACTATAAAGTACTCGTGAAAGAAAAAGAGGAACACACAAAGAAATGGAAAATATTCCTTGCCCATGGATTGAAAGAACAAATATTGTAAGAATGTCTATGCTACCTAGAGCAATCTATACATTCAATGCAATCACTATCAAAATACCATCAACTTTTTTTTCACAGAACTGGAACAAATAATCCTAAAATTTGTATGGAGCCAAAAAAGATCCCAAATAGCTAAAGAAATGTTGAAAAAGAAAACCAAAGTTGGTAGCATCACAATTCTGGACTTCAAGCTCTATAACAAAGCTGTAATCATCAAGACAGTGTGGTACTAGCACAGAAACAGACACACAGATCATTGTAACAGAACAGAGTGCCCAGAAATGGACCCTCAACTCTATGGTCAACTAATCTTTGACAAAGCTGGAAAGAATGTCCAATGGAAAAAAGACAGTGTCTTCAACAAATGGTGTTGGGAAAGTTGGACAGCCACATGCAGAAGAATGAAGCTGAATCATTTCCTTACACCACACACAAAAATAGACTCAAAATGGATGAAAGACCTAAATGTAAGACAGGACTCCATCATAATCCTACAGGAGAACACAGGCAGCAACCTCTTCAACCTGGGCGGCAGCAACTTCTTGCTAGATAGATCTCCAAAGACAAGGAAAACAAAGGCAAAAATGAACTATTAGAACTTCATCAAGATAAAAAGGTTTTGCACATCAAAGGAAACAGTTGACAAAACCAAAAGACAACTGACAGAATGGGAGAAAATATTTGCAAATGACATGTTGGATAAAGGGCTAGTATCCAAAATCTATAAAGAGCTTATCAAACTCAACACCCAAAGAACAAATAATCCGATCAAGAGATGGGCAAAAGACATGAACAGACATTTCTCCAAAGAAGACGTCCAAATGGCCAACAGACACATGAAAAAATGCTCAATATCACTCACCATCAGGGACCTACAAATCAAAAGTACAATGAGATACTACCTCATACTGGTCAGTATGGCTAAAATTAACTAGTCAGGAAACAATAGGTACTGGTGAGGATGCAGAGAAAAAGGAAACCCTCCTTCACTGTTGGTGGGACTGCAAGCTGGTACAGCCACTCTGGAAAACAGCATGGAGGTTTCTCAGAAAGTTGAAAATAGAGCTACTCTATAACCCAGCAATTACACCAGTGGGTATTTACCCTAAAGATACAAATGTAGTGATCCGAAGTGGAAAGTACACCCCAATGTTTATAGCAGCAATGTCCACAAGAGCCAAACTATGGAAAGAGCCCAGATGTCCATCAACAGACAAATGGACAAAGAAGATGAGGTGTATATATACAATGGAATATTATGCAGCCATTAAAAATGAAATCTTGCCATTTGCAACCATGTGGATGGAAATAGAGGATATTACGCCAAGTGAAATAAGTCAATCGGAGGTAAACAATTACCATATGATCTCACTGATATGTGGAACTTAAGAAACAAAACAGAGGATCATAAGGGAAGAGAGGAAAAAATAAAACAAAATGAAACCAGAGAGAGAGGCAAACCATAAGAGATTCTTAATCATAGGAAATGGAGGGTTGCTGGAGGGAAGAGCCATGGAGGAATGGGGAAACTGGGTGATGGACATTAAGGAGTATATGTGTTTTAATGAGCACCAGATATTGTATAAGAGTGATGAATCACAGACCTGTATCTCTGAAAGCAATAATACATAATATGTTAACAAATTGAATTTAAATAAATAAATAGGAAAATAAAAACAAAAACACAAAAACATTATACTAAATAAAAGAAGCCAGATGCAAAATAAAATAAAATAAGAAAAGAAGAGCTATCATGTCACCAAAAGGCGCAGAGAAACCTTGAATGCATATTGCTTAGTGAAAGAGGTGAGTCTAAATAGGCTATATACTGTGTGATTCCAAAGACGATGTTCTAGAAAAGGCAAAACAAGAGAGAGAGAGCAAGAAGATCAGTGGTTGTCAAGAGTTCAGGGGGAGGGGTAGGCAGGGGGGGAGGTGTGAATAACTGAGGCACAGGAATTTCTGGCGCATTAAACTATTCTGTATGATACTGTGATGGTGGATATACATCTTTATGATTTGCAAGAGCTCACAGAACTGCACAACAGGAATGGTAAATCCTAACCTAAACCATGGGCTTCGGGCAATATGCTATCAGCATATTCCCTACTTGTAACAAACATGCCACAGGACCGAGACATTAATAGGATCAGGGAAAGACAGGAACCTCTGGACCATCTGCTCAATTTTCTATAAATCTAAGACTGCTCTGCAAAATACAGTCTATTCATTTTTTACGCAGCATGAATCAACTGACAGAAGAGTAGAAATAAAATAATACGGGCACCCATAATCTCAGCAGACAGTCAGTCACTGCTGACGCTTAGGCAGAGTTCCTTCCAGTCCTTTTTCCAGTCTTTTTTCAAATGTCTGTGTGCCTGCCATTTTCCCAAAGAGCTGCAATCAGGCTGCTAAATCCATTCGGAAGGTTTATGGTCTAGTTTTAGTTTGGATTTCTAACTGCAAAGAAAGTAGCACATAGAAAACATCAGTGATACCAAAAACAGATCCAAGAGGGGCCAGTTGCCATGGAAATGATTGAAAATAAATTTCACTTCACACTACACCCTGCTAATGTACTGACCAGAAAGAAGGAGAACTACTTGGAGTAACAAGAGAGCAGCCAAGACAGCTTCTGTTGGAGAAGAAGGAAAACACATCAGCCTAGCAAGGTCTCAAAGAGTCCAGGAGTACACTCTGCAATTTAATGAGTTACGCTCTTTCAGCAACCACGCGGATGGAGGGAGAAAGCACTTGGGAACGGGAGACCTGGGTAGACTCCCTTGTCTCCACTGACAGCTAGTTAGACAGCCAAGCGGCCAGCAGGTCTCCCTCCGGATGCGGGCTTGTCTCTACGGTTGGTGCAAGGCCAGGAAACAAATCACTCCTCTCCTCCAATGGAGATGCTCCAAATGGTTAGCTTCGAGGCCAAGGCACCAAAGGATGGTCTGGACACTGCACTGACTGGCCCTTAACATGGGAGTGGATCCTGGGGGCATCCCTCCTGCACAGAGCTTAACCCTGAAGACCCTACAACCTGGGCATTCGGGAGGTTCTAGGAGAGGGCTCAGGATGCCAGAGTGTCAGGGGCACCCAGGGAGCTCAGGGGAGTGACGGGTGTCCAACAGAAGAATTTTAACCTACAAAAAACTAGTAAGGCCAGAGTAGCGTGTACCAACTGATCCCTGAATGTCCAGCAACCATTGTTTGTTTGTTTGTTTTTAAGATTTTATTTATTTATTTGACAAAAGAGAGAGGTCACAAGTAGACAGAGAAGCAGGCAGAAGGGGAGAGAGGAGCAGTCTCCCCACTGAGCAGAGATCCGGATGCGGGGCTCAATCCCAGGACCCTGAGGTCATGATCTGAGCCAAAGGCAGAGGCTTAACCCACTGAGCCACCCAGGTGCCCCCAACCAATGTTTTTCATGAAAGACGAGGGCGTTTAGAACACATGTCAGGGACAGCCTTCCTGGGGGAAAGCAGAGCTAGGTCCCAAAAAGACAGTTGGGAGTTCAATGAAGACAGGCACAGCTTCCCACCTCGGAAACAGCACAGCTGTAGAGTCGAATAGATCCTGTTTCATTCTCAGCTCTGCCCTTCATCACCACAAACGGCATAAGCCCCAGTTTCCTCACCTGCAAAATGGGAACCTCTGTTCTTCTCTCATGGATGACATGAGATAAGCCACGTGCAGGGCTCAGCACAAGGCATGGCGCAAAGCCAGCACTCGCACCATTACGGATGCGTGTGCTGCGGGTCTTCTTTCCTTTTCTAACACAGAGGATGGCCCCATTTTTCTTTCCCTGTCCAGATTCCAGTGTAGATGCCATAAAAAGCCAGAGCCCCCAACGAGGGAAGGATCATGCAGCTCCCTTTTTTCTCCTGCGACCTACGAACAGCCCTGTACTCTGGAGAGAACAAAGACTTCAGACGCCAAACCAACCCAGATCACAAGGCTACAAAGTTACAGACGCTCTGCATAACAGCATCCCACTCAAAGGGCAAGGATTTAGGCTTAGACTTGGCGAGCACCACCACCGTCCAAGCCCAGGAAAACTCAGGGTTAAACAGGGGTCCATTTGTTACCAACATAAAACTCCGTTTCCAAATGGTGCAGAGTGCACCTATCATTCTTCCTGCCTCAGCTCAGTTAATGGATTCTTATTTTTATTTTGAAAAACATTTTTATTTTTTTCTTTTTAATTTAAGTTTAAATTTAATTTAATTCTTTTCTTGTTCTTATTTTATTTTGAAAAAAAAAATTTGCTCTAAAATACTATAGGTAATCAACCTGTATCTGTCCCCATCTCCCACAAATGACAATTATTAACATTTGTTATACCTGCATCCTTTAAAAAAAAAGAAACAAAATATTGATGCACAAAATTAAAATCTGTTTTCTTCTCTACTTCCAGATCTATTTCCTACCACACTCCCACTGTTGGGAATTTTATCTTTATCTAGTCCGGTTCTACTTTATTCTTTGTTTGAGCTAAATATTTGGTTTGTTTTTGTTTTTAAACAGAAAGAAAATAAAAAGGAAGTTGGACAACGTGTTACGTGAAAACGCCTGTGTGAGGAGGGAGGCCTTTGCAGCCAGAAGCCGCCCACTCACCTGCTCTATGGATAACGCCCTCGCCATAGGTAATGCTTCCGAGCACGGAGCCTTGCAAACTCACACCCGTTAACCTCCGGAAAGCCCTGCAGAGCTCAGAAGGCCGTCTGACAGACTCCAGAAGGCTCACCTGGGTCCAGATGCGTGAAGGAGCCCACCACGAAGTCCAGCGTGGACACGGCCAGCAGGAGCAGCAGCAGCAGCTGCAGCCGGATTATCCACTTGACACCCGCTAGGTTAATGCCCAGCAAGGCCAGAAGCACCGCGACCGAAATTCCTCGCACCGCCCAGATCCTCCTGATGCTCAGCAAATCGGAGATGGACTCAGCAAAGCCGGTGATGTACATGGCACCTGCAACACACTGACAGGGCAGCCGAGTGGGCAGGAGAACAGAACACCTGGAAGCCACAGGCCAGAGCCGCCAGGCTGGGAAGCCCCGCCCACGCTGTCAGGGCTCAGCACCTGGGAACCACCACGGGAGCTCAGTGAGCCCTTCCCGCCTGTGACTCCGGCCTTAGGCCCCATTTCTTCTCATCTAGTCTCCACCATCCCCCCGAGGAGAGTGTGAATGCCAGTCAGTGGTGACTATGGTGAGAAGATCACAGGAGGAAGGAGATGGGACCCTGGGCCAAAGAACACTTGGAACTTCTCTGAGTTATTCAAGAGCTAAACAGAGGGAAGCCTGGGTGGCTCAGTCATTAAGTGTCTGCCTTCAGCTCAGGTTGTGATCCTGGGGTCCCAGGATAGAGGGATAGAGCCCCAGGCTCCCTGCTCAGTGGGGAGTCGCTTATCCCTCTGTCCCTTCCCCTGTCATGCACTTTCTCTCTCAAACGAATAAATAAAATCTTAAAAAAAAAAGAGAGAGAACAGAAGCTCACAGGGGGTCCCATCTCAGGGTCTTAGAAAGGCACTGAAGCAAACCCCAGTTTTTTTCTCCATTTTTTTATAGGTCATTATTATTTTTTAAAAAATTACCTAAATCTTAAAATAAGAAAAAAAAAGTGGGCAGCACATCTTTTCAATGTCATCTGGAACAAAGGCTACCCAAGGACTATCTAGGTGTATGTGCTTAGTTCTACTCATTGTTTACTATCGATTAAATGTGGTAAATGTCCCAGACTTTGTGAAGTTACTGTCAGTTTACAGATTCTTTCCAGCAGAGATGCAAATAACTTCTGTCCTGTGGAACAGATAACCCAGAAGACTCAGTTTTGTTATCCAGTAAGACATTAACCACTTTTGTTCGGCAATCCGATCCTGAAACTTATTTATGAAACTGTTTAACCAGGAACTAGATAATCAATACGGGTAGCTTCTCAACTGCTCTTTAACATCTGACTGGCTCCTCAATTAATGAGTTAAACAAACTCTTTGGCCCATGTATATTTTATATTTGCCTGAAAGCCATGATTTTACATAATTCTCAGCCCCCTTCTCTCCATCAGGTTCACTCCTCCCGCATTCCCCCAGGCCAGCGGGTCACCATCTTCACTGTGCTCTGTCCCCATTGTTCTCTCAGGGAACAAAGTCCACTCTGGCCTCTGTCATGTTCCTCCTTCTTCATGAAGCCTTTCCTCATCCCCCTTTTCTGAATAAATATTATGCTTACTGTCAGTACTATGGGATTAATTATCTGGTTCCATAATCTATTCTTATTTCATGCATAGAAGTCTGTCCCCTATCCCAAGCCACCAAGAATGCAAAAATTGTAAAAAACAAAAATTTCTATGCTGATTGCACTTCTTCAAAGCCCCGGCATTTGCTAACCATGTTACTACAAGTGTTCAATACTTTGTGATGGGCTGACTGTATGAAAAGCATTCTGGAAAGCTGGCACCATTAATTTCCAGCTCTTTTAGGTAAAGACTGGAAGGGCGATATAGTTCCCATACTGCAGAGAAGCTCACAAAGAGGCCCCATTCTTCAACGAAATCAGCTTGTTTTGCCACTAGACACGTGATCATCTGTGTTCCCCCAGCTTACAGGAGGCATTTCTATCTATATATGGGTGTGGGGGGAAGCCCAATAAATGTCAGAGAAAGACAGTCATCTCTGAGAAGGAGATGAGAGAGAGACATGGATGTTTTCCTGCCTTCCCCTCATGACTCAAACTTGCCTTTGACTAAATACCAAGCGCGAGCTGGAGATAACAATGCTGCTATGCCATGAGTATGTGGTCAGGTCAACAGGACCCTTGTGCTCAGGTGTATCAGAGTTGAAAAACCAAATGATAATAGTCCAGTGATGATCATCTCCTTCCCCAGACGTCTCGAACATGCAGAGCTCTGGCCTCACACCTGGCCGGCCAGCCACCAACACCTCAGAGAGATGAGGGAGAAGATTTGGGAGAATACGGGGCAATGAAATGATTCTGCAAGCTTTAAAAATAATGATTTTAAGGATTTGTATCTTCTAAAGTTTTGAAAAGGTTTTTATTTATTTTTTATTTTTTAGATTTTTATTTATTTATTTGACAGAGAGAGTTCCCAAGCAGGCAGAGAGGCAGGCAGCGGGGGGAAAGCAGGCTCCCTCCTGAGCAGAGAGCCTGACATGGGGTTCAATCCCAGGACCCTGAGATCATGACCTGAGCCGAAGGCAGAGGCTTAACCCACTGAGCCACCCAGGCACCCCAAAAGTTTTTATTTTTAAGTAATCTCCACACCATACATGGGGCTCTAACCCACAACCCTGAGATCAAGAGCCATGTGCTCTACTGACTGAGCTAGCCAGGTGGCCCTATATATTCTAACTTGTTATGCCTGAAATAAGGGCTATTAGCAAACTTGAACCTGATGGAAAAATCCTTCTTACTGCCTGTTTTGGGAATAAAGTATTACTGGAACACAGCTGTGCCCAGTTTTTCATACTGTCTAAGGCTGCAACCACAATAGCAGAACGGAACAGTCATGACAGAGCTGTAGGACTCCTAAAAACTAACGTGTTCACTATATGGCCCCTCATAGTAGGAGTTCGCTGACTCCTGTTCTAGAAAGGAATGTAACAATAATAAAAAGAATGCATTCATGCCCTGGAATGACGAGGTTAGAGGTCAGTAAGAACCACGAATAGGGACCCTCACAGAATCCCCAACCACACCCCGGAAGAAGGGTCTTGAATCAATGACCTAACCTTCTGCCTTCAGAAACTGGAGAAAGAAAAGCAAAGTAAACCCAAAGGAAGCAGGAGGAAGGAAATAATAAAAGACATGAGCAGAAATAAATTGGAGACCAGAAAAACAATAGGAAAATCAACAAAACCAAAAATTGCTTCTTTGCAGTCAAGCTTTTAACTATTAAGCCTGACTTAAACAAGGGAGCGAAGCCTCGGATGACCAAAATCGGGAATGAAAGACACACTACCAATCTTATAGAAAGTAAAAGGATTATAAGGAATCTATGAACAATCATGTGCCAATAAATTATACAACTGAGATGAAATGGACACATTCCCAGAAAGACACAAACTTCCAAAACTGACTTAAGGAGACACAGAAATCAGATTATGCCTATGTGAGTGAAGAGATTGATTTAGTTATCAAAAACTTCCTACTGGGCGCCTGGGTGGCTCAGCCGGTTAAGCGGGCTGACTCTTTATTTCGGCTCAGGTCTAGATCTCAGAATCAAGGGATCGAGCCCTGCTTCATCAGGCTGTCCACTCAGCGGGGCATCTGCTTGAGAGTCTCTCTCCCCCTCTCGCTCAGTCCCTCTCCTACGCTTAGGCACGAGCACACACACACACACACACACACGTGCAATACTCTCTCTCCGATAAATAAATAACTCTTCTTAAAAAAAGGAAAAGGAAAAAAGCTTTCTACAAAGCAAAGCCTGGGACCAGATGGTTTCACCACTCAATTTTATCAAACATTTAAAGAAGGATTAACACCAATCCTTTAGAAACTCTTCCCAAAAAATAGAAGAGGAGGGAACACCTCGCAACTCATTCTATTGTGCCAGCTTTATCATGAGAGCAAAACGAGGCAAAGCTATCACAAGAAACTGTAGACCAATATCTCTCACTGATACATGTGGAAACTTCCTCAACAAAAGCCTAGCAAACGGAATTCAATAGTATACAAAAAGGATTCCGCGTGGCACCGTGCCCTGATCAGAGAGCCCAGCCCGGTAAGAGACAGGCAAAGGAGAGGCGTGCTGGGGACTCTGAGCAGAGGGGCCCAGTGTTTCTGACCTGTGCGCAGAAAACACTCTCTGCTTCCTTCTAAGCAGCACACACACCCGAGATCCAACATCTCAGCGTCCTCCCCTCCCCTCATCCCTTCCAGCTGGCCCCTGGTCTGGGAAGCTGCGCTACCAGCTAGCAGGTCTCCCCAGAGAGTGGGGCTGCTACCTGCTCACCTATGAGACCGCACAGACATAAAAGTCCTACAGACAAATAACCAAGGTAATAAAATAAACGGAGCATTTCTCACTCGCCTCCCAAACTAAAATGCATAAAGCTCTTCCTCTGCTAAAGGCGAGTGGTTTTTAAGAGCGTGGTGACAATCTCTCTCCCTTCCGTGCACGTCACACACGCGCGCGCGCATGCACACACACACACACACACACACACACATGCCTTTATGCTGTTGAAGATGTACTTAGGCTAAAATACCTGTTCCTGTTGCTGAAAAAGAAAAGAAAGAAAACCTGCGCCTTCTTTGAGGAGACTCCTGTACTCTTACTTAAACAAATTCCTTCCTTCAAACTGCTTTTTCAACCACCCACCACCCTTTGAACGATCATAAAAGCCTTTTCTGAGCCAAGAAGTGCTCATAAAGAGCCGCTTCTTAACGCGGGAGCTGTGTGTCCTCAGCGTCAGGCCCCCAGCCCTGTGTCTCCGCGACATAAGCCCCCGCACACCTCCCTGCCCACTGGTGTTGTGAGAGCCTGAGTCCCCGCCACGCCACCTCCCTGTGAGGACCCCCTCCTCAGACAGGGCGACAGGGGCTCTCAGCCTCCCCCGCAAGGCCAGCAAGCGGTCAATGAGCCGCGAGCTCCCGCTCATCGGAGAAGGGCCTGCTTCCCCAGAAAGTCCAGGAAGGTGAAGTGTGCCCCCCTTTCAGCACCAAAGTGCCCCAGAGATGGGGCCACCCAGCCACCACCTAGGCTCTGGCCTCTGTCCTGCATTCCCTCCCTAGAACGGGCTGCAAGAATAGCCCCAGCCCACGCCCTGGCTTCCAGGGCAAATCAGGACGCCGGGAGGCACGAGAGATGGAGAGGAAGGAGCACTGGACTCTGGGTCAGGGCCCTGGATGGAGAGCTGGGCTCTCCAAGTCCCTCTCAGAGCCCCCGGCTGCCCATCTATAAAATGGGGACAACCGAAGGCCTCCTGGCACAGCTCCCCACCCCCAGCTGCCCAGACTCACCTGTCCGAACACATAGAGCAGCCCGATAGTGCCTCCGGTCTGCCCGCCGAGGACCGAGGAGATCATGGAGTAGACACCCCCGCTGCCGACACCACAATGCTCCCCAACACCGATGCCGGACAGCACAGTGACAAGGGCCACCAGAATGACGAAGGACACCAGGAACATGCCCATGAGTACTCCCGTGTTTCCCTGCAACACAACAGCAAGGGGCAAGGCCAGGGGTTAGGACGGGGGGCCCTCCCAGGAGCACTGACCTCCTTCTCCCATGCCCCCTAAGGCTGTCACAGGGGTGGGGAGGAAGAGCTGAGCAGAGGTGAGGCACCAGGAAAAGGACAGAGGCAGTGCACAAGAGGAAGGCCTGGAAAGAATTCCAAATGAAGGGCAAGGTCCTTGCTTCAAGCTCTTCAAGGACTTGCCGCCACCAGCAGGGTGCTCCTGTGGCCCCTCCTAATCCGCCCCCTCCACCCCCCAAGTCCTCATTCCCATGCCCTGGCAGAAAGGCCCATGCTTGGGCACCTGGGTGGCTCAGTGGGTTAAAGCCTCTGCCTTCGGCTCTGGTCATGATCCCAGAGTCCTGGGATTGAGCCCCACATCGGGCTCTCTGCTCAGGAGGGAGCCTGCTTCCTCCTTTCTCGCTCTCTGCCTTCTTGTGATGTCTGTCTGTCAAATAAATAAATAAAATCTTTAAAAAAAAAAAAAGAAGAAGAAAGGCCCATGCTCTTCCCCCGACCCCCCTGTGCAGCACGCCTTTCCTGCTCACTCCACCTTCTGGAAAGCTTCACTTAAGACTCAGTGGCTAGGGGCTTCCTCCTGGGGGACGCTGTCCCTGGAACCTTCCTCCAGCTCCTACAGTACTCTTATAAGTACCCAGGTACTTAAAAGTACCACAGTACTTATCTGTGGGTCTTATAGCACTTAAAGTACTTAAAAATGGGTCTGCTTCCAAGTCCATCTTGACCTCTGGACTGGGAGTACCAAGATAGCGGGATGTGCTTTATTCAGTTAGACTTTATTAATACATTTTCTTATTTTGCTGATTTTATATATTTCTTTTAAAGATTTTATTTACTTCCTTGACAGAGGGAGAGAGAGCACAAGTAGGTAGAGCAGTAGGCAGAGGGAGAGGGAGAAGCAGGCTCCCCGCTGAGCAGAGAGCCTGACATGGTACTTGATGCCAGGATCCTGGGATCATGACCTGAGCCAAACGCAGACATCTAGCCAACTGAGCCACCCAGGTGCCCTGATTTCATAATTTTAATGAAATTATAGAACTACTATTTTCTTCCTTTGTTCATGCTTTCAAACTGTTTGCATGTGATAATAAGATATCCTGGGTGGCGGGGGCACCTGAGTGGCTCAGTGGGTTAAAGCCTCTGCCTTCGGCTCAGATCATGATCCCAGGGTCCTAGAATGGAGCCCCGCATCGGTCCCTCTGCTCAGAGGGAAGCCTGCTTCCCTTCCTCTCTCTCTGCCTGCCTCTCTGCTACCTGTGATCTCTGTATGTCCAATAAATAAAATCTTAAGAAAAAAAAAAAAAGATATCCCGCGTGGGCGCTCGGGTGGCTCAGTGGGTTAGTCGTCTGTCTTCAGCTCAGGTCATGATCTCAGGGTCCTAGGAACAAGCCCTGCATCACATCGGGCTTCCTGCTCTGTGGGGAGCCTTCTTCTCCCTCTCCCTTTGCCTCTCCCCTCAGCTTGTGTTCTCTCTCTCACTCTCAAATAAATAAATAAAATATTTAAAAAAAAAGATATCCACTGATCTTTGACTTTTCATATCAAAACTGCCACTTTAACATCTTCCAAGTCGTAAGTGTGCTGCCAAATTAATTTTTAGAGTTCATATAGTCTATTTGAAAATCATCTGGCATGACTTCTGACTTGAGTTTTACGCCACCTCCTCGTAGTTCTATCTTATTTTTGCCATTTCACGTTTGCCTTTTTTTTTCCATGATCAAATATGGCTTTTCAGGTAAAACGAATCTCAGAGCTCACATCATGTCAGAGCAAAAGGGTGTATTGGTGTAGTAGGCAGCCTCCAAGGCAGCTCCCAGGACCCCCAGCCCCCGGCGCACGTGCCCTGTGTCATCTCCTCCCCTCGAGCTGGGGTTGAACCTGGTGACTCACTTTTAATGAAAGGAACACTGCAGAAGTAAAGGGATATCACTTCTGAGATGAGGAGATAAAAAGACCGTGGCTCTCATCTTGGGTGCGCACGCTTTCTCTTGCTCTCCCTCTTTCTCTCTCTCTCTCTCTCTCTCTGAGATCGCTCATCCTAGGGAAGTCTGCGGCACGTGGAGAGGCAGCCCTAGGAAGAGGCCTCCTGTGACAAGGCTGGCCGGCCACCACACCGGTCATCTTCGGCTGGTAGAGCCTTCGGGTGGGATGGCGGCCCCGGCTGGCAGGCTGAGGGCATCCCCAGCAGAGATCCTGAGTCAGAGGCACCCGGCTACACTGCAGCTGGCTCCCTGGACCCCAGCAACTCTGAGATGATATAGGTTTGTGCCTTAGGCTGCTAGGTACTGGAGTCCTGCGTTCTGCTGCAATGGAAAATGTAACACGACTTGACTTGCACCTTCACTTTGGGGATGGAACAGACACTTCTGCCCAGCCATTTCTCCAAAAAAAAAGAGCCCAGTGGGAGAGTTAAGAAGAGACCCTTAAAGACTTAAGAGTCAAAATAGAGAGAGCACTTAGGGGTGCCTGGCGGACTCAGTCGGTAGAGCGTGCAACTCTTGATCTAGGGGCTGTGAGTTTGAGCTTCACGTGGGGTGCAGAGCCTACTTGAAAAAAAAGAGAGAGAGAGAGAGAGCTTACCTTTTTCTCCTTCTATAGGAGAAACTACCCAATGTATGAAGCCAAGCCTGGGGGCCCAGCGGTCACTGGCCAGGCCTTCCTCTGCCGCAGCAGTTAGTCTGATGGGCCTCCCTCGGACACAGGATGGAGAGGTGCTGGGCATTGAGGTGGCCTTTAGGACGGGGCAAAAACAGAGGTGGATTCCAGATACCTAAATCCGGGGGCAGGACAAGGAGTCGAGCTGGAGGCATTGGGTTTTTGTAAGCAGGAGTCTCTCTAAGTTTGGGAGGAATGTAAGAGGCATGAATTCTTAGCATCCACGCTAGGGAGGCTGCTGACCCTACTCTAAGCTCTCCATGTGTTAATTAAAAAAAAAAACAAAAAACAAAAAATTCAGACCCCTTGAGGCCATGACTAAGGCTGAACCCTGAGCTAAGGACCTGTGTATGGAGTGGAGCAAGAGCTCAGGAAGGTCCGGCCTTGCCAGGCCTCCTGAGGGGCTAAGAGCCCCCTCACACCCCACAACAGTGCACCTTTACTCCCCCAGAATTTGCCCACGTGATGATTAATTTTGTGTCAACTTGGATTAGCTATGGTGACCACTAGTTTAGTCAAATAGCAGTCTAGATGTTACTGTGTTTGTTTTAAGCTATGATTAACATTTACAGTCAGTAGGCTTTAGACAAAAGAGGAGACCCTCCCTACTGCTGGTAGGCCTCCTCCGGACTGTTGAAGGTCTTAACCGCAAAGACCAAAGTTTCCCAGAGAAGAAAGAATTCTGTTGCCAGACTGTGACATAGAAATTCTGTGTTCCCAGCCTTCAGCCTCAAGCCTGCAACCTCAATGCTTACCTGAGTCTCACTTAGACTCGCCAGACCCCACAGTCATATATATACAGGATGTCCTAGATGTTTCAAAGATAGATATCTCCTGTTAGTATTGGCTCTGTTTCTCTGAAGAATGCTGACTGGTACAGTCCACACCTTGAATGGCCTGCCCTGTCTTTCAACCCAGCAGTCCCGCTCACCCCTCGGAACCTGGCAGAACCATGCCTTCCCCAGGACTCCACTTTCCTGGATCCCATAGCAACCAGACACTCGGGGCCTGTTCCACTCCTGAGGGAGTTCACACTACCTTGAGACCTCACTTGGGTACCCAATGTGAAATAGACCCAGCAGGGAGGGCTGCTTGGCTCACCCTGGGGGAGGAACGGGGCCTTCTATTCTGCAATCCCGTTGGCACACAGTAGTCCTGGAACACAGTAGGGGTTCGATCCACGCTTCCTGACAGTCTACCCTTTTATTTCAAGCAGGCTGTTTAGTTTATGGAAGTCCCAGGGAGAAGGCCCTGTGTGCGGGGCTCAGACCCCCGCTCAGGACACGCATCTGCTTGGAAGGTCCCAAGAGGGTTCACGGAAGGTACAAAGCAGGGCCCTTTGTTCTCCGTAGGGAAGAAGCAAACTGCCTCCACCATCTCACGTGCCTCTGAGCCAGCACGGCCGTGTGCAGCCTTACCCACGAGGTCAGCGGGTCGCCAGGGGAGGTGACCATGTGGGTGAAGAAGCTGGTGCCACCAGGAGGGTACACATGAAGTGGGAGAGTGCCAAGAAAGCTGGAGAGGGTCACCAGCTGGAGGCAAAGTTGCCATCAGTCTGCTTTCTCTGATCCACCCACAGTCCCACCCATGATGTGCCCTGACTTCCACGCTCCTATTCCTCATATCTGTGAGGTCGTATAACTTAAATCCGTGGTGAGGCTTCCCTCGGAGCCTTCGTCTGAGGCCTAGGTTCTCAGGATTTTCGCTGAAACAGCAGTGCTAGCTAGGTGGTGTGCCTGCTTCTTATCTCAAGCTCTGGGCCACCCATGCTTCGGGGTCTGTTGCCTGAGCTGCGGAGTGCCCGAGAGCACAGAGCCTGCCGGGTCAAGGGCCCCCAAGAAACTGCAGGGTCACCAGCTCGTCCACTCACCACCAGCCAGCCAGTCCTCAGGAAGAGGACGACCCCAAATATGTTGATCATGCAGGACGTGAACACACCATCCCAGGTCCCGAACAGCACTGGCTCCCACACGAACAGCTGGCTCTTCCACCAGGGCTGGCGCTGGGCCAGCTCCCCCTGGAAACAGAGCACACAGAACTCAGCTAGCAGCACTGCAGAGGGCCAGGGAGGGACAGGGAGGGGAGTGGGAAGGGGGGGGCTAGCAGAGCTCAGCTTGCTGAGCTGGTCCGCCCACCTGACCGTGTAGGGCAGGCATGTACATGCACACACGAGGTCTTGGAGGCTGTTTCTGCCAAAGGGTCACTGTTCTCTCCTGACAGTGACTCCTGTATCCACGTGGGCAGAGGCAAGCTGGTCAGCGTGTCGGTTCCCTTTCCTTCCTGCTGATCAGTAGACCACACCTCCTAGCCTCTTTACAGATGGCTATGGCCAGGTGACTGAGTTCTGGCTTCTGGAAGGTAGGTGGGGGCAATTCTAGTGAGCATGGGATCCTGGACCCCAGCTCAGGCCGTGGTCGTGAGCACAGGGTAAGGCCTCTTTCCTCCTTTCCTTTTCACTCTTTCTTTCCTTTCTTTCTTCCTCTTTCTTTCTTTCTCTCTCCCTCTCTTTTTTCTCTTTCTCTTTGTTTCTTTGTTTCTTTCATTTTTAATTCAATTAGCCAACATGGAGTACATCATATATATAACATTCCATGATTCATTAGTTGCGTGTAACATGTTCCCTGTCAGTCCTCCCGTCCCAGTGCGGGAGCAGCTTCCAGAAGTCACTAACCTTCAGGTAGACTGACTTTCTGCCCCTCCATCCCGAATACCCCCGTGATGAATTCTGCTATTGAGTTCCTGCTGTTTAAAACACCTGAAGCAGTGGCTTCTTTCCTGACCAGACCATTCTGTCCCAGCGACCTCCATGGCCCCTCCGTCCCACCCACCAGGACCCTAAGCTGTCCTTTGGCAGTTGTTTAGAATCAGAGGTTTATAAGTGGCTAAACACATGCCTTCCTAACATTTCCAGTTCAAAAATAACAAAGGCGATTTAACAAATGCTCAAATGGAAGCTCTTTGCTGAAGAACCTAAAACTTGCAGAGAAACTCAAGTGGCTTAAGGACCACCAGTAGCAGCCGGTGTTGTGAACCCTCTTGCGTAGGCCTGGTAGTGTACGTGCACACATTGGTCACCCTCCAGTACCTCAGGCCACAGCAGCGACGGAGGACCCACCTAGCAGGGGTGGGGGGAGGCGGCAGCTAGGAAGCAGTATGCACAGGGAGTCTAACCGAGCCTGTGTGTGATCTACAGACACACTGAGAAGGCAAAGAGATCAAGAGGATGGGAAAGAACATCTACTCAGAGTCACAGGATCCTGACTCCCGAATGGCGGAGAGCAATGGACATGTCCAGGACCTAGCACCAAAGCCTGAGGCCCACTGACCAAGGTCCGAACAAAAGGAGAGAAGCCCATCCCCTCCTCTCTCTTTGTATTATGCACTCACAGATCAAGATCTTAAATCAAAAAATCATTAGGACCATCAGTGAAGACTTCAGAGCCCTTGGCATCTCCTGCCAGTCCCCGACGCCAGCCGGAGCGCCTTTCATCCGTGTGTGTTCCCGTCCCTCTGTGTTTCACAAGCCACAAATACGGGATCCCCTGACGATCAGTAAATGTGAGAACGGTGACTGGGGCTCACAGCAAGACCGTGCCGACCTATGCTTGTCCTTGAACAAATGGTACCCCGAGACCTGTTTGGTGAATCCTAACGTCCAGACTCGGGACATGGCCCAGCTTCCCGTCTCTCCTTGCGTTGTTTCCCACCACGGCTTTCTTTATTAGAAACAGCAGTGACAACAGCAGCTCTTGACAACAAGGAGTAATAATTTAGCGAACGCTTTCACCTTCCACAGCCATCTTTTCCTTTGGTCCTCCCAACACCCCTGGGAGGCAGGCAG
Source organism: Mustela nigripes (assembly GCF_022355385.1). NCBI lineage: Eukaryota > Metazoa > Chordata > Mammalia > Carnivora > Mustelidae > Mustela > Mustela nigripes. The sequence continues at coordinate 100,590,066 of NC_081558.1, forward strand.
GGAGAGGGCCCTGTGCGGCGCGGAGGAGGGAGGCCGGGAGGAGGGGCAGGACTGCCAGGAGTCCACCGCTGGGTTTGAATCCCCCACGCCTGACTAGAAAATCTGAGCTTGGCCCTGACCTCCGGTGATTTGCCCTTGGCTTTCCTATAAGTCAATTCTTTAGGTTCCCATTTCTAAAGCCCTGAACTTTGTTTCACGATGCAGGTGTCAGCCCTCCCCAGAGGTCTCCCACCATGTGGTTAGAAACCGCATTCCTCTTCCATCCCAGCTTCTCCTGTCCCCCTTGAAGACTGCTTCGTGTCCGTGTCTGCTTACCCAACTGCATACGAGAAGCTTTCACTTCCAGGATCCCACTGGACTAACGCCTCAGCCTTAAAGGGGGTTCTCAAAGGAGGCAGAAACTTTAGGAGGCTCGGCACCCTGAGAATGAAAGTGTTAGTGGTCTAAAATGAGTTTGGTGGCCAGGCCATGATATCTTATCTCAGGAGGCTTAGGAGAATGTTCCTCCTTTCTTTTTTTCTTTCTTTTTTTTTTAACCAAGTGACAAGAGAATGTAACTCAGTCTTCCCCAGAGCCCATGTGCTCATCAGAGACCAGTTGGAAGAGCCAGCGTTTGACCCCAATGTTGCAACCCTGATGTTCTTCAAGAGAGACCAGCAAAAGCCCAGGTTGAGAGAGAGAGAAGAGGGAAGAAAGAAAAGCACAGAGAAAAGGAAAGCAGATGAGACAGGGACCCTAGAAGAAACTGTGAAGTAGGTAACACAGAGACACCACGGGGATCTTTCACAGGCTCCCCACACTGGTGCGCTGTACCCCGGACATCAACATGACCACAGCTCGAGTGCCCACCCTTCATGCCTCTCCTTTCCCCACATCCTGCCATGGCTCCACTGAAGTGTGTCCCCACCCCTGCCCCCAGCCTGGGCTCTAGCCCCATGGCGGAGACTACTGTCCAGACAACTCAAACCAGCCACCTTGCAGAATGACTGCTTGGCCTACGGCTGGTACAATCCTGAAACCAGTTCTAATGGGAGGCTATCTCCCCACACCCAGCTCTTCTCCAGCAGTGGCTGGTGTCCTCTAGTCCGACTCAGTCTGGATATGATCTGTCTGGAAACTGTCAGATTCCCCAATGCTGCTCAGCCCCCCCCCCCCCCAGTTCAGATGCCAGTCACCAGGCCAGGCTGTTCAGCTGTGCTTCTGAGCAATTGGCTATAGATCGGAGGTTCCCGTGACACCCTCCCTGGCTTCCATTAATTGGTAGAACGTCTCTCAGAATTCAAAGAAACACTTGATTTCCTAGATTACGCTGTGTTTCAAAAGGGTATAACCTGGGAACAGCCAGGGGAAGAGATGCCCAAAGGCGGAAAGCTTTTCGCTTCCATGCTCTCTCCAGGCCCACCACCCTCTCCAAATCTTCATGTGTCCACCAGCCTGGAAGCTCTTCAAACCTGGTTCTTTTGGGGTTTTATGGAGGCTTTATTACGTTGGCATGATTGATGAAATCATTAGCCATTGGCAACTGACTCCATCTCTAGTCCCCACGTCTCCCCTGAAAGTTCCAGCCCTCTAATCACGGTTGGTTCCTTGGCAAGGGAACCAAGACCCTTCCCTTACGTACTTTCCAAAAGCCACCTTATTGACATGAACCCAGCTGTCGGTGAGAGGAGATGGTTATGAATGACCAGATACCCTTATCACTCTTATCTCTTAGGAAATTCCAGCGGTTTGGGGAGCTTTATGCCAGGAATGGGTATTAAAGTCAAATACATATTTCTTCCTATAAATCACAATATCACAACTGGCTACTCCACAGCCCTGCTCTCTGTCTTCCCTGCCAGTGTTTCCCAATCCCCCTGTGCTCCTGCTCAGACAGGCTGAGGGCAGAGCCATGGGTCTGCCGCCCGAGCAGACATCTCCCAGGAACACAGAATATCAGCTTCTCCCCCACACTCCGGAACCTCACACTCAACTCCCTCCTTTGTGGGAGGGTAAAGAATCCCCTCCCGTCTCAGACAGGTCCTACCACAAAGGCCAGGACTCACAGACTCTCCCTCTGCCCCTCTACCCAGTCCTTTCTAGCCCCGAGGGAAGGAGGGAGTAGAACAGCCGGGCTTATGGCAGGTGACAACTGGACCAGCTCTGAGCGATCTTTTTTTTTCCCTTTTCTCTAGGTACTTTTTAAAAAATTTATTGTTTATTAATTATTTTTATTAACATAGAATGTATTGTTTTCCCCAGGGGTACAGGTCTGTGAATCATCAGGCTTATGCATTTCACAGCACTCACCATAACACATGCCCTCCCCAATGTCCATAACCCAACCACCCTCTCCATACTCCCTCTCCTCCCAGCAACCCTCTTTTTCTTTTTTAACCCCCCAAAATAGTCTCGTTATTCAGCCTCTATTACACAGGTGCAAACGGGGTGCTGTGACGGGCAACACAGACAGCGAGAGCCTCTGAGGTTACCCCACCCTTAAGTGCCAAGCTCAGGCTGGACATGAGGCTATCTCCCAGACTAGAGAAATGGATGATTTGGAGAAATTTATCATTTTCCCTGAACCATTTGCAGGAAGGTTCTCCTCTATGTCAGGGACCAAGTCTTGTCTTTCATCTCCAATTTGCCTGAGATGCTATGGGGACCCACAAGGGTGGCCCCAACAGCTCCGGGCCAGAAAAAATAAAAAGCACAGAGTTCCCAGTGTCAGGTCAGATTCAGATGGCTACAGGAAAGGTTACATTGTTTGTAGAAGCCAGCTGGGCCCCTGTGGAAGTCTGTAAGGTGTTGCCAAAGTCCAGATGAACATCTGTGGAGTGTCAGATGCCAGAGTTCAAATCCTCAGAGTGAGGCAGACAGAAACTTGTGCAGCTCAGAAATGCTCTCGACACAGAGCTTACTCGAGGCCCAGCTTAGGATGGGGCAGTTTCCACTAAGTTAGTTCATAGATTTCTCAGCAATTGCATCTGGAATCACTTATTTTTTAGAACCGAGGCATCAAAATTTCCAAGTGACGGGGGGCACCTGCGTGGCTCAGATGGTTAAGCGTCTGCCTTCGGCTCAGGTCATGATCTCTGGCTCCTGGCTCAGCAGGGAGTCTGCATCTCCCTCTACCGCTCTGCCTGCTCGTGCTCTCTCTCTCTCCCACAAATGAATGAATAAAATCTTTAAAAATATTTTTTTTTTCTTTTCCAAGTGACAGTGTTTCATTTGTGAGAAACTTCTGAGACTTTCAGCTTCCTTCCAGACTTCAAAGATGCGAGGAATGCCCAGCCTCAACCCTTTCTCAATGGGTCTTGCCCACCACACTTTCATTTTGCTCTTGGTAGAGGCAGATATGAAGTTGACCGCCATCTGGGTAAGGCTGGGAAGCTTTGGGCTCTTCCTGGTGTCTCCACCCAAGTTGGCAAAGTGAGACAACCCCTAGGATACCATGTGGTTAGTCTTGGTTTAAAAGACTCTGCGGGTAGAGGATAAGAGGACTGTGATTCCTAAGTGGGAGGACAGTAGGTACCGGCAGGGTAAAATGAACAAGCACGTGGGCCTCTGTGGTCCCCAGCCCTGAATTGCAGTTTTGTTTTGTTTTTTTTAAAGATTTTATTTATTTATTTATTTGACAGAGAGAGATCACAAGCAGGCAGAGAGGCAGGCAGAGAGAGAGAGAGGAGAAAGCAGACCCCCTGCTGAGCAGAGAGCCCAATGCGGGACTCGATCCCAGGACCCTGAGACCACAACCTGAGCCGAAGGCAGCGGCCTAACCCACTGAGCCACCCAGGCGCCCCTGAATTGCAGTTTTAACCATTTCAAATGCTGGGGATTCACTTAGCTTGAGAGATTGTGACATGGGCCACAGGGGCCACAGAAGGGAAATGCACAATTTTCAGGAGAAGAGACTTTGTTCCTGACATGGTCCTCTTTGATGGCAAAAAGCGAAAAGAGCAGTGCCACCTCTAGACCGTCTTGATTCACAGTAGAAAGCCAGGAGCAGGTTTATGGGGCACCTGGCTGGCTCAGGGGGTTAAGGCCTTTGCCTTCGGCTCAGGTCATCATCCCAGGGTCCTGGGATCAAGCTCCAAGAGTCAGACTCTCTGCTCAGTGAGGAGTCTGCTTCCCCTCTCTCTGCCTGCCTCTCTGCCTGCTTGTGATCTCTGTCTGTCAAATAAATAAATAAAATCTTAAAAAAAAAAAGAAAAAGAAAAAGAAAAAAATAAACCAGGAGCAGGTTTAGAAAAAAAGAAATTCTCTTCTTGAAACTGAAGTTCCATAAAAGCACAGATTTATTCTCTGTGGGGACTGGCTTTTTTCACTTGCGAGACGGGCACTAGCTGGCCCACAGTCTGGGGGAGACAATTTCCTTAAGGCGGGCGGAGCTGGGAGGCAGATTGAAGATGAACCACGTGCTTCAAGAGATCTGGGCAGAGCTGCAGTCCCTCCCACACTCCAGATTCCTGAGGGTGAGCCAGGTAATCTGTCCTCCTGGAGGAGACTTGGGAAGGGCTTGTCTTTCCCATGAGTCTGGGACCACACGCCTTGTGGAGCAGGTGTGAGCGTGGCCAGGCTCTGGGAAGCTGGATCCGGCTAGGGAGGGGCAATCCCACGGCTCACCAGACAGGCTGGAGGGGCTCCCAGCCTGGGACACTGGGTACTGATCCGTAGCCACAGGATCAGGCCCGTCCAAGCTGCAGGGGGTGGTACTCTAGGTAAAAGATGCTCTGTTGGCGGCTTTGTCCCCAGAGAAGAGAAACTGCCACTGATTTGGAGGCGTGTCAGTATCATTTCTCAGAATCACATCTTCACTCTGTCTCAAGGGGCTCGATCCCTGGGGGCTCCTGGCCTGGCTCAGAGCGATAGAGAAGTGTTCTTCCTCCACGCTGCCCATGTCTCCTTGGAAATAGAGGAAAAGAACATCTGGGAATTCCACTCAGTCTTCATAGCTCTAGGCAGCCAAACAGCTATCTTCCTTCTCTCTTCCTTGGTAAGTGACTCAGGTGACAGCCTAGTTCCTCCCCACCACCTGAGATAGCAAGCTGCTCTGGCTGGGTTGGGCCAACGTGTGTCGTGCTGGCCAGGGCTGCCTGGCCCACTGGCGAGCCGCTCTCATTCTGGGCTCTCCAGTTAAGCCCCAGGGGAGAGGTCTGGCCCCAGTAACTGAAAACTTACTTAGAATCTCCCCGTCCTCAGATCTGGGCCCTAGACATCAATGCCAGAATAACAACATTCTCTGACATGGATGTAAGAGGCTGATGGAAGAGAAGGGGCCAGGCCTGACGTGGAGTCGACTAGGAAGCAGAGGTGGAGACTAAGAATCAAAGAAGAGTAAGAAACAGAACCCCTCAGAGTGGGGATCAGTGCCTAGCTCTCCCAAGGCCCCCCAGCCTGGCAGGGTCCCGGGGCACACCCACCTTCGTGCCGCTCACGGCAACAGTTTTCCCTTCCACGGCTCCCAGGACTGGGAAGAAGCCAAGCCTTGCGCTCCGAGCCCGGGGGCCCGCACCCCACATGGGCCACACCACGGCTGCCTGCGGGCTGCCACAGTGCAGAGAGAAACATCTTTCTCCTCTGACCAGAGAATCTCCACACTTGAGCAGGCATCTAGAGAGGTAGGGAAACTGTCCCTGAGATGTGCCCAGAGGAGGAAACACTCAGCTTCCTGTACCCAGGGCACGGAGCGGGGGAGCGGGGGAGCGGGGGAGCAGGGGGAGAGGAAAAGGTCTGCCCTAGGCAGGGAGCCAAGTCCCTGCCCAGAAGCCTTCTGCAACTGCCTCCAGCAGGCCACCCGCCAGGCCTTCAGGAATACATGTGACACATGAGATGATGCCTTTTCTCTCTTCTGGCAGCGGGAGGAAAAGAAACCAGGTGAGAAACTGCTTCTGCCCACACAGGTCAGGAGAGGGGCAGAGCAAGAAAAGGCCTGTCCCTTCCCTGCAGACAAAGCACATCCGCACAGACTGTTTCTGCCTGGGATACACACACACACACACACACACACACACACACACACACACACACACGAGCCAGCAGTTTGCTTTCTGAAAGTTGATTATTTATTAATTACACATCAGAGAGGACGCCAAGCTGTTGCAGAACAGTGATGTGGTAGGCCAGGTGGGCGCCACCTTCATCCCCTCTGGCTCTGGATGGGCGGGGGTGAGGGCAGGAGCTGGGGTCAGGGGGACTCCAGCGCGCCTGCGGCCAGTCAGGAGCTGACAGCCCTATACCTGCCGCGTGAGTTTCCGCACAGTTCAGATGAGATGAGAACTATGAAAGCTTTTTGGAAGCAGGAAATACAACAGACAATTTTAAATGTGAGTGAAGGTCCCCGCAGGGAAGTCGGGGGCGGGGGGAGAGTAAGAAAGGAGGGCTTCTGGACAGTGCACTTCCTCTCTTTACCACCTAACTCGTCATCAAGTTTCAGGGAAATCCTTCCTCTGTGGCTCAGCCCTGAAGGCCACCTTCCCAAGACCTGGCCTGGGCCAGTGCTACAAGAGGTGGAAGTGGCTGTACTGGGGAAGTACCGACAGCCGACAGCCAGTGAGGGGTCTGTCACCCAGACCCACGAGAGGAATGGAAATGGCCCCGCCGCGGAGGAGGGAAGGTCCCTGGTGGAGTGGTCAAAGTCTGACTTCCCCGGATTTGAATCTGGGCAGTGCCTTCAGTCAATATTGATTAAGTGTCACTAGAAATGTGAGACCTTCGTGGCAATGTGGGTCTCCTCTACCACATAGTTCAAAAGCCACAGTCTCCATATGGTAGTTTCTGCATGCTTGCTCTCTGGTTTCTCCATGCCTGTGCACCCTAATCTTTGCCCAAGGCACAACCAGGTCAGCCCCCTCGCAGAGCCCCGGCAGTGGTGAGCCTCTCAGACACCATGCAAACACTGACTGCCTGTGGTTCTGGCTTCTAGGACCCCACAGCAGATCCTTCCCCAGTACAGCCACTTCCACCTGTGGGACTCAGAGCCCGGAGACACAGTGGTCTAGACACCTGCTACCGTCCTACAGATGGCGGGAGCCCATCGCAGCAACGCCACAACCGCCTAAACAAGAGCATTCCCTGCCCTCCCCAGCCTCCTTGGCAAATGGGCAGAGCCTTCCCGGCAGGACTCAGGCTGACCCTGGAAAGTCCAGTTGGCTTTAATGTCACAAGGAGCAACATGGACCCTAACACCCTCCCCCAGGAACAGGCAAACCAGCTAAAAATCACCTGCAAAAGGCTTATTCTTCTGGGTGCATCAGTCCATCAGCCAATATTATACCTGTTTAAGAACTGTTACAGGCCGAGTAGTTCTGACTTCTGGAATTACATTAATGTTTGGCATACTCAAGAATCAAATCAAATCAAATCAAGGATGAAAGAAAAATGAACTACAACTATTCAATTCTAGATAGAAAGGTTTTGGCGTTTCGTTGGGGGGGGGGGGGGAGTTTGTTTTACAAGGGTAGGAATTACCAGCTCTAAATCTACTTTCCGTGAACTGTAGGACTGAGCAAAGAAGTAAATGTAGATGAAAGTTAAGTTTCTCACTGTTGGAGAAGGGAGTAACAACTAAAGAAAGAGGGGTGAGGAAAGGAATGACCCCTGGGCTGGTGGGTTGAAATGAGAAGTATCAGTTCCAGATTGTGGTTTTCAATACAGATAGAAAAATACAAAACTGGGTATGCGCGTGTGTTTACATTCCTTCTCTCTGTCCACCTGAAGGTTCTAAAGCAAAGACACCCCTGTAGCCATCAACATACCGAGCCCCCAGCTCTTAGTCTTTAAATACCATTCCTCACCTTAAGGAACCAAGACCCTTTGGAGAAATGGCCGATTCAGGGCTGGGGAAAAGAAAGTACAAAATGAGCCTGGCACATTTTGTGCCAAAAAGTAAGAAAGTGCTAGAAAGAAAGAGGTGAGAATGTGACTAAAGGACATAGGAGCCAACTTGAAGGGGCTCCCACTGGTCAATTCTGGGCTAATCTGAGCATTAAAATAATAATAGCAATAGAATGTTTAAGTAATAAAATAAGAATCTGAGTCCATACAGATGTAAATAAATGAATAGATTAAAATGAGGAGAAGGGAAAGTCCTTTTTTACAGAAGAACACCAACTAACATCTGTGGAAGGAGCGATGGTGTCAGAAGAATCACCATTTTGCAACCTCAGAGTCATAACCAATTCTGTCCAGAATCACCATCCATGGGTGCTAATGCCACTGAATTAAAGACCGATGAGGGAACAAGATATTTCCATAGTCTCAAAGTATCCTCAGCAAACTGTTTATTAACTACAAAGGGAAGGTCAATGACTTTAGAGTGGATTAACTTAAAGGGCACCACCTTAAATAAGTAATGAAGTTAGGATCACCAATAATGGGACAAAGGGACATCCTGTACCTTCTAGAGAAGAACACAACCATCACTTCTAGGGTATTCCTGCCAAAAACACAAAAGCTAAATCTAACCATGAGGGGTCATGTCCCAGACTGAGGGGTGTTCTGCAAAACAACTGGCCGGTGTTTTTTAAAGAATGTCATGAAAGACCGGAAAAGGCTAAGTGACAGTTGCAGATTAAAGAAGAGTAGAAATAGGACAACCAAGTGCAAAGTGCCACCATGGACTGGACCCTGGGCCCCGTGGAAAAATGCTATAGGATGTGAGGGGGATAACTGAAAAAACTGGAATGTGGGACCGAGGACCAGATAATAGGATGTAGCAATGTCCCATTTCCTGATCTCAATAAATATACTGTGGTTCGGTAAAAGAAAATTCTTGTTCTCAGGAAACACACACTGAAGAATTCATGGATGGGGTATTTGATGTGTACAAATTACCTTCAGATGGCTTAGAGGAAAAGTACAGAACATATATTAGAATATATAGACAAATATATACACAAATGGAATAGAAACAGAGAGAAAGAGAGCATACTAATGATGAAGCCAAAGGGCGAAATGTCAACAAATGGTAAATCTGAGTCAAGAATATATGGGCATTCTTGGGGTGCCTGGGTGGCTCAGTCAGGTAAGCCTCTGACTTTGGCTCAGGTCATGATCTCAGGATCCTGGGATCGAGTCCCACCATGCACAGGGGCTCCATGCTCTGTGGGGAGTCTGCTTGCACCCCTCCCCACACTTGTGCAATCACTTTCATTCTCTCTCTCTAATAAATAAATAAAATCTTAAAATACATATATATATAGGCATTCTTCATACCATTGTAACTTTCTATGATTGCAAAATGTTATCAACATGTTAAAACTTTAAAAATAAAGAAATAGTAAGTTCAACAAAAACTATATGTTATGCAAGGAGCCCAGACACTTATTTTAAGAAATTGCTTGTACAGTCTTGTGCCCAACATGACACTGATTTTTACTAAATGTGAGCTAGCAGAATGAATGAATGAAATGTGCTTTAGAAAGTGACATTAGGCACCTCTTTTAGAGGGCAGAAAAAGCACTTCTGTGCCTTCTAAATTACCATAAAATGACAGAAAAGATGTGTTGTTGTTGTTTTTTAGTATAAAACTGTGATTATAACTGGAAGGGAAAAAAGAACAAGTGCCACCAGCAGATCAGACATTTGAGGAAATTCCTACAGATGGACTTGGAAAGGGGAAGAAAAAGCAAAGGAGGGAGAAGCAGCGTGGCCAAGAGAAAAGCTGTCTTCCAAGGAGCCTGAGACACTCCAAGTTCAGAGCCTGCTAGCTAATCCAGGGCATGGACCTGGGTGGGGCATCCACTGGACGTAAGGTGATCTTGAAGGCTCTTTCATGCATGTGGAAGTGACATCTGGACACTTACCGCAACAGAGAGGCGGGTAGTAAACAGGCCTCTGTGGTTGCTCAGTTCACGCTGAAGTGGTACAGTAGTAGTAACTCTGAATCGTGAAAGTTTGACATGTGCACTTAGTCCCTGGGGCAGCTGTTCTTGAACTTTCCTTTCTCCAGGTCCCTTTACATTCTTAAAAATTATTGAGCGATGTGGAAGTGTTGGGATTTGGAGCCAATGTCAAGAATTCTTGAGAGAAAATAAACAAACAAACACATAAATAAATATTTAAAAAAATTCTTGAGATGTCTTCAGTGCAAAAAGGTGGTTTTATTAAAGCATGGGGACAGGACCCATGGACAGAAAGAGCTGCACTGGAGTGGTGAGGGGTGGTAATTATATACATTCAAGGTGAGAGGGAACTTGGGGTAGTGTTGAGTATCTAAGGAATTTGGAAGTAAGGTTTCCAGGACCTTGAGGGGTTAGCTACTGTTAGGAAAAGTCATTTACTGGGGCACCTGGGTGGCTCAGTCGGTTAAGCATCTGCCTTCAGCTCAGGTCATGATATCAGGGTCCTGGGATTGAGCCTGGCGTCAGGCTCCTTGCTCAGTAGAGAGCCTGCTTCTCTCTGTCCCTCTCCCCACTCTCCTTGCTTGTATGTGCTCTCTTTCACTCACTCTCTCTCTTTCTCTCTCAAATAAATAAAATCTTTTTTTAAAAAGGGAAAAGTCATTTATTACTATCTAGTAAAACGTTAGTCATGAAACCCTTCAGATGTGTATCAGTGGGCCATGTGCTTGGAGGATGACTGTTAACCTGTATCTTGAGGAGTAAAGATAAAGTTAGTTTACAAAGGAATTTTTGTAGATTAAAGTAGATTTACAGGATCCTGGAGGTCAGGATCATGTCAAGCTGAGATTGCCTTCTACCCTTAGTAAAGTATTAACATCGAGGCAGTTGAGTTCCTAGAGGAAGGTCACTCTGTCTGTTTCAAGTACTTGTCAGTGGTCTGTATGCAGTAAGGAAATTTAATTTTTTCTTTTGCCTTTGTTTCCCACATCACTGAGGACCCAAAGAGCTTTTGTTTATGTGTGTTGTATCTACCGATATTTACCATGTCAGAAATTAAAAGGAGATATTTTACAGTATTAATCATTTAAAAATCACAGTAATAACCTCATTATCTGTTCAAATAAATGACCCGTTCTCATGAAGAATAACTACTGTCCAAAACAAGACCACTTAATAAAAAGAGGCCTTGTCAGACATTTTGCGGATCATTCTAATGTCTGGTCTGATAGAAGACAGCTGGACCCACCTAGCTACTTCTGCATTCAATCTGTTGTGAAGTATTCTTTTTGAAATACATGACAAAAGTTTGGCCTTCCACAGTTCTACAGTTAGATGGCAAGGGTGATTGACTACCACCGGTCCGCATGTGAAAAAAAATTATTGTCACCCAAAAGATGAGAATCACAAAACAGGGTGACATACAACATAAGAAACAGTTATATAGTCAGGGCGCCTGGGTGGTTCAGTCAGTTAAGCATCCGCCTTTGACTCAGGACATGTTCTCAGCGTCCTGGGATTAAGCCCTGAGTCCTTGGAGCTCCTGCTCATCAGGGAGTCTGCTTCTCCCTCTCCTTCTGTACCCTCTCAGGCACTCTCGCCCCCCCCCCCCCCCCCCCCGCCTCTCTCTCAAATAAATAAATAAAATCTTTAAAAAAAAAGGAAAGAAAGAAAGAAAGGGTTATAGCCACACAGGAGCCAGAAGAAAGAAAGGAACTCTGAAAGAAATGAAGACCCTGTTGCTCAGAGAAGCAAAGCTTTAATAACTTAATACGACATTTTCTTCTCCAATAACATCACTTGGTGATTCAGTTCAATACACACACCTCAGTGTTATAAATGCTATTTCTAGGTTTTAAATTTTTATAATGGGGAAATGTTCATTATAATCACAGAAAAAGATACAAGTTTTATAAACCTCGACAATGTAAAAATAATAATCCAACCAATAAAAACTGAGAAACAAGATGAGGGAAATAGATGGGAGAGTAAATGTGCCAATGTCTTCTTTTTTTCAGCTCAGGAAGTGATAAGTAAATAATTAATACATGGATAATTTGGTCAAGAAATTAAAATACAAAGATATGACTTAAAGGAAATGAAAACCAGAAATGAGAAGCAGAAGCAGTGAGTATCTCTGGAAAGTGTGGGTGAAGGCTTTTAATTTTATACCATTCTTGATCGTTTGAATTGTTTTTTACTGCATGCATAGAGTACTTCAGTGATGAAAGTATTAACTTTTTTAAAATGTAAATAAACAATTAACACATTATTAGAAATATTGTTAAAATAGAATGGGGTTTCATGCTAACCTAGAGTCAGTCCTCCTGTTTTTAACTCAACTTCATTTTTTGCAACGTCCAGAGAAGCCTGTGGTTTCAATCAGTTTGCAAGTGTTGGATGGATGGGATACTTAGAGTGAAGCCTTTTGTAAAATTAATGTCTCTTCTTACAATCTTTTTTTTTTTTTTTAAGATATTTTCATTTATTTGACAGAGAGAGACACACAGCGAGAGAGGGAACACAAGCAGGGGGAGTGGGAGAGGGAGAAGCAGGCTGAGCAGGCAGCCGGATATGGGGCTCAATCCCACGACCCAGGGATCATGACCTGAGCCAAAGGCAGACACTTAACCGACTGAACCACCCAGGTGCCCCTCAATCTGCATCTTTTTTAAGAGAAATTTGGTTTCTCTTTGTTTTGCTCTTGAAAGATCACTGCCTAAAATAAACAGGGAAAGTGACCAAGTCATGGCTTCCTGCTTCAAGTTAAAGTCTCTAAGCACTGGGATTCACGTTAGATCACATTTCTCATCTGCTTCAGACATGACTAGTGAGGGCTGCTAGGCCACCAGCACCTTCCAGTTCTTTGAAAGCACTCAAGTCCTCTAACTGTTTCCAGGGACTGTTTAGGAAGAGAACACAGGAGATTTTTTTTTTTATACAGCCCAGAGGTTTTTACACCACTATCTTTTTCCTCTGTCTTTATGCCTGTGAAGAAGAAAACATTCACACACCAAAATAAAAACAAAGGAAAGGTAAATGGGATGCTTTCTCCTGAGAGATGGAAACATTATCTTCTTGGAAGGGCAGCAAAGCCTGCATAGGTGTTACCTATTGAAGACTTTTGCCAAACTATTCTAAAGCACACCATCATCACTACACTCACCATAGCCCTTTGATTAGGTATTCAAACTCAGAAAGAATAAAATATATATTTTAAGAATCAGATTCACTTATACTTGATAATGACTGAAGAGCAAGAAGAGATAATGAATTATATTCAGGGATATATATTTCTTTAAATAATACTACAATTATTTAATATTGTTCTTTGACTATAGAAGTATCTAGTGTTTAAACTGTGATCCTGATGAGATACATTTTGGCCAGAGAAAGGATAAAATGAATGGAAAAATATCCACCCCATAGGAGTTTAGGGGTTCTATCAGGCCAGACCAGGGTGTAAGCACCACCTAGTGGCACCTTCCTCAAATTACAAGAATAGTGTTTCAGCAGCGGTAGGATTTTCCTTGCAAGGCCTGATCTACTAAAAGAGGGCAAGGACTGGATTTTTTTTCTGTATCTGGCCACGGATTAAAGGGACCCTAAGGCAGTAAGAAGTTTTAAAGTCTAGTCAATCCATTCATGGCTAGGCAAAATGTATTAATCGTGGTTTTGTTTTGTTTTTTTTCTATATCTTATGATACTATAACATCCTAAAAACCTTGCGGGCCGAAGAAAGATTGACCATCCCCCATCCCCAGCGTTAACCAGTTCTTAGAGATAGCAGAGGGCTGGCCAGGAGCATGCCTTTCATATCCAAACCAACTAATTCTGAGTCTGTCCCCCAAATAACCCTCACACACCAAGCTAATGTTTCCCTTGTCTAAACTGTCCCAGAGCCAGGCACTAGGCAACTAGAGAACACCCCTATAGCCGGAAGCCCACCAGAACTATTCCAATGAGCCAATCCTAAACTCCCTTGCCCCGTTTTCCCCACGGAAAACCTAATGAAGGCTGTGGCTCAGGCTGTCCCCTCGCTCCTACACCTGCCTTCTGACCAGAACCTGAGGCTTCCCCTGTGGTCATGTATAGCATGGGATCCCCACCCCTCTTCTTTTTTTTTTTTTTTTTAAGATTTTATTTATTCATTTGACAGAGATTACAAGTAGGCAGAGAGGCAGGCAGAGAGAGAGGAAGGAAACTGGGCAGAAAGCCTGATGCAGGGCTCGACCCCAGGACCCTGAGATCATGACCGGAGCTGAAGGCAGAGGCTTTAACCCACTGAGCCAGTCAGGCACACCGCCCCCTTCTTTTGGGAAATGAAAGTAGTAAATTCCTTCAAGGTTACTTGTCTCTTCATGTCATCAATCTCCTCCATAAGTGAAGAACCTCTGGGTACAAATGAGACAGGATCCCACTTCAACCACTTCAGTGAAGAATCACTTCCATTCCAGTTTTTAGGGCACCTTCATTCATAAAATGTCTCCATTCCCCTTTTTACAAATAGGCAGCATTTTTGGCTCAACTATCATTTGGGCAGTTGCAAACAGGGCTAGAAAATGGAAAGAAGGGAATAACAAAGGAGAGAGCAGGAAGGGTGATGGTGTCCACAGACTCAACCCTGAGAACCAGTGTGTCCCTGCTTCTCTCCCAGATTCCAAGACCATAAGCCTCTTCTCTTCTGCCATCTCCACAAGGTGCTTCTGTCCAGGTACCATTGGTGGCTTGGCAGGGAAGCTCCCAACCAGCTGAAGCTTCATGACCTGTCACTTGCATGGAGTCCCTTCCAAAAGTTAGACCTAATTCTGTATTTTAATTTGTATCTTTTAACTAAAGACAATCTCTAAAATCAGACAAGTTTAACACTCTACGAAAACTGGGAGGATGAGGGGGGGTGAGTCATGGTCCAGGGATCCCTGATGTGAGTCCTTCTCTTCCATCCAAACATCTGGGCCTCAGTTTCCTTATCTGTAAAAGGAGGGGCCAACAGGGTGATTTTGTCTTTTTTCTTTTCTTTTCTTTCTTTCTTTCTTTCTTTTTTTTTTTTTTTTTGGTAAAGAAAAAGAAGTTTTTTTTTTTTTTTTTTTTCTTAAAGATTTTATTTATTTAACAGACAGAGATTACAAGTAGGCAGAGAGGCAGGCGGAGAGAGAGGAGGAAGCAGGCTCCCTGCCGAGCAGAGAGCCCGATGTGGGGCACGATCCCAGGACCCTGAGATCCCAGGACCCTGAGCCCAAGGCAGAGGCCTAACCCACTGAGCCACCCAGGTGCCCCGCAGTAGAAGTTTATTAAGTGAAGATGCAGAAAAAGCTCTCAAGAGTGAAAGGGGTTGCCAATGAGGGCCTCTAGGGTTGGTCTTTTATAGAAAGCTAACCAGGAAACTTAAATCCTTTCAACATCTCTGTTGATAATACCTAGGGGCTGGTTATTCTTTGTTAGTCACAGATGATTATCCTAAAATCACCCATCCCACACACCTAGGGCAGGGTGAACCTGGAGTAGGGTGGTCTTTTTAAATTTTTTTTTAAGGTCTTATTTTTTATTTATTTGAGAGAAAGTACACACAAGTTGCGGGGGGCGAGGGCAGTTGTGGGGGGAGAGGGACAAGGAGACTCCCCACTGAGCAGGGAGCCCAATGATGTGGGGCTCCATCCCAGGACCCCAGAATCATGACCTGACCCAAACACAGATACTTAACCGACTAAGCAACCCAGGCACCCCAGGGTTGTTTTGTCCCCTCTCCTCAGCTCTATTTATTTCTCCACATACTAATAAAGCAATACCCTATAACCTCCCATGTGGTGGCCACCAAGGCTCATCTTGCACATTAGGTGGTTTTTTTTTTTTTTTTTTTTTTTTTTGGCTTTTAAAAGATTCCAAACTAGGCCTGACAAATGCATGGCTATCAGTTCTTAACTGTACATGGGGTGATGCAAGTGCAGAAGGCAAGGGCAAAGCTTTTGCAATGAAGCCTGACACCAGTGCTCAAAATACTATCATAACCTAGAGACAGGATGCATTAAGCCTAATCCAGAGCTGTGTCACTGGTCAGCACCTGTGGTTCTGGCCCGTCTCGGCCCCTCAGTGCATGTGTCCTCAGACAGGTCATTGGACACCTCTGGCCTTGTCTCTAGACATGCCAAGCAAGGGGCCTGCGCCAGAGGTTTCTCAGAGCCCCCCTGGCTCTCTTGCTGGTGCTATCTCCTTGCTCCCCAGTGTCCCACACTTGACCAGACTCTCTTTACTCTGACCATCCTCAGCTAACCTCAGGAAGCCACTGAACTGAGGAAGAGAGCAAAGGATGCGAGGGCAGAGAAGGGAGAGGGAGGGCAAGGAAGTCCAGCAATGCTGGGGGTCCGTTCAGGTCAGCCACGCCCGCCCTCTGGAAACACCTCTCCCCACACTCAGGCCAGCAGCCACGGCCCTACCTGCTCTACCAGCGCACCGACTTCCAACAGGCTCTTTTCCAGCGTGACTAGTCAGGCTGGCCAGAGGTGAGCACCCAGAATTCCTAGAAAGGGGTCCTCATGGACTACTCCTGCAGGAGCCAAGTTTCTGGAGGAAGGCCGGGTGGGGAAGAAAGAGTATGAGTCACTCATACTCGCTAATCTGCAGCTTCAGGAGACTTGGGGACAACCCATTGCATAACCCAGCTTCCCTTTAGTTCTCTGGAGACCATCCAACCCTGGGAGAAGGAAGACAACCTCAGGTTCGTTGGAGGCATTCTTTATTCCATAGTAATTGTGAGATTTCAGGTTTGGGGGGACATTTTTTTAGTAGATTTTTTTTTTTAAGATTTTATTTATTTACTTAACAGAGAGAGAGAGACAGCACAAGTAGGAAGAGAAGCAGGCAGAGGGAGAAACGGACTTCCCGCTGAGCAGGCAGCCCAGTGCAGGACTTGATCCCAAGACTATGGGATCATGTCCTGAGCCCAAGGCAGATGCTTCACCGACTGAGCCACCCAGGAGGCCCGAGATTTGTCCCAGCAATAGCTATTATTGGAGATCTTGACAATGATATGCACTCGGTCAATACCTGGTGAGCTGAGCCGAATTTCCTCACTCTTCCCAATGCTAAAAGCACTTGATCTTGCTGGACATCAGACCTCACTCAGCACATGGACTTGCCATCTCTCCCTGCAGGCTACCTGCTTTCTCCTGCCAGCTTAATCTTCCCAACTCACCATATCCACCACCACAGTCCTCTCCGGCCAGGGACTGGCGGCGACAAGAGCAGGACGTAGGCTGTTAGCCTTCCGTTGCCCTCCCCCGGGCTCTGGCTGCTCCTTAGGTCCCCGGGCCCATGCTTCACAAGCAGTGCACTCTGCTGAGCTGCAGCGTGAGGTCTGCGTCATCCGGCCACTGAGCAAACACAGTATTTACGGCTCGCCATGTGACAGGCTCTGGGCCAGGTCCTTCCACATATGGCACAAAAGCCCGAAAATCAGGTACTGCCTCCCTGTCTCACAGTTGTGGAGGCAGACGGGGAGCCCTGAATAACTGACCTGAGGACCCAGCACACCCAGCATCACAGTCAGATTTTGGAACCCTGCCTCTGAGGTTCAAGTCCACCGCCAAACCACACCTCCCGTTAGTGAAGTGCCCGAGGACAGAGAGTCCCAAAATAAGACTAGTTCCTGCCAGAGGCTCAGCTGGTTCTCAAACACACACACGCATACGCACACACGTGCACATGCACAAACACATGCTCACACCACACACAGGCACACACATTCTCAAGCCACTCGGACCCATCTAGGTCTAGAAAGGGTCCCATCCTCCTCAGCAGACACCAACCCCGCAAGTTGTCCTGGACAAGGTCCCACATTCTGGCTTCAGCCACCAGAATAATCCTGCATTTGGGACTTAGGTCTCTGCTGTGCTGAGTCCCGCATGAGCTCCCCCCTAAACCTTCTGATTACTTATATCATGACACTATGGAACAAATACATACTACTCCCCCTCGCTTTAGTATTAACCAACATTTACTGGCTTCTTACTATGAACCAAGCACTACACTGAATATTTACAGGAATTATCTCTTTCTTTAAGATTTTATTTTTATTTATTTATCCAAGAGAGAGAGCATGAATTATTGCTTTTAATCTTTGTAACTCCCTAGGGCAGGTTTTATTACTGCACCCATCTTATAGGTGAGGAAACAGAGGCTTACCTGAGTTAAATAACTTGTCCAAGGTCACAAAGTGTTAGATCAGCACCCTTGACACCACACAATTAACCTGACCTAGAGCCTCTTCTCAGCTGGCCTAGTTAGTACTGATCAACACACACACACACACACACACACTCACACACACACAGAGCTACTCCCTCTGGTCTCAAGACAATTAAAGTGGAACCAAGAATTCATCCATTCACCTCTCCACCTTACTCACAAACATCCCCACTCTGACTGAATTTCTTGAGAGCTACTTTCCAGTCACAGTGACCAAGAGAAGAGCAGATCTGAACCAAAGGATTTGGCATGGGGCTGCCTTCTTATTCCTGTGTTCTCCAAGCTCCAAAGCTCCTAGCAGAATTCCTGACTCCCGAGGCTAGAGTAAAGGTAGAAGAAGGTTCACTGGAATCTTCTGGAGGGCCAGCCACTCCCAGAGGTCATTTGCACACATGTCAGCTACCCACCCTGCCATCTGCCCCCAACACAGGCCTCTGACATACCATCTGGGGGGCTCTGCTCTACCACCGGGGTGGGAGGCCAAGAGCAAACAGGATTAAAGCTGGGGCCTTGGCAACAAGCACACCTTGGTTCCAAACAGCTCTATTCTTTCAGCTGTCCAACCCAAAACATCCTATTCCCTCCAATATCTGGCTCTGAGGGTGAAGTGAGCAACATTAAATGCTCGTTCTGTAGCAGGTGCCCAGGGCTCAGTCCGGGCCATGTTTCCAAGGTTCACCACGTGTATGCTCTACTTCCACCATACCTCAGCACCTAATGCAAAGGGCAGCCCAGGGAGCTCGGTTAAGTAGAACCAGTACTAACTGAGTGCATCCCATACGCTGAGCACCAACGGCAGGCACTGAGGATGCACCCAAGACCAAGGGCCTTGACCCTGAATGCCATCCAGTCCCTCAGTGTTTGGAGAGACAGGTGATACAGAGCCACCACAGTTTTAAAAGCAAGCCCCTCTTAGGGCAATTGAACTCACCTTTGGCTACCCTCTGTTTGTGGATTTGGTTAGTCAACTAACCGTCGTCATCCACTTACATATCAGGCACTGCCTTCAGCACTAGGAAGGTTCCAGTGACCAGTCAGTTGAGTGAGAAGTCTCGGCAAGAAAGACACAAGCACAGCGCCTGGAGAACGGTGACCTCTGGCTGGAGTGTGGGGCACAAACAAGATGCAGGCTCGAAACTCCCTCAGGATCAGCCTGGGCAGGGCCTCTGCTAAGGAGCCGAACTCCAGCTGGTGGACACAGGGAGCCACTGAAGGTTCTTAACAGGGGAGAGAGGGTTGCAGCAGATCCCTCTCACAAAGGGAACCAAGAATGTTTAACTTGTCTCTTTTTTTGGACTCCCTGGGGTCAAGAGCCTCATGTTTCCCATCTGGGTATCTTCTTCGTGCCTATCACGGCAGCCATTATTTTGGAAGGGGTCCACAAATAACATATTAAGTGTGTAAACATTCATGTACAGCCTTACATGTCCAAAGAAAACACGTGGGAAGTATGGGGAGAAGCTAGTCAAGTTCAAGAAAATGGAAGACCCCTGATTAACCAAAGTCTCTCTACAAGTCCTCGGCCACACTAAGAACAAACAGCTCTGAGCAGGTGTTCTGAAACAGCTTTGAGGAGCTATACCAAGTCTCCAGTCCCTCAGTTCTTGCAGCATGGAAACTTCCAGGACTGGGTGTGAGGAGTGGAGTACAATGGTGCAGGGGCTACAGCCCGCGGCCTGCCCAGGAGAAGAGGGGCAGTATCTTGTACTGGGTACTCGCCCCCCACCAGCCACCATGCTGCATTTTCCCCATGTACCTGTAAACCTGAAGAGGGGGTAACTGGCCAGTTTGAATGCCCCCATCAACTTAGAACCCCATCTGCCTCACCAGCCTCTGCCCTTTGGCTCAGGACTCGTAGGTTCTGGAGCCTGCTCTCTGGGAACTGTGTGAGGCCTTGAGTTGATGCTCTCCCCTCTCGGCAGGCTCATTCCTCCATTTATGCCAGAAACCCTTCTGCTCTTCTCTACAAAGTATGAGTGAAATCCAAGGGACACCGGAAACCTCAAGGTTGGGTGATCCTTCAACAGCAAAGACCGGTGCAGGTAGTTTCCTAATAAACACCGAAGCCTTGCTTTTTACTTTTTAAGGGATTCACTGTATTTCTGCAGAAACCCACTTCAATTCCATTGCCATTAAATATTTACTATAACTAATGGTCAACGGGGAAGGAGAAAAGAAAAAAAAAATAACTTGCAGCCATCAGAAAATTGAGAAATCCATTTTGATGTGGAAAACCGAGGCAGAAGAAAAATTGTTAAATTTCGTTACCACCTCCAGCCCATTGACAAGTCCTTGAAACTGGCAGAGTGACATTCCTCTAGGGACTCAACTGCCTTAATGTTAATATTTTGCTAAGAGCAAAAGGCAATCCTAGCCCAAACCCCCATCCCCAGGATCCTGTAAGTCTACTTTAACATATAAAAATTCTTTCAGAAATTTCCTTTATTTCTAACCCCCCCAAGATACATGTTGGCAATCAAACCCCATCCCCCAAGCATATGGCTCACCAGTGGATATATATCTAAAGAGTTTCATGATGAAGGTTTTATTAGGTGGTAATAAATTACCTTTTCCCAACAATAGCTAGCCCCCTTAAGGTTCTGGAAACCTTGCTTCCAAACTCCTCAGAGACTTATGCTATTCCTAACCTTCTCCCAACTTGAAAGTATATAATGGGCCACTCCTTATGACTCTGGTGCAGCTCTTTCTGTTCACGGTTCCTGTCCCTGTGCTTTAATACGTCTCAAGAATTCTTTCTTGGCCGTCGGCTTCAAACCCTAACATCTCTCCTACATCACATTTGGCTTCGGCATATATGAGTTATTTGAAAATAAAGTTACCTTCTTACACTGGTTTGATTCAATAGTAAAAGGCATTTAATATTATATGAGTCCTCAGTCCATTCATGGAAACCTCCATGGGGCAGGAAGGGAAGCCCAGAACTCAAAATCCACTACAAAGTATACCAAAGATTTTCTGTACACAGATGGTTAACAGTTGGCCATAATATTTTCTTGATTAAGTCAGAATACCAAAATAAACTTCTGAGATAATTACTTTTAAAATAGGGTACTGTAATGTTTCCGTTCAGCTTCCTGTCTGGTGACCCCTCATTCCCTCTCAGTCCCCCACACCACGCAAGCCTACCTGCTGGGCTGCCTCATGGAAGAGCTCCTGCACTTGAGACATCTGGGCCATTCTCCTGGAAATGGGGTCCTGGCAGTCTGGGTGGGCAGACCCCTCTAGAAGGCAAACACCATCCTTGGTCAGGCTGGCTCCTCTTCCCTCCATCCTTACGCTCTAACCTTCCTGTATACACCAGACACAGCCCTGACTGAGGAAGGGGGCTTTTCTACCCCATCTGGAAATAGCCCCTTCCTCTCTGGTACTCAAATATATGCCACACATCCTTCAGAAGCTCCCTGTGCTCAAACCTTGCTGTCCTAGAGCCCCAGCTATGGCAGGTGGAGCCAGCCCACCAGGCTGCCCAGTCCTTGAGGATGCAGTTGGACACTCCTCTCCCACCCTCGTGAACCCCTCTGTCCCCAGCAAGGGCATCACTGGCTCACTAGAACCGGTTGCAGGTGGTGAGTGAATGTAGATTAGACCATGAGCAGAGAGGGAGAAGGGAGTTTAGGAGGTTCTTTTGGGGGTCCCCTCTGAAGCAGGGCCAGAAAGGGTAGGGGAGTGGAGGGCAGGTAACGAAAAAGGCTTGGTTCTCCTCAGTGGAGCAGTCTTCCCTTGGCATCAAAGCCAGTTTTCCTTGGGGGAGGGACCTTGTGCACCCGCCTGAGTGCCCCCTTTCACCAGCACAGGGATGGGACAGAGACAGGGCTCTTGACATACTGGAAGGAGGAGGAAAGGGAGAATGAGGGGAGGGGTATGGGGGCAGAGTTTGCCATGTGAGAAGAACATGACCAATGACAGCAGCCAGCGAAGGCGAGGAAGGGAAAGCGCCCCAAGAGTATTCTAAGGAAAAGGGCTGGGGGCTGGGAGCAGGGAGACTGCAAGGATTTGGCGGGCCGCGGAGACGAGCAGAGTGCGAGGGGGACCCAGAAAGGTTCCGGCGCCTCTCGGCCCCCTGCCCACGCGCGGACAGCGGGTCCTGACCGAGCCGCGCTGGGCATGCCACCACCCCCGCAGCTCCGGCTTCTGGTCCGCGGAAAAGGACGCCCAGGTTCCGGAGCCGGAGCCCCGACCCCCTCACGTCTCGGTCAGCTCCTGCGCGTAGGCGAGCCCCGGATCGAGCAGCCCACACCCGGCTCTCGGGACCCTGGGGAGAACCCAGCAGCCCTCTTCCGGGCGGGGCGGGACACGCGCGCGTATCCGGGCCCCCGACGACAGACGCGCAGGTGCACACGCGCCCGGGAGAGGCGGGGATTACCTGAGCAGGTGGCGACGCCTGGCCCCCGTACTACACGACAGTGCTCCTCCAGAGAGAGAAACCCTCCGCAGGACCACCTAGCGCACTCCCCACCTGGCAGCCCCATCCACCCTCACCTGCTCCGGGGCCAGCGAGCTCCTAGCGCTGGGCCCGCCCCGTGCCCGCCCCGTGCCCGCCCCGCCGCCACGTGGCTGACCAGGTGTGCGCGGCGCGGATCCCAGCTGTTGGGCGGGAGAGGCGGGGTCCCGCCGGGGCTCGGTCACCGCAGCCACGCCTGCACGCACCGGCCTCGGGGCCAGGTGGAGAGGGAGGGGCTGCAGAGATTTCCCTCCGCGAGGGTCGAGCCCACACCCCTGGCGCCGTCCAGGAGGACTCCGAGCTCCCCGACAGATCTGCCGGGCCTGGAACGAGGGGACCGGAATCTGGATCCCCGGCCGGGTTACCGGAGTGGGGGCGGGGGGAGTGGGGGCTCCACTAGCCCCCAGACTTCACTAGACCAGCCACTGCCTCTGCAGCCCTCGGCGCACTCAACGCCACCAGCTGAGGTGCCTAGCCCTGAGAAATGGGACAGGACGCGAGTTCTGTCTATAGAGTAGTAGTCCAGCCCTGCACACAAGAGTGAGAAAGGTTGGGGAGCTGGAGAGCCCGCAACTCCCACGCTGGACCCGTGGCCCTCTGGGCGGCTGCAGAAGCCTCTGGCCAGGAGAGGAGACTGCGCTCCGGGGATCCCCAAGGGCGGCTGGCTACCCGACCCTGGTGACAACCCCTCCCTCGAAAAGAGTGGAATTCTTTTGCCCTCCCCATCTTCAGCAAGACTCAGCTTTCAGCTTTCCCTAGGGAGCAAAGTCAGATTTCTAGGGTCCCAGCCTGCAGGAAAAAAACTGAATTACATACAGAGAGATTAAATTATCTCCATTTCCAATCTGGCATATATCCTAATCCTTAAATAACTTGCTAGGCTTCCATGTGGGCTTCTGAAAACAGGAGGGCAGCTGGGAGTACTTCCCACGCCCACATGAGCCTTTGTGTGAAAATCCCTAAAAATAGAGGTTGTTCTTTTAAAAACAAAAGGGAAGGCAAAGCCATGGGAACGCTGACAGAGCCCCAACATCTCCTGCTCCAGTAAAGGTTTCTTTTTTGGTGTGGAAAGATACATAACATAAAATGTGCCATTTTAGCCACTTTTAAATGTACATTTCAGTGACATTAATTACCTGCACTTTGTTGTGCAACCATCAAGGGTATCTTTTTTGTCACCCCAAAACAGAACCACTACACCCATTAAACAATAACTCCTCACTGCCCCCTTCCCCAGCCCCTGATAACCTTTAACTGCTTTCTGTCTCTAAGCATTTGCTTCTTCAAGATAGTTCATAGAAGTGGAGTCACACAACATTTCTCCGAGTCTGGCTTATTGCACTAAGTATGTCTGTCCTCAAGGTTCATTCATGTTGTAGAATGTGTCAGAACTTCATTCCCGGCAAAGACATTTCTCTGAAAGAGAAAAGACTCCAGAATAAATTACACATTACCCGGCTGTAAATAAAGGATGGATGGGTGGGCAGGATGACACTGTCAGATGATGGCAATCGACTAGACAGCCACGCATTACTCTGTATGGCTAGCAGACCCATCTGTATTCACTTTGGGATCACACAGGACACTTTTTTTTTTTTTGGTTCCTAGTTTCCTGTTTGCTATCCTCTTCCGAAGAACTGCCCTCTAAGTCTGCATGAACTTTGAAGAATCCACATTCAATTCCTAATCCGCCTGAATTAAAGACATTAGAAAAAGAAATCCACACACTGCTCATAACCACCTACACTGTGTCACTCATTACCTTCTAAATAAATGAGAAGTTCCCTTCAAAGCTTCTAAGCATTTTCATACTTAAGAACAGATTTTTGTTTTTCTTGTGTTCAAGTGAGAGAAAGCCATCAATTTGCAAAGAAAAAAAAAGGGAGTATCTTGCTTAATGTAGATTGATCTCATGACAATGGTACTTTAAAGGAAAACCCACTTTTGTTGTATTGAAATACAGTATCCTGCATATCCTTTGAACAGACCAATTCTGGTTTTTTTTTTTTTTTACTTTTTTAAAAATTTTTTATTTTTTATAAACATATATTTTTATCCCTAGGGGTACAGGTCTGTGAATCGCCAGGTTTACACACTTCACAGCACTCACCAAAGCACATACCTTCCCCAATCAGACCAATTCTGTTTTTAAGATATTACCCTATCTGACCTAGCACAAGGATGTTCACTGCCTCATTAATCTGTAATAGTTTAAAAAGTTAGATCCCAAAAGTCTATTAATAGAAGATTGATTAAATAAGTTATGGTACAGCCATGCCATGACAGCCAGCATTAAAAGAATTAGGGTATTTATATAAACTAATATGAAACTCTGTTCATCACACAATAAGGAAAAACAGCAGGTTGCAGAATAATGTGTATTTTTTTAAAAGCAATATATATATATATATATATATATATATATATATATATGTAGTTAGTATGGAAAAATACACACCAACCTGTTAATAGTGGCTACCTCTAGGGAGTGGGATTGAGATAGTGGGTAAAGTGCAAGAGAAATCTACTTTGGTGTACAAATTCAGGGTGTTTTTTTTTTTTTTTTTTTAAGATTGTTTATTTGAAAGAAAGAGAGCACAAGCAGGGGTAGGGGCAACCGGAGAGGGAGAAGCAGACTCCGCACTGAGCAGGGAGCAGGCACAGGGCGTGATCCCAGGACCCTGAGCCAAAGTCAAAGCTTGACCAACTGAACCACCCAGGCATCCTGACAAATTCTGGATTTTAATGATTTTTTTTTTCTTACAATAAGCACATTACATTTGGAATCTGAAAAAGAGATGAGCAAGAAAATCGAAAAACAAACAATGTGGGGCAGAGCAGTATTTCCCAAAGATAGTTGCATTAACAGCCCATCTCATAGGCTCTTCTTGCAATATGACATTAACACTCCTTCCGAAAGAGATGGGGTCTGTGTTCCCTACCCTTGAGCCTGAATGACCTCAGTGCCTCCGCCCATAGTAGAAATGGAAGAAATGACACTGCTTCCTAGATTAGAATATAAAAGCAGTAGGCAGTCCATCTGGCTTCTTTGCTCTTGGAGCACTTATGCTTGGAATTCAGCCACCATGCTGTGAGGAAGCCTGGACCACATGGGGAGGCCACATGTGGGTGTTCCCACCAGTAGCCAGCAATCAACTGCCAGACATGTGAGACCAGCCTTCAGATGATTCCAGTCCCCAGCTTTAGGTTCTTCCAACTGAGGTCCCAGACATTATAGAGCAAAGACAAGCCGTCCTTGCTGTGCTCTGTCTGAATTCCTGCCTATAGAAATCACGAGACATAATAATTTATTGTTTTAAGCCACAAGATTTTGGGGTACTTTGTTATCCAGCAAGATTGTGAATACATAATGCATCCAACCTTGGTAAAAAAAAAAAGGGGGGGGGTATTTTTACTCATTTCACTGTTATATAAAAAAATCATAATCTTGTTTTTAAACTCACTTCCATTCAGTAGCAAATCCGACTCAAGTTGAAGTTCACAAGAGTGAAGTTGTTGCTCTGTGGGCCTTACCCCGCTTAGCTGCTGACAGAAGCTCCTTCATCTCTTTCCCTTCCAGTGGTTGGTGTTGAGAATTGCCCTGTGTGTGAAGGCTGGAGAAGAAAGCATGTCTTGGAAAATGACTTCATTTGTCATGAAGTCTGAACCGCGAGGAAGGATCAGAGCTTGGACAAAGTCAACCAAAATAGAAATGTAAAAACAGGTTGAAAACATTAAATTGTGATATAAATATGTATATATACAAAATTACCTCACAGCCTAGAATCAGAACTGGAACGGGAGTAAGAAGGGTCATGAGAGGGGTGTCAGCTAGTCTGGTGGACCTCTCTCCAGGCTTTATAATCACCTGGGCATGGTTTCAGAAAATAGCAGTACCCAGGTTTGGGATGGAGCCGGGGCATCAGTATTTTCTCAATTCCTCAGGTGATTCGAAGATGCAGCCATGGTTGAAAACGATGGAATTTCTAGTTCAGTAGTTTTGGGGGCGGGGGCAATTTTTGCCCCTCTCTTAAAATATGTCCTGTCCACAGTGGTGTCTTAACCCAGTTAAAATTTTCAATGACAAAGAGAAGTTGTGAAATCTATTACTCAAGGAGCATAAGTAACTTATAATCTATCTATATTTCTTTTTAATTGGTCATTGTGATGCATCTCCCTGGAACATGTTTATTTAAAAAAAAAAAAAAATCACAGGAATTGTGCATATACTCAGGAAAGTTTGCTGGCTCTGAGGGCAGAGTCAGGATTTGAACCGAGGTCTGGTTCCTATTTCAGGCTCTCTCCTCTACACAATACAGCCTCTCTAATCCAGGTGAATAGATTAGACAGAAAAGGGTTGAGGTGTGTTTCCCCCTCAAGACGGTGGATGCAAGAAGGGCACGGGTCTGAAGGGACGGCAGGCATTAACTGGGAGCTGGAAGGGGCAACTCAAGACATTCAAGCCGGACATAAGTCCAAACCCCTCAAACAGGGTGAGATCTCCCAGTTCCCAGAGAGGTGGGGGCAGGACCCCAGGAAGAAGAGTTCCGCCCTGGCTTTCTGGTGCAGGGCTAAGTGGAGAGGGAGGGGCCGCCACTTTCCGGCTGTCAGGTGTCCTCAGCTCCTGCTGAGATCCTGTTTCTCCTCCAGGATCTAGGCTGTTTGTTGATTCTGGGAGTTTGCCCTCTGACCGGAGGAAGGCACTCTCCCTCTAGCAGCCACGTGGCATCTGGGTTGAGGCAGGATCTAGTGGGAGCAGTGAACACAGGACATGCGGAGAGAAGCTTAATGAGCCAGGTCCAGTCCGTTTTATGAATGACAGGGGCAACAGTGCCATTAGCCTTCAGCACTTGCTTGAATACGCTACGCGGAAGACCTGCTGGCAGACCTTCAAGGGTCAGGATGAAAGAAGTCACGCCCCAGTTTGGGTCCCAGCCCTTCTTTTCTGCCACGGTCTTTAATATGTCTAAGCCTTGGCTTCCTTATATGCAACATGGAGTTAATGATAAGGCCTGTCAAGCCTACCTGACAGAGATGTTATGAACATTCTAGAATCTGATGAGGACTGAAATCCAGCCACCCCTTGTTTTCAAAATCCACCATCTATCCTCCCATTTTGAAACTCACATGATCAGTTTTCCAGTCCCACAGCTTCTATCTAGAGGGCCTCAAAGTCCCAGGCAGTGCTTCCTCGGCAGTACCTGTGAGCTCTTAGCACCCTGGGGTGTGACTCATGAGGCCCGGATGCTCTCTTTCCACCATGTTCACCAGGTATCTGCTCACCACGAAACACGGAGCCCAACACTGACAGACAATGTGGAGCCGGATGGCTCTGGACAGGCAGGAATTCAGAACAAATTCTCATACTAATAAGCAGGTCATGACAAACAGCCATCTATGCTGGAAGGAACTGTATGGAGGGGAGGGGGTCTGAAATGGGTGGGTAGAAGGAGGCACAGGGAGAGGGTGGCTATGACCTAAGAAGGGTGATCAGGAGAAGCTTTTCTGAGGAAATGTTATGTGCTGAAGTCAGGGTTGGGGGTTAATAGGAAAAGAGTGTAAACAGTGTAAGAGTGTAAACAGTCTTTGTGGCAGAAGGCGGCATGACCAAATGGGAGAGGTTGAGAGCTCACTGTGGGGGACACTGGGGGCTGTGGGCAGTGGGCAACCACCAGGGCCAAGGCAAAGAGCTTAGTGTTTATCCAAGCAGCAAATGAGAAGCTTCTGAAGGGTTTCAGGATTATCTGCAGAAAGGACCAGAGGCCATCAAGAGTCAACGTGCAAAAATTTGTAGGAACCCAGGCAAGACTAGAGGGGGACTGTGGTCATGGTAAAGGGTCAGGGTAAAGGGAGGGCGGGCTCAAAGGATTTGAGAAATGGTCACAAGTCCAGCTCACCATGAGTTTTCCATCCAACTGATCTCATCATAGAACATTTACTGCGCTTCCCAGCAGTGAGCAAGGTCACCTTCCAATAGGGCACACATGCGGACATGCCCCCCACCCTCTTTTCCCCTTTATTCCTATGCTACTGGGCTGGGGAAAATGCTGGGACCTTTTGTTCATTTATGCAATTCTGGCCTCCTGTTCTTTACTTGTTCTTCTCATATATGAAGATGCTCTTATTTCTCTGCTGCCAGAGGATGGAAAGGAGCTACAGGAAAGGAAATGGCTCTAAAGTCCTGTAGTTCTGGCCACATCCTTCAGCCCTTTTCTACATTAGGGTTTGGGAAAGAGGTGCAACATATAAGAGGCCATGTTTCCCACTAGCCATTGATCCTTGCATATGTCTCCTCTGGGAATCTTCTTTAGAAGCTTGTGGCCAAGCGCAGAAATCTGGTATTCCCAGACTCCTGATCATGGCATCATCTTAACACCATCAACTCTCCACCATCACTTTGAACACCACCACTGTGACCACCTCTTCTACTGTGTAACATTGTTCATTCATTCATTCATTTCTGCTTCTGGGTGAGGCATTGTTCTACATTCTGTGAACAAAATGTCCTCGTGAAGCACACAAACTAATCCAGGGGTCCCACAGTCTTTTCTTGATGAATAGTTTTGAATTTTCCCGGAACAGTAATACTAAAGACTTAAAATAAACCTAACTTGCATGAAAGGCTGGGTATTACGTACCATCAGTCAGCTGTCTCTGTCTGGTGCATACACACTGCAGCACATACCAGTGTCTTTCAGGAGGAAGAAAAGAAAACAAAGGAGACACCAAGAATAAGGAGAAATGGTGAAAGAAAAAGGTGAACAAGCAGGTCCAGCACATACACACACAGACCTACATGCCCTCCTCCTGCCTGGTGGGGCTGGCCGCAGCCTTTCAGCCTTACTGTCCGTGGTGCTTCTTGCCTGCCTCATGAGCAGTCAGGTTCCTGTACCTGATTTAACCAATAGCTTGGGATGGAATGGTTCGGTTCATTCTGACTTTTGTAAGGCAGGGTTTCTGCCCCTCCCCTGACCCTGCAAGTCTACTGACAATTTTTAACACTCACTACAATATACATTGTTCTCCAAAATGTTGCACCCCTTTCAAGGGCTCTGAAAATGAATCTCTTCTACTTCACTAACTAGTTTTCCCTTGCTGGTCAATTAAATCCCGACAAACCCACTCCTAACTTCTTCAATTTTTTTGAAAAGATGGTATTATCAGAAAGTCAGGAATTTATTCCATGCTCTGCTTTACATGAAATGAGGCTTCCAAACACTTGTCCAATTCTGCTCTATTTTCCCTTTGTGCCACTTGTAAAATAGGAACTAGGAAATGTTTAGTGCTTTACAGCTTACAAATCATTCCAAATGCTTAGATCTGGACAGCAGTTCTGAGAGGAATTTTTAATCCCCATCTTACAGACAAAACACTGAGGCTCAGGACGGGCGACTTCACAACTTTACACAAAGGGAGAGGCACATCTTAAGTCTCTTGATTCTAAGTCTCTTGTTGCTCATTTTGCTGCTTCTTAACCTGCAGGTGTGGAGTCTCCCTATCCTACAGCCCTGTCTCACCTGTCTCACCATCATCCTCAACAAGATCACACTACATTCATTAAAACATGTCCTTTGCAGCACTGGTTACACTGCCTTTGAGTACCATTATCTGCCTCACATGGTGACGGCCAACTCAGCAAACTACATGGGACAACTGCTTTCAGCAAAAGTCTCTTGTGAGTGAACCTAAGAGTGGTTCTGAATGTTTATTCAGTTGGATCCTCTTTCTGCCGTTAAATATCGTGCTCTAGCAATCAGTCTTAACCCTCATGTTGCCAATGACAAAAGTTGCAGGACTGTGCTGGAGTTTTGATAAAGAACCACAGGAAAATTGTCATACTGAGATTTTAAGGGTAAATTTTACTGTGGACCAAACACCTTGAAGGAGATAGTCAAGGAAAAAGAGTATCAGATAATGAGGGGTTAATGGAAGTTGACATAAAGGGTATCATAATCAGAGCTGGGAGCACTGACTAGTAGTATACGACTTGAATGGATTTCAATTAGTATTAATGCCACTCCATGACGATTGTGCCCAAATGACTAATTAGAACTGGTTTAGTTGTTCCTCCTATTTCCGGGGAAGGCGTCCTCTAGCATCCATTTCCAACTCCCTATTTTGATGTAGGTACCCCTCAGGTCTATAACTCCCTAGAGAGGCCTAATTTCCCACTCCAGTAATAAGTCAGTTCCTTCTGAAGAAAGGCTAGTCTCATTTTCACAGTCCAGGTTTGAATTTTATCCTGAGTTTGGCAAATACCCCCTGAGTTAGGGGGTATTTCTAACAGTGCTCTTTATTTCCACTGTATTGGCCTGTATATATTTCCTATCTTCAATAATTTATTAATATTGTATGTTCTAGAGATCTATCCTAAAGTAATCTACCTACGCATTCGATGAGGAATGAGGTTTAAGTTACTTAGCACAACACCCAACAAACACATCTTAATGCTCAGTATCTGTTTTCATAATCTAAAGTACAACACTATACCCTGCAACTGAGACCACTATAAATACCCTTCGGATGCTCAAATGAAGACATCAGTATCCTCAACCATCTCTTATTTGTATCCAGGACAACTCTTGTTACTTAGCAGGTGATCGATGCTCAATGAATACTGGACCCCAGCAAGTAAGAATTCAAATCATTAGAAACATAATTACTATCATAGGTAATACATTTCTTTGGCTCCCTTCACCACCTTTACATAAGCATCAGTTTCAGAATCTCATTAAGAATGGGAGAAGCTAGGGTACATTAAGTTATGATTTTAAAAGTTCATCTGAATAAATGGTTAACAATGCAAAAACTCAAAATGTTCCCTAGTCTACCATTTAAGTCCTTTTATAAACTTTTTTTCCAAGTAGTTTTTTCTACCTTGAGTTTTCAAAGTAGAAAATCACTCTGAAAATGGTCATTCTCAGTTACTGTATCACATTTCACATCCTAGCTCTTACACATATGCATACACATCTGCATGGGTGTGTGCATAAAATGTCCTTTTAAGGACATTAGAAAAAGACAAAAGAACTAAAATTATGAGACCCCAAATTTTACCTTTAGTTCACTCAAACTTTTCTGCTCCATTGGTTTTTATCCAGCAAATGGATATAATTTATCCTAATACCTTATCAGGATCACGGGGTGGGGGGTGAGGGTGAGGGACAGGCCAGCCAACAGTCTGAAAAAAAAAATGAAATTTCTATCCACACATATAGTCACAAAAATCTTCATACTCCTTTTGTGCATAATAAATTGTCAAAACTCAGTGACAATGCATTAATTCAAGTGACTTCAATTTCGTTTTTTCTTGTAACCTTGAGAAGGTAGCAAAAGCATCATGTAGACGTATCTCCCAAGCCCCTCTCCCTCTACCATTACTAATCACTTAAGAAGAACAGAGATCTAAGAAATGGATTAGTAGACTATCAGTGGTGTTATGTACCATTACTTAAAGCACCATGCTAATAAAGCCAGGGTCCTAGGACTAATCTCTACAAAGGCCAATTTGCTTAAATTTGTCCCAAGGACCTGGACTGTACTCCTCTACTAATTGCAGACAGCTTTCTTACAGTGTGTCCCACCAGTCACAAGACAGGGACTAGCAAGGTGGTAAATGGCTAAAAACAGAACTATCTTCACTAATGGGGGGGAAATAACCCCAAAATAACCCAACCCCCAATTATAATGGGTTAAAAGAATCTTACCCATAAAGAAAAAAAAAACATAAAATTTTTATCCCTATGTTAAATGTATTTCAAGTCTCAAATATTGGTTGACAATAACATTTGACTCCTGAATTTCAGAAGTACCTAATACATTCTACACGAAACTACATACCAGTCAAGACCCTGCTGTTACCCAATCTGTGCAAAAATTGTTAATTCCATACATCCTTTTATATTTTAAATAAATATCTATGTACCAGTTTTTAAATATTTGCCATTAGTTATTTGGTTCAGAATATTGTGAAGAATTCAGCTAGGAAATTATTCAAAAACTGTACTCTGTATTTTTTTTTTATTTTTCAAACAGCAAGTATCCACATTTAAAATGCAGAATCTGCAAATATAAATTAGTCTAATAATCCAATTAAAAATAAAACAAAACAGCTTCCTTTAGTATCACAATACATAAAATGGTATTCTAAACCCCAAGTGGCAAGGTTAACTACATGACGACAATGCCAGAAGCTGTAAAACTCATTAAACCACTTAATGAATAGGTCAGTTTAAAGAACAGATCTATGTTCCATGACTATGCATGAAACGAGCTTCCACTGTATTATAAAGGCTCAGCAATTCATTCATGTCATAATATGGGGTCAAGCAAGATTTTATTTTTACAATGACAATTAAAAAATGCACTTAAACAAACAGAAGTCCTCCCGATTGTTTAAAAACAATTCTATTTGGAGGGTAAAATATATTTTAAAACACACTGACTTACCAGATTTCAACTGTCAGGCTGCTGACTACTGATGTGAAAGTTTGTATTTAAAAATATCACAAACATCTTTAACAGTGAAAATTTCAATGTGATAAGTTCCATTGCAAAGCAATTTTCACCTGAGTAGATTTTGAAATTTAGTGCTCATATATTTGGGGGGAGGTGGGGAAGGAAAGACCCACTTGTATAAGATACTGAGTTTAGAGTTGATTCTTTCACACAGATAACCCAGGGGGTTGAAGAAACATCTGTTGTGACCTTCCCAGGACACATGATGCCTTTCTCCTGGAAATTTGTTCTGACATTAAGAATTCTCAGTATCCACAATATTTCCATTTAGTTACCCATTCAAGCATAGCAACCCAATTCATTCAGTTTTATACAACAGTGTCTACATTATATACATGTTTAATTATCAATAGGAAATAGAAAATAAAAATTTACAGTGACTGAGAAAGGTCAGAAAATGGGATAGGAAAAGTAATACTGTATAATCAGAATATCCTATTATCCTACCAGTTTTAATGACAGGGTTTTTCTTTTATTAGTTGAAATACAAAGAAGGCATAGGGGATCCCAGGAAAATAACACTATATATCAGAAAATTCAACGTGCTCCACCATCAGGATTTCCATCACACATTTAATTTCTTCTGTACAATTTTTATAAACGTGTTTTTCTTTTCAAAATCATCAGATATCCAGATTAAATTCAGCACTACACAGTATGCCCTTGAAGTAAAATGAGGTTACCTGCTTTATTTGGATACCAAGTTCCCTTCCAGACAGCATTAAAATAAAGACAAGACTACACAGATAAAATCCAGTATAATTCAAATCCAACAATGAAAAATTTCCCCCATATTGTTGCAAAATTCGTTCTACTGAAATGCTTTGCTACAATAATAAAAAGCATACATTACATATAAAAGATACCAGTGTACTAAAAAGTGACAGAAGTGGACTAGCAAATCCTTCAAAGCACATTATTATATAAATGACTAGCATTTAAAAACATTTCTCCTATAAAATGTAGGTCATATACATTTATAAATTGGCGGTTTTATTTCTAAAGCAGTGATGTGTGTGTTCAAATAGTTAGCTGTTCTGTACAGTATAATATCTACTCGATTCAAACTACAATAGGTTTGTCTTTCTTTGTATTGAAGTTGAATAAATTCATCTGATCAGCTGAGAAATCAAGCTTGAAAAATAAGTATCTAAAAATCAAAGTAGAAAGTTTAGAATTATTGAAATGTATCTATGAAATATGAAGAGAACTATTTCACAATGGAGCTGAAGTCACCTCAAAACTTATGGGCTTGAATCTAAAACAGAAACAAATATTAAAATCCAAAGCAAACCACAAAGTTAGGTAGCAGTACAGAAGCAGGAAAAAAACAAAACAAAACAAAACAACACACCCCCTTCCTTCAGTGTGATGGGCACTAAGTTTTGCGGTCTTCCTCCATCTTGCAGAAGAGTGGTAAGGCCATTCAATGCTTAGTGAAAGTGAGTACAGATGAAGTCAGATGTAGCCTGTCTCCCCTGCAACTTCAATTATGCTGTGTAAACAGTGTTATGTTCCAACAGGAGGAACAATGGAATTTGCTTATAAAAACTGATTAAAGAGAATCATTATTAAATGAAATAAGGATAATTACTCTGAAATGTTTTTAGAACTTTCCTGATGCTACTTGTAAAGTTAGCACTGCTATGTATTATTGCTTACATACAGTACAACATCATATGCCTTCTAACATAAAGCAGTACTGTGATTTGTTTGTACATATTTACAGATTCTTAAAAACAAGCTGTAAAAACATTACATACTTTCAGACAATACAAATTAGCACATTGGTACTCACTTCAAAACAAATGGAATGCATAACATTAATAAACATCATAAAGGAAGACTCACATAAAAGTCCTTGATTGTCAAGACACGTTTATATATAAACTCTAACTGTGCAGAATTAAAGATTCAATCATAGGTACATCCTTATTTGATGAACCGTATTTACAGCATGGTATTGCATAAAAAAATAAAATAATGTTTACAGGGTT
The DNA here is from genome assembly GCF_022355385.1 of Mustela nigripes. NCBI lineage: Eukaryota > Metazoa > Chordata > Mammalia > Carnivora > Mustelidae > Mustela > Mustela nigripes. Next base: position 100,625,105 of record NC_081558.1, read on the forward strand.
TTACTTTTTTATCCATTGGATTAAAGAAAGCAACAAACACAATAAGAAATGTTTGTCTGCTTTAGTTTTGTTTCCTACCAAAGTTTAAGTGAAAAAAAGGAAACATACGGTTTTATTTGCAGAATATAGCAAAAACAACTGGAAAATTATTTTCCCTGAAATAAAGCAATTTGAAACGGAAAAAGTTTAAATTAAATTGCAGTGTCAAAAAGTTTCTCATTGATTATAATAGTGCTTCTTCAAGTAATTATACTGTGAAAAAAGCAAGTTCTACTTTAAGATGTTCTATGTCTAAGAAATGTAGTACTACAGTAATGCCTACTTTTAAAGTTTCCCGGCTTTTTTTTTTTTTTTTTTTAAACAGCCCTTTAAAAACTCAAATTGGTAAAATGAAAGAAGTGGCGAAAGATCTAACCTAGCTGGCACTTTGCAAGTTTCTCTCTCCTGTGGAAATGAAAGCCTACCCTGAGCACAAGACCTCTTTTGCCTCTCAGGAAGGGAAAATTACCCGACCACTGACAGTCCTCAGCCAGAGCTAAAAGGATGGGTTTCTCTAGTACCAAGTAGAAAATCTCCAAGTAGATCCAAAGGATTTAAGAGCCACTCAAATATTCTGAACCAAATGAAATATGTGTACAATAAGATGTTAAAAAAAAAAAAAAAGAAAGCTTTTAGAAGATGTTTAACAGATACTCCCTCATCTAACACAAATCTGTTTCCAATCTTCAAACATGAGAATAGGTCCTAAGTGAAAAAGCATATCTCACTCACACGACCAAAAGCTCAATGGTATAAGAGCATATTTTAACAGAATAATTTGCTCACTGAGAGAAATGAGAAACACAAATTGCAAAAGGGTATCTCATATCCTCAATATTCTGAACTATGGCAGCACAAAAGGCTACTTACTTTTACTATTAATGCCCAGATAGAAATGAAGTAACTTTCTACACCCAAGTGGGGAAACCCAGACTGCTGAGATGTTTATCATATGATGATAATACAAGGTAACTCTGGTAGGCGTTTAGAATTTCACAGTTAAGAGAGGGATGACTACTATACTTAAATGGTGAATCAGTAAGTTATGCCAAAGTATCGCTTTTCTCAAAAATGCTTATAATGTGGTAGGAAAGTCTGCCATTACGTAGATTTAAAGAAATGTGTTGAAGACAGGAATGCAACACCTGCACTTCTGCTTGCATAACTACCATTTGCAAAGGCCTTCCTTCCTTCCTTAGCTTGCCCTAACTGCTGAGCAGTTAGAATGTGACTCTAAAAACTGTGCTGGTGATGTTAAAACAAACAAAAAACTGGATATTGTACCAAGAACCACATCAAAGTTGTTAACAGAACAAAATTTTTGACCAGACTCAAAATAAAAAATCAACCCAGGAAATAAAGGCCTATTATCAAATAGTAGTATGAGAAAAATTCAAATGCCTATATAGGATGAGCACAGTTTCATCTTTAACATCTCACCTGAACAAAGCCTTCTTGCAATTGTGTGATGTGTAACACAACACACATCATTCTTAAAAGTCAATAATGGCAGAACTTAAATATCTACTTCAAAGAAGTCTAAAATTCTTGAAAAATTTGGCAGCAAAGAAAGCTGTCAAATAGGAAAATTAGTATTTCAAGCAAAGCTTAATAACCAAAGTACAGACGAAACCACATTAAACATAATTTATACTCATTATCATAAAACACCAAAATATTCAAAATAATGTAAAAGATGTTAAGGGTGGATATTTTCTTTGTTCCCTTTCTTTATGAGAACACTCTTGGGATAATATTAAATAAAAGAAAAAATAATTTAAGTGTACAACATTCTATACTGAAATAAAGACTGCAGATCTACAGGGCCAATATAAATGTTAAAGTGGAAATTAGCAACAATAAATTTTCACCTTCCAAGGATATTAATTTTCGATTATCACTGGTGCTACACATCAGTATGTGCATTGTGACAAATTTGTTGGAAATAAAATAAACAAAAAGCTGGAACAAATTAAAGAGGATAATAATTAATAGAACTGTTATTTTCCAAAAATTGTAACTGTCCAATGTGTAACTCAAACCGTCATTCTTTAGAAAAGCATATATACGTGTTTATATAAAAGCACTATTTATTGTACCATGCTGTATTATTTTAAGACAAAGTATAAAAAAAAAACATTCGTGGTATAAGGATAAAGTCTGTAGTTTATTTAGATTTTGAAATGCAACAAAAAGTTTCCGATCACTCATCTAGCTGAAAAAGAAACTGTAGTTACTAGAATTAGTAAACACTTTTGGTTTGTAAAATTGTAATGAGCAGTGTTCATTAAAAAGTAATTCAAGATAAAATAAGCAATTAAAATGCCCATTTCTTTAGTTTCTCTGGATACTGTTTAATTATCCAATCTATCAAGATTCTAGAAAGAGAAGGATTAAACCAGGTTTTACAGTTCCAAAGATATCCAATTTCCTTTTATTGCCAAAAATTAAAATAGTCAATTATGAGATGATTATGACACAACCATATCAAACCTAAAAATCTAATTTTTTTTTTCCTTGAGAAATCAAAAATACCAAATAGATTCTAAGTGCTCTATGTTAACTGAAGTGTATATGTAAAGTAAAATACAATTAAGCTTTAAAACGTGGAATATACATTTTGTGTAAGCATTATGTTCTTGGGAATGTAATCTACAGAATATCTTTTTACTAAAACTTCAAAACCTTGATACCTGCACATGAAAAATCATAAAAAATATCTAAGTACAACTGTACAAAGAAACTGACACCAATATGCATACTTCCATAGAGAAGTGAATGCTTCAACAGTTATGTATTTTGGTAAAAGTTCTGAAAGTATGCATATTTTAAAAGTAATTAGGCTTTTAAATAGTGGAATCTTAGACTATCAGATTTTTATTACCTTTTTTCTCCAAAAAAAAAAAAAAAAAGTCAATATAATGCAAAATGAAAATCAAGGGTATATGGCATATCATTCTTTTTAAAAGGTGTTTTCTTGGTTTCTTTTTTCCCCCTACAGGACACGCTAATTTATTTAAGCCATAATCTCTTGACATTTAAACTTTTAAGTTTACTCTGTCTGTAAAGTATACTCAGATTCCCTGCTGAAGTGCAATGACTATGCTGAAAAACTTAGAAACAGTATGAGTAAATTTCACACAATTACTAATCTCCTAAGAATGTACAATGTTATCAGTTAGGAAACAATTGTGCGAAAGTCTTTTTTTTCCTTTTAAACGTGGTGTAGGTGGAATAGCAAGTTTCTGTTCTAAAACAAGTAATGCATTGCTTCTATAAAGGTGACAACATGTAAGGCAGTTCAAAGAATGCTGACTAACCAAACAAAATGCAGTTATTGGATTATCTTGCTATTCATATCAGCTTAACTTGTTTTAACGCATTGCTCTTAAATCTGTACAGCACTCCATTTTACACAGAGTAACCCCACTCTTGATTAATCTGTTCTAAAGTGCCAGTATTATTTACACTTTTTTTTAGCCAAAAGTCTGGCCAGTTGTGGCATCAGGTGAAGATGTCATCCCAGCTCTATTATCATTTACATTCACCAAGGGAAATTCTGGAAATTCAGCACTTGTCCCTGGTCCCCGAAGGTTCACCTGTCCATTGGCAGTGCTAAATTGAGTAGCTATTCCAGCTCTAGATCCATGATATGGAGCACGGAAGGGCTGTTCAAAGGAACTCATTTGGTAAGCTTGGTGGACAGGCTGAGCCTCAGCTTTTTTCTGAGAAGTCACTTGATCCAAAAAGTCCTGTGTTGATGTGGCAGAAGCATGGTTTGTCTCATCACCTGAAAAGGGAAACGAGTGCTGTGAATCACCAACTATTAGTCCAAAGTGGGACTTATCTGGAGTTGTTCTTAGTGGAGAATTCATTCCTGATCGAAAGCTGTTGATGGGCATGGCTGCATAGACTTGCTTGTCTATGGAAGAGAATGCTGGCTGATTTGGAAGGGTCTGGTTATCAGTCACAAAGTTAAGGCTCGGGCTATTCAAATAGGCATCATTTTGGCTAGTTCTGTCCAAAGCCTGCTGCAAAAACTTTGAGTATTCCTGCAACATGTTGGCTTTATCTGATGAGGATGCTTGGGAGCTTGATCCAACATTCTCTGCCTGGGTGACCTCAGGGACTTCTGAAGAATTTATTGATATGCTAGAAGTCACCTCAGTGTCCGCAACACTGAAGGATATCTCATGCTGTCCATTAGCTTTATGGGAGTAATGATCCAAGAGAGTCTGCAGTACCTCATCTGGAATAACATTTTTGTCATGGTTACTCTTAATCTCCACATTCAATGCCTGTGAATCCAGTATGGACGCCGTAGTACTTTCGTCAATGACACTTGCCACAGCCGCTTGTGTTACAGAAGGCTGAGAAGCTATAGTACCCACATTCAACGCATATTCCCTACTATTGTTACTTGCTGCTTGAAGATACCTCTTCTTCTTCAAAAACTGCATGGCATCATCATAATTAGTGCTACTGTGCACAGGTTTACTGGGCCCCTCTTGCAAATTATCAACCTGATCAATGTCAGCGTTGCCTTCTGAGTCCAGCAAAGCTTGTTTATCCACGAGTTCAAAAGCATACTTTGAAACTTTGCTCTCTTCGTATGTGGATAAAGGCGAAATTGTTTGATTTTGCTCCAGTGGCTGTTTCAGACTTCTCTTACTATTAATTTTTTTGAGAACCAACTTAGGTGGATGTATTTCTCCTGATGCATCTTCTAAATGTGATCCCCCAACTGAAGAATGTGGCATTTCAACAGCATACTCCGCTACCATATACTCATCTTTTACTTTAGTACTTGAAGAATAAAGAGGCAAGTAATCATTTTTGTCTTTCTTCAGGTCAGACTTGTCCAAAGCACTCTCTTTGTCCATCCCAGATGATTTTTTCTCAGTTTTCTGCCTTTTCTTTTTTGGCAGTGAGTTATCTTTTGGTGATGTAGAAAAGCCAGAATCTTCCTCAGAAGTCAGAAGGCCACCTTTGATGGCACATCTGTTTAGTTTTTTGTCATGATTTTCATGGCACATACGTTTATGTTTCAATACACGATCTGTTCTGGAAAAATACTGTCAAATTCAGATTTTGGCAGTCAGTTTTTTGTTTTAGTTTGTGTTTTTCGTGAAGCAAGAAAAGAAAAGAAAAAAAGCAATTAATATGAAGGTAGATATAAGTATAATAAAATAAGAAATTCCAAACTAATTTGTTCTGCCAGTTGTCTAGTGTAAATCTGATCAGCAGCAGTGGGGAAGTTCTTCACACGGTTCTAGTAGTAACGTTTTCTAATTTAGTTTAAAAGAATTATTTTATGATCTTAACTAGGATTGAAGAATTTCAGTGTCTATCATACCTCAACAAAGTGATTAAAAAAAACAACAACACCCAAAAACGAAAACAAACATTTCAAACCACCCCTTACCTGTAAACAGTATTCACACTGGTAAGGTTTTTCTCCACTATGAGTTCTCTTATGCCTTTCCATGTGATATTTTTGTATGAATCTCATACCACATTCATCACAGCGAAATGGTTTTTCACCTAGTACATAATATAGAAAATTTAAAACAAAACAAATATTGTAAAATAATGAATTACTTTACCACAAAAATCTCTAAATAAATGGCTCTTAAAAACTGCCATACTTTGCTCTTTTTAAATGACAAAAACTTGCTCCTATATTAAATGTATCATCCAATGTAATTTGTAAAAAAATATTTTGCTTTACAAAAACAAAAGACTGGCATGTGCCATTGGAAAGAAAAGACTGAAGGCAGGTATATTCAGTTTCCCTAACTTTCTATGTGTGTATATAACATACTCTTTCCATGAAGACCAGCAGTACCAGGAACTTAGAGCAATGTTAACACTGTTTCAGTAGAGTAGCTGATGCTTTACATCTTTTTTATTCAATTATACAAAATAATGTTTTAGAAAATTCTTTGAAAAAAGAAAATGTTACCCGTAGATAGTTCAACTCAACTCTTGGGTACATCTTTTCAATTCTTCATTTCTTTTCAACAATTATTATGGTTAAATGAAATCTGAATCCTAGGAAATATTCTTAAAAATCTAATTTATTAAAACATTAAAGAACTTAAATTAGAGACTAAGTTTCAAAAGGTGTGTTTATACCCTTTTTTCTCAACCCAAACCAGCATTTCTCATGTCCTTTTGGGGAATGAATCAAACTGAGTACTGCTAATCAGACACACAATTCCTGTCTCCACCCCCTCCACTTTATTTTTTTAAAGTTTCATAAGGACTGATTAGCTATAAGGAACCATTTCTATGAAGATCTAGAATAGTTTTTACTGATAAAACCACAATCAACAGAAGGATGTGACAGTAAGTTATCCTGAATAATAATACTTTTTTGGGAAGCCACTGTTTCAGACATTCAACCAAATCTTACTGAATACTTGCCCTCTCTACCCATAACCCTGCTGTAGGAGATTAAAAGTATAAGATCCATTACTTGGCCTCAAAGAGCTTAAAATGCTATTGGGAAAACAAGATAATACATTATAGAGAGACAACTAATAAACTATGTCAAGCTCTAGTTTACCTTTACAACATTATTTCTCACTACCTCTCCTCTTAGAAAACTTTTCCTCTAGCCACCAAAATACCTATCATCTTGAGCTTTTCTCCCTCTGCTGCAGATTCACACTGCTCCTTCAGTCAAGAATGCCCACCTAGGGGTGCCTGGGTGGCTTAGTTGAGAATCCAACTCTTGATTTCGGCTCAGGTCATGATCTCAGGGTCGTGGACTGAGCCCCATGAAGAACTCTGCACTCAATGCAGTCTGCTTGAGAGTCTTTCTCTCCTCTCCCTCTGCCCACCCCTCCCTGCTCTGACTCTCTAAAATAAATAAAATATTTCTTTTTAAAAAGAATGCTCACCTCTGTGTGTTCAAGGTGCCACACTTCCTTCAAGTCCCAACCCATATCCTCTGGGATTCTCTGCCCCACTCTTCCAGGGGAAAAGTATCTTTATCTTTTCTAAATTTCCACAGAACTTCATCTGAGCCTCTCCTATAGCTCTCATTACTATTACTGTCATCTCAGTAATTATTTTGTACATCTCTACTCTACCGGATCACATTTCTTTTGGTCTGAATCTGAGTCTAAATTATCTTCACATAACTCAAAATACTTTGTGCAATTTTCAAATGTCAAATGAATAACATAAATGGTTATTACAGTGGATTATTACTGGGGAAAATGTTACTGAGCTGGTATGATTTGGAAAAGCTTCTTGCAAGTATTTAGAATTTAAAGTTAATAGCACCTTTTTTTTTTTTTTTAAGATTTTATTTATTTATTTATTTATTTATTTGATGGAACACAAGCTAAGGGACTGAGAAAGGGAGAAGCAGGCTTCCCACTGAGCAGGGAGCCTGACATGGGGCCTGATCCCAGGACCCTGGGATCATGACCTGAGCCACCCAAGTGCCCTAGTAAATAGCACTTTTATTATTTTTTTTAATTTTTTAAAAAGATTTTATTTACTTACTTGAGAGAAAGAGAGTGAGAGAGAGCATGAGATGGGAGAGGGTCGGGGGAGAAGCAGACTCCCCGCTGAGCAGGGAACCCGATGCGGGACTCGATTCCGGGACTCAAGGATCATGACCTGAGCTGAAGGCAGTCGCTTAATCAACTGAGCCACCCAGGCACCCTGAATAGCACTTTTAAAGAGGATGTGTATATGATTAAAGCCAAAGAAAGAAAATGTAGTAGAAAGTAACAGAGAAACTAAGAATTTAGTTACTGTGAAATGTCCAGGAAAATGGTGCCTAAGAAAAGAATTTAATTTGGTGACGATTACTTGAAACTTTCAAGAATTCAATTTCCATTTAAAAAAAAAAAAAAAAGGAAAGGAAAGAAAAAAGAATGTGATTTCTGTAATTGCTATGGAGTTACCGAATTTTAGGGCTGAAAGAACCACAGAGACCCCAGAGGCTGATGGTGGTGTGGCAAATGATTCTAAGCATGCCACCTAGACTTTAGGACAGAGTAGTTCCACTTCTGTACACTGGGGTTTTAAGTAAGGACTCCAAGAGTTCAGAGGCTAGAAGAGCTTTACACAACTAATCAAAGCCACTTATTTCACAAAAAAGGAAATACTGAATTTCAGAAAAGTCAAGGCACTTGGCCAAAGGGTTAGTCAAGTGAATAACTAATGAAGTAATGGAAGCTGGGAAAGAAGACTACTTTTTTTTCTGTTTAGAACGCAATTTTTTTCTTTTCTTTTTTAAGAAGATCACTTATTAAGAAAGTTGGGAAGTGAAAGAAATGAAGGAGATGAGAAGCAGTAAATTAGGAGGCAGGCAATCCATTCAAGAGATATGTACTGGTAAGGATGGGGAAACTGATTTATCTGAAGCCAGAAAGGAAGGAGCCAAAGAAGAAGAGAAACGAAATACTAGAATAAACTGAAATACTATGGTTAATAATCAAACGACTAAATCTCAGAGGATCTAAGATGAAAAGGGAGGGTACAGGTCATGTTTTAGAAAAAAATAAACAACACTTCCATTTTTTGAAATAAAGAATGTAGATGATAGAGCTTATCAAGGTCAGAAGTTAAAGTCATTTCTCAAAAGTGAGAAAGGACAGAGGAGAAAGTTAGTGAGCTGATCAGAATTCAATTAATTCTGCATAGTAGTCATGGACTAGCAGACTTACTTTGTTTAAGATGGTTCATATTCTCCAATTAGATCTACAAATTTCTATAAATCTCAGAAATTGAGAACCTAATCCTAAAATTCATTTGGAAATGCAAGGGATAGAGAATAGCCAAAACAATCTTGAAAAAAAAAAAACCAAGTAAGACTCACACTTCCTAATTTCAAAACCTAGTACAAAGCTACAGTAATAAGTAAGATAGTGTGGTAATGGCATAAGGATAGACATATACACCAAAGAACAGAAATGAGAGTCCAGAAATAAACCTTTACATTTAAGATCAACTGATTTTCAACAAAGGTGCCAATACCCTTCAATGGAGGAAAAATACTCTTTTCAACAATGATGCTGGGGCAAATTATCCACATGAAAAAGAACAGAGTTGGATCCCTACTTTAATCATATATAAAACTTAACCCCAAACAGATTAAAGGCCTAAATGTTAGAAAACTGTAAAACATTTAGAAGAAAACATAGAAATATCTTGACCCTAGACTAGGCAATGATTTCTTAAACATGACAGCAAAAGTCCAATCAACCAAACAAAAAATACAATGTAGTTCATAAAAATTAAAAACGTTTGTTCCTCAAAAAATACTACCAAGAAAGTAAAAAGGAAGAAAGGTAGCTGCTGCGGGAAATAGTTTGGCAGCCCCTCAAAATGTTAAAGGATTACTGTATGTCCCAACAATTCTACTCCTATATACATCGCCAAAAGAAAACTCAAACAGATACTTGTACCTCAATGCTCATGGAAGCGGTATTCACAACAGCCAAAAGATGGAAACAATTCAGTGTCCATCAGCAGATGAATACATAGGAAAATGTGATATATACCACAATGATATATTATTCAGTCATAAAAAGAAATGGAATTCTGATATATGCTACGACATGGATGAACCTTGAAGAAATTATGCTAAATGAAAGAAGCCAGACATGAAAAGGACAAACATTGAATGATTCCACTTAGATGAGGTACCCAGAGCAGAAAACACACAGACAAAAGTAATAGAGGTTACCAGGGAGTGGGTGAGGGAGGAAAGGAGAGTTATACTGTTTAATGGTTAGAGGTTTTTGTTTGGTCACACAGTACTGTAAATATACTCATGCCACTAAATTCTATGCTTAAACATGATTAAAATGATGAACTTCCATTTTTTCTTTTAAAGTGAAAACATAACCCAGGGAAGGCGGAAAATTTGCAAATTATACATCTAACAAGGGCTATACAACCAGTATATGAAATGAACACTTACAACTCAACAGTTAAAAAGACAAATAATCTAAGAATAGGCAGTGGGTCTGAACAGACATTTCTCTGAAGATATGCAAATAGGCAATGAGTACATGAAAAGATGCTCAACATTATTACTCATTAGGGTAATGCAAATCAAGACCACAATGAGATACCACTTCACACCCAATAAGATAGTTAAAATAAAAAAGATAATCACAAATATTACCATGGATGTAAAGAATCTGCCCATATTTTTTTTTAAAGATTTTATTTATTTATTTGAGAGAGAGAGAATGAGAGAGAGAGAGAGAGAGAGAGAGCGAGCATGAGAAGTGGGAGGGTCAGAGGGAGAAGCAGACTCCCTGTAGAGCAGGAAGCCCAATGCGGAACTTGATCCCAGGACTCCAGGATCATGACCTGAGCCGAAGGCAGTCGCTTAACCAACTGAGCCACCCGGGCGTTCCTGCCCATATTTTCAAGACCCATTTGCAGTTTCATCTTTTAGGTTACATCTGATACATTTCTGGTTCATCTGAGGTTCATGTGACTATCAGTTTTCCCAACACAATTTACTGAGAAGTCCTACTTTTTGTGATCACTTCTTTATCAAAATTGCATACTAGTGATTTCCATGGGTCTATTTCTAGACCTTCAATTCTATTCTGTTTCATTGGTCTGACTATACATAATCCAGAATGAAAACGTTTTAGGACTTCATTATATACTTTATCATCTGGTGGAGCTAATCCCCCTTCTTGTTCTTCCAGTTTGTTTTATCTACTTTCCATATTATTTCAGAATTATCTTGTCTAGTACTTAAGGGTGAGAGGAAAGGACAGCTGCCTGAAATGTTTACACTAACTTACAAAAAACTGGTATCCTTCATGATGTTGACCTTTCTCACCAAAAAAAAGGTGGTGGGGGGGTATGCCCTCCTCTCATTTAACCAAATTTGGTTTCATGTCTTCAACAGTGTTTTAATGATTTCTTCATACGGGATTTTCCCACGTTTCTTGTTGTTGACACTGTAAATGAGGTATTTTCTTCTATTATATCTTCTACTGTGGGTGTATACAAAATATATGGTTTTCTACTTCACTAAATTTATAAGTTTGCAATAATTTTTCAGTTGACTCTCATGGATTTTTCAAGTATAAAATAATGTTGGTTGCAAAAATGGGTTTTTTGGCCTGTAATATTTTTCTTTTGTGTACTTCTGCTGGCTACTATCTCAAACATCATATTAAAAAGTAATAGTGATAATGTGCTCTATGTCTTATTCCTGACCTTGGCACTCTGGTATGTTTTTTGGATAAAAACAAAAAAATAAAATGACTGTTTCATATTTCACTAAGAAAAATAAACACTTCAAAGAAATTTATTTAGAAGAAAATCCCTTTATTGTTTTTCTCTTGAGGACCAGGGCCCTTCCACTAAAAAGAAAGACAACCTATACAGCATTTGAGTGATTTTAAGCATACTTGAGATATAACAAGAAGTTTGTAAATACTACTTACAATTCAGGAAAGCAGTAACACGGGGAGGAAAAAAAAAGGTGCTCCACTAATGGTAATTTCTAATTCTCAAGAGGCCTGGGATTTCTCTTCTAATTGCTGAGACCACAATTTCTTCCCACTGTGGTGTTTCTCCCTATTAATTTTAATACTGCACAAATTGAGCCTTTCATGTCTGATTGTTCTTCACAATTCCTTCCTTTATTTTCTGAGCTCTAATCAAAGTGGCCTTCTTGCAATTCCTAGAACTATCATGTTTTTTCTTTCCTTTAGGATCATTTTCCCCAAAACTCCTCCCCAAACCACTTCTCTGTTATGATAGTGAATTGCAAAGTGCTATATACTCAAGAAATGGTATCTACTGTTCTGATTAATAGGATGAAAGACACAAATATTTTAATAACGAAGTCTTCATAAAATCTAACCTATGCAAAGTTCACATGGCCTACCTAAGTAATATATACTGGACAGCAGAAAGAATCATCCATCTTTAGTAAGTCATAAAAAAGGGTAACTATAACAAAATTTACAACAATAAATATTACACTAACCAAAAAACAATCATGCACTACTGTGACAAGCATTATAAGTACTTAAAAATACAGGTTCTACAGCCAGACCAGCTGGGTTTTAATGCTGGTCCTCAGCATTTCTCAACTGTGAGAAATTGAGCATGTTACTTAAACTCTTAGGACTTGATAATCTTATCTGTTAAGTAAAAATATTAATAAAACATACCTCAGAACCAAATGTTAAATGAGATAACCTGTGGGAACTAATTTAAAAATGAAACCCGGTACACTTAACAGCTCAATAACTGTTAGGTATTAAAAATAGAAACGAAGAGGTTAATTAATAAATGATTATCATTATACTTACATATTGATTATAGTTACAACCCATTAGCTGGGCTATATATCCTAAATGTTTGAAACATTCTTAACTTACACGATAAATTTTGGAAAAGGGAAACAAGGCTGATTATTGAAATAAATACATGGGCTAGTAATCATATACTCAGTTATTTCCTTAAAACTTTAGGGAATTTAGAAAATATATCTTTGGCATATAGTCTTTCCAGGAGGTTAAATAGATCATTTATCTAAGAAGAACACATATACAAACATACCTCAGAGACACAGCAGGATTCAGTTCCAGACTACCACAATAAAGCAAATATTGTAACGACATGAGTCAAATGAATTTTGAAATTTCCCAGTGCTATACTGATACTCTATTATAGTCTATTAAGTATGCAAGAACACTGTGCCTAAAAAGAGCACATCCCTTAATTTAAAAATATATTACTGCTAAAAAATGCTAACCATCACCTAAGCTTTCAGCAAGTTGTAATCACTCATCACCATAACAAATATAATAATGAGAAAATTTGAAATGTGACTGAAGTGAAGTAAGCAAATGCTATTTGAAAAATGGCACTTAATAGACATGCATGAAGCAGAGTTGCCTCAAACCTTATTTAAAAAAAAAAAAAATGCAGTATCTGTGAAGCACAGTAAAGCAAAACACAATAAAGCAAGATATGCCTGTACTGTGCAGGAAACTATATTCTATAGGAAATAATCTGAGACTAAACTCTAACCAATGAAGTATTAATTAGGTCATTACATAAAAACTGTGAAGCTGCCACAGTAATACAAAGACATGTCAGTTAAATTAAACTGAAAACAAAACAAAAAAAACAAGAAGTCTTAATTTGACTAATGAGAAAAGTAGTTTTCCTGGGGAGCAAAGCTTTAAAAACAACCTTTCCCGTAGAATAGAATGGCTTTCTTTCCCTAGAATGGGGGTCAGGGAGAAACTTCAATTCTTGCCATTTTCAACTTTTAAAACTGGCAGAGGTGTCTGGGTGGCTGAGCTGGTTAGGCTTACACATCCTACTATTGTTGATTTCAGCTCAGGTCAGGAGCCTGCTTGAGGTTCCCTCCCTCCCTCAGCCTGCCCCTGCCAACTGCCACCCCCAACCCTGTGTGTGCCCTCCCTCTCTTTAAAAAAAAATAAAGAAAGAAACATTAGCAATATTTTCCCACCTTAAAAAAGTTGGGGGGCACCTGGGTGGCTCAGTGGGTTAGGCCTCTGCTTTCGGCTCAGGTCATGATCCCAGGGTCCTGGGATCGAGCCCCACATCTGGCTCTCTGCTCAGCGGGGAGCCTGCTTCCTCCTCTCTCTCTCTCTCTGCCTGCCTCTCTGCCTACTTGTGATCTCTGTCTGTCAAATAAATAAATAAAATCTTAAAAATAAATAAATAAATAAATAGGTTGGGGTAGTCACCTTCCCCTACAAAAGAAAATGGGGAAAACGTTCTTTCATTTCCTCTACACTTCTTTTCTTTTGTGGAGCTATGAAATTATGTATTTGCACTGAAATTTTTTAAATGGTCTAGTTTCTGTAAGATGAAACAGCAAATGACCGGTGGGGAGTTGTTTTTTGACTTACATTTTTAGACTTCTGCTTTATTAAACAGACAACACTGAAAAATAATCACCTCCAGAAAGAGCAAAATCCCAGCAGACCCTATTCACAATTTTAAAGATTTAAGTATGAGTTGGTCTAGGAATTATATGAGAAAAATAAACGAACACTGTTCGAATTCTAAAAATAAACACCACCACACATTCTACATTATAGAAGCATTAAAAAAAAAAAAAAAACAAGGAGTGAAAATGACAAATTGTAGTGTTTGTATATTTGCAGCCTTGGCAGATACAGTATACTATCTGTATACTGTATACGTCCCAATTTTCATACCTGCCAGCAGTATATATGGGTTCCTAGTGATCCACATCCTTCTAAGTACTTGGTAAAGTGTGTATTTTTCATTTTAGCCATTCTGGGGTGTGTTCAAATGGTATCAGATTGCAATCTTAAGTAATCTTCCTTATGGCTAATGAAACAGAGTATCCTTTCCTGTGTTTTCTAATCATCTGGATATCCTTTTTGTGTGTTAAGTGACTGTTCAAGAGTTCTCCCCACTCTTCTATTAGCTTGTCTTTTCCATGGTAGCTTAGTAGTTCTGTACATGTCAGGCTTAGTTTTCACTTCCTTTTTTAAAAAATTGTTATGTTAGTCACCATGCAGTACATCATTAGTCTGTGATGTAGTGTTCCAATGTTCACTGTTTGCTTGTAACACCCAGGGCTGCATACAATCCGTGTCCTCCTTAATACCCACTCATCCCCCAACCCTGCTCCCTTCTAAAACTCTCCATTTGTTTCCCCGACTCCATTTGTTTTCTTTCTTTTTTTTTTTTTTTTTAAGATTTATTTGACAGACAGAGACACAGTGAGAGAAGGAACACAAGCAGGGAGAGTGGGAGAGAGAGAAGCAGGCTAACTGCTGAGCAGGGAACCTGATACAGAGCTCGATCCCAGGACCCTGGGCCCATGACCTGAGCTGAAGGCAGATGCTTAACCAACTGTGCCACCCAAGCACCCCCAGTTTTCACTTTCTTAATGGAATCTTTAATGAACAGAAAGTCTTAAAATTAATGTAACTCAATTTGTCTATTTTTTCTATCATGACTAATACTTTCTATATCTCAGCTGAAAAAGGTTCTAGTCATCTTTTCTCCCCCTCTGTGATATTTTCTAGTGATAGCTTCTATTTCACTAACCTTCTCTTTCATTATCTCTATTCTTCCATTAAGCCTATGTTAGGTATATCCTGTACATCAATTATTTTTTCAGTTCTAGAATTTCCATTTTCTTTTTTGATGGACTGCAATTTTCTGGTAAAATTCTCCACGTTTTTGCCTACTTCCTATATCTTTTCTACGATTTTCTTAAAACTTACTAGTCACAGTTTAAAATATAAAGTCCTGGGGTGCCTGTGTGGTTTAGTTGGTAAAGTGTCTGCCTTCAGCTCAGGTCATGATCCCAGGTTTCTGGGATCAAGCCCCACATCAGGTGCCCCGCTCAGCAGTTAGCCTGCTTTCCCTCCCTCTGCCTGCTGCTCCCTTTTTTTGTGCTCTGTGTCAAATAAATAATAAATAAAATCCTTAAAAAAAATACGTGAAATTTGAAGCCCCTTTCAACTAACTCTTACTACCTCAGCCAGAGACTGTTTTAAATGTCTCTATTTTTCCTCTTAACTTTCTGTGATTCTGTCCTATTATTTGGTATGCACTGAATGCAAAACACTATGCATGAAAAACTGTAGAGGCTCTAGATGATATTAATGTCTCTTAAAGAGGGTTCACCCTTTCTTCTGAGCACTTATGAAGGGGTTGAGAATTTAAATCCTCAAATGGATTAGGCCAGTCTGAGATGGGGTTATTTTATAGCAAGTCCAAGATTCTGGCTTTTCAAAATAAGAAATGCTTCTTCTCTTCTCCATTTCCTGTCAACCATCAAAAAATGGCCAGTGACAGCAAACTGCCTGACTGCTTTAAAACTTAGTAGCACCTACAATACTTCTACAATAGTACTTCTAAATTTTTATATAATCTGTTCTAATAGTACCAAGTCCCTATGAATTTCATTATGGACTTTTAGATTATTCACTGTGAATGAGGATCATTGCTTACTGAGATTGTGCCATTTATTTAATACATAATGTGTTAACATCATTTTAATTGTTGCAAAGCATGAATCTGCCAAATTACATTCTATATATTAGAATAAATACAAATAAATTACATGTTAAAAATATTTTCCAAAGGAAATTTATTTTCCCTATGATGTAAATTAAATTCTTTTAGTGCTTCAGTCTGGTATTAAACACTGATGTGAAATTCAGTTTAACCAGTTTTTTAAATAATAGAGGTTATGTAAGAACACTAATCTTACCCACGGAATATAAAAAAGTATTCATATTATTTGAAATATGTAATAAAACTTATATTTCATATTAATAGGCAAAAAAATGAAGCCTAATATTTCTATCAAATTTTTAGTTTGGATTTCTGCATATTTCAAAAATAACTAATGTAGATTCATTATCATTTTACTTTTATTTTATATTTACACTTAGAAATATAAATTTAATACTGTATGTAAAAATGAAATTAAATGTAACATTACTTTGGAAAATACCAAGAGGTCTTTCAAGAAAACAATGATTTTTCTATTAATTCAAAAAAACAAGTTTATGGGAGAAAAAACTACATATCACATATCTGATATTCAGTAAGTACATAAAGAACACTCAAAATGCACAATAAAAATAAACAATCCAACTTTTTTAATGGGCAAAAGAATCAAAGAGACACTTAACCACCTCCAAATACATATATTTACATGCAGATGGCAAATAAGCACATAAAAAGATGCTCAACATGTTTGGTCCTTAATGAAATGCAAGTTAAAACCACAATGAGAGACAAGTACATGCCTGTTAGAATGACTAAAATGAAATGTGATGATGACGAGTGCTGTCAAGGATACAGATGAAATGAAAGGCTCTTAAGTTACTATAGAAGGCAAAATGTATAGTCACTTGGGAAAACAGTTTAGTGGCTTCTTACAAAAGCTAAGCATACACTTAACGATATGACCCACAATTCCACTTCCGGGTGGTTTCCCAAGTGAGGTGAAAGTATATTCACTAAACAGCTGTATGCAAATTCTTATAGTAAATGCTTACAGAAGCTTCATTCATAAGCACCAAAAACTAGAAAACCACCAAACTATACCTCAATTGGAGAATGAATGAACCAACTGTGGTATATCCATACAGCAGAAAAATGTTCAGAAATAAAAAAGAATGAAATACTGATACATTAACAACATGGAGGACTTTCAAATGCAGTACAGTAAGTGGAAGAAGTCAGACTCAAAGGTTACCACCCATATAGTTTATAGGATATTTTGAAACAGGTAAAGAATGGGAATTGGGGAGGGGTTAACCTTAGAAAGATATGGAGGAGTTTTGGGGAGTGCTGGAACTGTTCTGTATCTTTTTTTTCTTTTTAGAGAGCAAGAGCACAAGAGAGGGGTGGGCAGAGGGAGAGGGAGGCAGAGAATCTTAAGCAGCTTCCACGCCTAGCATGCCTAACACGCACAGAGCCAAACATGGGGCTTGATTGTAAAACCCTGAGTTGAAAATAACAGTCAGATGCTTTAACCTACTGAGCCACCCAGGCTCCATGCCCAGTGTGGAGCCTAACGCAGGACTTGAACTCATGACCCTGAGATCAAGACCTGAGCTGAGATCAAGAGTCGGACATTTAACCAACTGAGCCAGCCAGGCACTCCCTGTTCTGTAGCTTGATTGTGGTGGTGCTTACACAAATGTATATATTTATACATTCGTATACATACTGGATACACTAAAAAATAGTAAAGTCTATTGTATGTAAATTGTACCTTAGTTTAAAATAATTTAAAAAAGAAGTCTGAAGTCAAGAAAACATACTTCCCTTAAGATGAAAAAGGTAATGAAAATTTAAACATCTAAATGTGTATCTGTATAAAACATTAGAAAAATTCCAAGCTATTTTGCAAAATAAATCACTATTATTAGCCCATCTTCCTCCAAAAGATCAAAACTTTCCAACTCATTGATGAAAACATTGGTACTAGGAACTAACTCTGAAGTTCTCTCTTGATTATTTTGATTTTCTCAGTGAAACAATAATCAGGCAATCAGCTGAAAGTGAGAGGGCAAGAGGAAATGTTGGAAGTTTATGAAAAGGAGAAGGTATGAACTATTCGTTTGAGAGAAAAGTAGTCAAGCTTTTTCGGTAAAAGATCAGATAGTGAATATTTTAGGCTTTCAAAGTCCTATAATCTCTGTTACAACTACTCAACTCTGTTACTTGTTGGGAGAAAACAGCCACTGATATTCCATAAAGGAATGGATATTGCTATGTTTCGATATAATTTTAATTATAATTAACAGGAAGCAGGTGAAACTGCCCCCTGGGCTGAAATATGGACCCCATCTAGATGACTGGACTAAGGAACTACGTGCTTTCCAGCAGGCATTAAGGGTCCTGCTTAACATTTAAAGTGACCCTAATTCAGGATAGCTTTCTATTTTATTCCAGAGATTGAGGAAGTTAAATTTCCCGAAGTTGTGATTTAGCCGAGTATTATATATGAGAGAGAGAGGAAAAAGTGTTGAGTGTAAGTAAGAGAGTGGTTATGATAAATGAGGACAGAATTTAAACTGAAAAGGAAAAGAGATGATGAGGAAAAGGAATGCTAGTGAAAGGGAGGTAGAATCACTGGATTATAGGTCCTAGTAGAGACAAAAGGCTGTTAAAAACTAAGTAGAAGAAGGCACCAGCAGAATTGATAGGAGGCAGTGCTTGGAAAATGAGAAACAAATCAGGAAGAGATTAAGGTTTGGTAGCCACTAGCCTAAGGTATGACCAAGTGTGAAGCAGAATGAATGACAAGATCGTCAACAAAGCAGAGGTCTAAGAGCTGAAAGTAGGACGTTCAAAGAATAAATTTTGACAGTAGTCAGCAAACTTGTCTATGAAGAGCAAAAAAGAGCCAGATAATAAATATATTAAGCTTTGTGGGTAAAGAGGTAAAATCAAGGATATTGCACACATACTTATATACCAAAAGAGAAAAAAACTTTCACATATTCTTATTGATGATATTCAACACATCATGATGGTAATAATGATAATAACAGAATATAATTTCGGCCTCACAGATGTACTAATGATAAGACTGGAATTATTCTTTATGGGAGGACATAGCATATCACTGAATTGGGGTTCAAAGTTAGTGTTCCCTATCATCAAAGTTGATTACAAATGTTTATCTGCTAATGCTGATCTGTAATGAGATTTTACATATTCTTTAAAACTGTTTTGTCACAAAAACACTCACATTAATCCAGAAAAATTTAATTTTAATTAAAGTGTCATTCATCACTTGGAAGGCATTTCTAGAACTCTATTAGATTCTTTTCTTGATATTTGCCTTTTGCATGCCATTACACTGCAGATTAATTACATCCTACTGAAGAGGAGGTAGAATTACGGTTTAATGGGGGTGAAATATGAAAATTTCTTTTGCACTGACATCAAGGTCTAAAATCGGATGAAAATAAAGTTCAAGGTTGGAAAACGTTATCCACCCCATACGTGTGTGAGAATGGAGATTTTGCTTCTTGTAACTTTTAACAACATAGCAAGTGTATAAAGCAGTATTTTGTGATTCAACATTAGCAGCTGTGAAAACAACTTTACAATAGAAGTTTAACTATAAGCATTGCTTTCCCCTCATAGTATTAACTAAGAAACATTTTCAAATCTTCAGTACAAGCTTATTTCCAAAGCCATTTTCCAGTGTTTTATAAAATAGTGGTTGACAGTAGTTCTTCTCATTCTGAAAAACTCCCAATGAAACTTGACCAATTCTAACATATTAAACTGCTGTGCAGTCGGTAAGTCAGGATATTCACTTCTGTATCAGACAAAAATTCATGGGAGCAATAATGGTTAAATCCATTAGACCAAACAGATTATTGCTGACACTACTGGTTCATGGACACATAATAAATTCAAATGTTTTCCACAAAGTACTGCTCATGTAATACAATGAATAGTCCATAAACTTTAAATGCTTTACATTTTCTCAAGCTTTGTAAATTAGTCCAACTGAACATTTTCAGCTCTACACATACTTCCCCACCATCAGCTGTTAACACATCTTAGTGGAGTCCACTTGGGATTACATACTGAAATAACGTTTTCTCATGCATTCTTTTTAAGGAAATAAAACTATCTTATTGAGATTTAATTCACATACCATGCAATTCAACCATTTAAAGTGTATTACTCCATTTTGAAAATATTCTTGCCTATAGTTGTTCCACAAAGGCTAATTCTTCAGTCACTTCAAACCTGGCATTGTCTCCTTGAATAAATAACAACTGGGTAGTACTGGTAACATCTGTCAACTCATCAAGAGCCAAGGAAACCATTTGAAATTACTTGTCTTGTTTTATAATTGACTACTGATGTTGCTCCATGCAGGATTTCATTTGAAAACCAGGGTACCAAAATAAAAGTTTAAAAACCATTAGCCTTTACTACTTTCACTGTTAGTTGCTGCCATTTAAACTGCTATTAAATTTCATCTATCCTTATTCTTCCTTAAAATATCCTTCATAGCCATTTCATTCAATTTCTAGTCTTAATGCCTTGTTCAAAAGTTCAACCTTCATTACTTTGCCAGAGTATGATAGTAGTATTCCTAAGAAATCTCATTATAAAAGCAATTGTTGCAATAAGAGAGGAAAAAAAGAAAGACTGGAATTAGTTTCAGAAGTTACTTCCCTACAGGGAAAAAGAAACTTTAATAGCTAATTAATTAATCTAAAACCCGAACACTGCTGAGCAAATAAATTCAGACTGTTAAAAGAAGCAGCAGCTTCGACTTTCCAATTCAGTGTTGTAATGCTTTAATGTAAACTTGGTTTATACACAATATTCAGGCACATATTTACCATTCAAGAACCTTCATCCAAAATGTAAAGGCGAAGTAAATATAACAGCTTGGAAATACAAAATATCACATGCAATACATGGGAAGAAATGACCAAAAAATCCTATTTTCTGCTAAAATAGTCTGTTACCATTGTCTATTTCTTGGCTACAATCTTACTCTTAATAAGAGTACTCTTGGGCGCCTGGGTGGCTCAGTGGTTAAGCCGCTGCCTTCGGCTCAGGTCATGATCTCAAGGTCCTGGGATCGAGTCCCGCATCGGGCTCTCTGCTCAGCGGGGAGCCTGCTTCCTCCTCTCTCTCTCTCTGCCTGCCTCTCTGCCTACTTGTGATTTCTCTCTGTCAAATAAATAAATAAAATCTTTAAAAAAAAAAAAAAAAAAAAGAGTACTCTTAATAAGATATTAAGATATTACTCTTAATATCATAAAAAACCTATATAACACCAGTTAGCCGTTGAGCAAATTCTCCTTCTAAATAATAATCTAGAAGTCTCAATATTTAAGCAGAACATCAAAAAATGTTTTTAGTAGGTAACTTCTACCCCCACTTCCTGTAACAATCATTCTCTTCTCCATCCCTGCTTAACATCTCATCTCCTTAATAAAAGCCCCCCAAATGTCTCCTGCCTAATCCCTAATTTTTTATGCCCATGCCTTCTGCATAAGGAAAACCTCTGTAGTTTTCACTGAATCCTAACATTTTAAATTAATACCTTTCAGTTCCAGGCTCCCATGAGCCCATCCTCCATTTCCTCCCAAATCTGACATTAGAAAAATAAAACATCTAAACAGGCAGATTTTTCTGCAGAGATAAAAGTTAGACCTCAAAACTCCAGAGTCAACACTAATCAGACTCCATGCCCCTCCCCCTCTATCCAATGATATAGAACTAAAAGGCGAGGTAGACAAGAACATACCTAACTGAATTTTAAGGATGAAGACAGTTCTTCCATTATATAAGTGTAATAGGCCTATATATAGAATACTATGTAGCTTCAAACAAAAGCAATATGAACTGCTCTTTTTGTGCTGGTATTCATTTTATTTTTTCACAACTGTATTTGTCTTTTTAAATTTTAAGTAATTAATCTGGGGCACCTGAGTGGCTCAGTCCATTAAGCGTCTGCTCTCAGCTCAGGTCATGATCCCAAGGTCCTGGGACTGAACCCCACATCGGGCTCCCTGCTCATAGCAGAGTCTGCTTTCTCCTTCTCCTTCTATCCATCTCCCCACCTACTTGCTCACACCCTCTCTCTCAAATAAATAAAATCTTTTAAGAAAAAAATCTAGAGTGCCTGGGTGGCTCAGTTGGTTGGGCAACTGCCTTTGGCTCAGGTCATGATCCTGGAGTCCTGGGATCAAGTCCTGCATCGGGCTCCCTGCTCTGCTTGACGAGGAGTCTGCTTCTCTCTCTGACCCTCCCCCTGTCTCGTGCTCGCTCTCTCTCTCTCTCTCTCTAATAAATAAATAAAATCTTTTTAAAAAAACTATAATCAAGTTAATTCCCCAAGGCAATTAAGAGTTAACTGAATATATTTTCTAGAATAATTAAAATGTGCACTGAAAATTTTTGCTTAGCAATTATTCTTTATGTGCCCTTAGAAAGTCAAAATCAAAACAGATAATGAAATGTAGGTAAGGAAGAATCAGCTAAGTCCTGTAAAGAATTTACAGAAGAAAAAAAAAGATTACAGACAGATGAAAATAGATGGGGGAGGGGGATCAATAAACTTCTAGTTAATTTGTCTATCAACTTCTTTACACAGCTGTGAGGAAGAGACAATAGCAAGTCCTATAAGAAATAAAGTGATGGAAGTACTTCCATCAATAATCAGTAGTACAAACAGCATAAAAGCAGCACAGGAGATGAAGCTGGAGAGAAATAACTACATTAGGATGTCAATCCTATCATAGTTGCTTAACAGTATCATGAAGTTAGACTCTCCAAAAGATCTACAGAAGAGTAAAGTTATAAATATGTAGAAGCAGTTACTATTATTGTGGCTGCTTTCAAAGAACGTCAAAACACTTCCATAAAATTCAAATCAAAATTGAAAATGATTACATTTAAGAACTTTTGAAGAACAGAAACTCTTCAGAGATAACAACTAAGGATCTTCAAAGTATTCAGAAAAATAAGAATGAATGACCTTGATAAGTAAATTTAGATTGCCTTAAATATTCTAAATCCTATTTCTTCATCCTGTGTCCCAGACAGTACATTTTGTCAGTCACTCTTCCACCAAAGGCCCAAATAAATACATGAATTCTGAAACTATGTGTCATTCGAAGTCTGTCAAATGAAAAACTTATTAACAACAAAAAAATTTAGTCAGCCAGTCCAGATATCTGAAAACTAAATTAATTAAAGATGTGAAAGGCATAAGTGTTGGCCATCCACTCAACTGGGTTCTGGAATAATAAGCAGTAGTTGTCAAAAAGACAGCTTCAAATATTGGAGCATCTCCACATGCTTGAATTCAAGGAAGTAATTGGGTATTTTTCCAAAAGAACTTGGAGAAAACCCCAAAGCATCAGATCTAGATTCAACTGTCTTAATGCTTTATCTTCTGTCAAGTGTGAAATAATTGGGGGTACAAGCGGTGAGGGAAAAACTCACATTAAAGGAAGACAAACTAACAAGTGAAAAAGTAACTTGCCTTGTTCTAGACAAACAACATCTTCTAAACTAACTGAAAATGATTTAAAAACAAACAAACAAAACTGAGAAACTGCTCCCAGAAGTAACTTTAAAAAATTCAGGAAATTCTATGTGTTTACTCAAATGCGGGGAGTCCCTTTTCGGCTCTTTTCCTGAAAATTAGTGCATCCTATACCATTCAAAAATGAAGAGGATCTAAAGTCCAAAAAACATTAACTTTGTTTTACTCTAATACTCAGTGGTTTCCAAGTTTTGCCTACTTCTCACAAACTGGTCAAAACTGAAGCAATATTTTTTTTTTTTTAAGATTTTATTTATTTATTTGACAGACAAAGGTCACAGGTAGGCAGAGAGGCAGGCAGAGAGAGAGGAGGAAGCAGGCTCCCTGCTGAGCAGAGAGCCCAATGCGGGGCTTGATCCCAGGACCCTGAGATCATGACCTGAGCCGAGGGCAGAGGTTTAACCCACTGAGCCACCCAGGCGCCCCCAATATTACATTTCTTGAAGCTTAACGGTGTTGCTTTGTTTAAAAAACTTTTATTAATATCCGAAAGTAAACTTGATTAATAATCTTGCTATTTTCTGAATTATTCTTCATATTAATTATTGTTAACAAAAAGGAAACACATTCATCGAACTTCCAGTTTTCTTCACAAACCAATAATATTCTTCCAATATGGCATTTATGTGCCCTGATATTTTATAATGCTTACTGGATTATAAATAAATGGCACGTCTTAACTTGGCATCAAAATCCAACAATATGATTCTAAAATCAAGGTTTCTAGTCTTATCTTCTCATCTCCACTTGACACTCCCCATCCCCGCCTTTTCTGCTCTACTCAGAATCGTCATTTACACATTGTCCATCTTGGCTCTGTTTACTCCTTATCAGGTGAAATCTGCTCTGTACCCCTACAACCACAGACTTCATTTCAGGCAGGCATACCCAAGCAAGGCATACCCTTGCAACCCAAGCAAGGCATATCCAGGCAACCTGCAAGCTCTAAGCCCAAGACCAGGAGAAGTTCTGCTCTTCCATGAACAAAATAAAACCTCCATGTTTGAAACCAACAGTTTTGGGGTGCTTGGGTAGCTCAGTCAATCACCCAACTCCTGACCTTATGGTCCTGAGATCAAGCCTTGCAATTGGGACACAGGTTGGGCATGAAGCCTGCTTAAGATTCTGTCTCTGCCTCTGCCCCTCTCTTCCACCCTCTTTCTCCCTCTCTTAAAACAAACAAACAAACAAAAAGTTTTTTTGACTCTAAATTTTCTTGGTGCTGATCTACCCTTTCAATAGCATATTGGTTAGGGCATGAGATCTTCGAAGACCTGGACTGTGTCATTAACCAGATGCACACATTGGGGCAAGTACTTAATCATTTTGACCTTTAGTTTCCTTATCTGTTAAAAAAAAAAAAAAAAGAAGAAGAAGAAGTAACAATCCCCTCTCCTCACAGGATTACTGTAAGGATAACGTGAGATGACTTATATACTGTGTTTAATTCAGTGGTTGGCACCAAAAAGGTACTCAAATTTGACAGTATCATTACGTTGATGAAACTGAATTCTTAGGAATTTTTAGCTTTTTTAACTAACTTCAAAGTATCTGTCTCCTTCTGGTGCTTTTAACTTCGCATATGTGACACACTACTTGTTATTCTGTTATCCAGCATCTGCAATGGTCCTGATACCTGTAAGATTTTTAACTAGCTACTCTCTCTGGGTTGCTGAATTCATCAGCTGCATACCTGCTTACCTACACTTGCCCAAACATTCGCAACTTCAGTATACCCCCAATTTTTCTCCTGGTCCTCGCTTCATCGTGCTTCTGTTCTACCACCTATACTTCCATGGTGACACTTAACCGCCATGTAACACAGGGACAACAAAGTCTAAACCGAACCTCACAGGACAATTTAAGTTCTACGTCTTCCATGAGGCCACCAATCTGAATCCTCACTGGTCTATTCCAACTGGACACCTAAAGTGCAGGTTGTCTGTACTATTGTACAGAATGTGTCCAATTGTGAGTCATGTCACTCACATGTTCTTCATTCAACAATGATACATATGTAAGAATGAATCCACTTCAAGAAATTCCCAATTTGTTAAACTAGAGACTTGTCAAAACAAACGGCAGGGGTGCCTGGGTGGCTCAGTCAGTCAAGCACCTGCCTTCAGCTCAGGTCATGATTCCAGGGTCCTGGGATGGAGGCCCATGTCAGACCCTATGCTCAGCGGGGAGTCTGCTTCTTTCTCTCCCACTCCCCCTGCTTGTGCTCACTGTCTGTCAAATAAATAAATAAAATCTTTAAAAAAAATTGATAAACTTTTTTTTTAACTACAGACACTAAGAACTACCAAAAAACTTTCATATGGATTTCAGAAGAAGGGGTACTACTCAAGTACACAAAATATATACACAACTGAAAACCAAGCAACTTTCCTTATACCCTCTGGTTCTCCGTATTTCAGCACTAATGCATAACTGAACTATAACGAAGGAAATACAGTTATGTGTGTGTGTGTTTGTGTTTACATGTATAGGTGAGGGTGTATGATTTTTTCTACATCTTTACTGAGATACTTTGTTAAACAGTGTTGGCCTTTTATATGTATTTTATATGTAATCAAATCATTTCACGTGAATTACCAACAGATTGGCAGAGGAAAAAAAAATGTGGTTCCTGAATGCTTTGTTAAACCAGAGAATGTCCGTCACAGCAATCTGTAGTTCCCTGGTTAATCTTTCCTGGCAAGGTCTGGCCATGCCAGCGCTAGCCAGCCTCAGCAGTCAGAATGC
The DNA here is from genome assembly GCF_022355385.1 of Mustela nigripes. NCBI lineage: Eukaryota > Metazoa > Chordata > Mammalia > Carnivora > Mustelidae > Mustela > Mustela nigripes. Next base: position 100,651,497 of record NC_081558.1, read on the forward strand.
CAGCAGCTCCTGGTGCAGGCAACATGCTCAGCAGCAGGAACGGTATTCAGTCCCTTCATCTCCATAAATAAGATACACTCTAACTAGGTCTGGAACATTTTCTTTCAGAAAGACCTCTCTATTAAAGTTCATAAACTACAGATTCAAATAATGAGAGGAAAACTGTTACATTTTATTCATAACTGAACTATAACGAAGGAAATACAGTATTGAGCTAACTTAGTCACGGGTGAATCAACATTCTTAACTCCACCCCACTAGCCCAACTGGTTTAAAAAAAAAAAAAAAAAAAAGCTACTGTTCAGCTTTTTTTAACATGGTTGTGAATAACAGTCACAGTCAAGAGGAAAAGAAGATCAACATGTTTTCCAGGGTGAGTGCTAACTTGGGCAATAGGTTTTCCAGTGTTTCTTCTTTTATTTGTATATACACAATTGTATGCATTAAGATAGTTCTTAAGAGGGGCACCTGGGTGGCTCAGTGGGTTAATGCCTCTGCCTTTGGCCTAGGCCATGATCCCGGAGTCCTGGGATGGCAGAGCCATCAGGCTCTTTGCTCAGCAGGGAACCTGCTTCTCTTCCTCTCTCCCTCCCTCTCTCTCTGCCTGCCTCTCTGCCTAATTGTGATCTCTGTCTGTCAAACAAATAAATAAAAAATGTTTAAAAACTAAACCAAAACAAACAACAAAAAAGCTCTTAAGATAGTTCTTAAGGCTTTAGTAGCCTTTAAAAAAGGTGGGGGGGCTGGGGGCAGAAACCAATGAATATGGATTAACTCTGAATGATTTGGTTTATTTTCAAAATACTTTTTATTTTGGGGAGCAAGATCCTTCTATAAAATCGTACCTGTATACAAAAATGATTCATAACATTTTTACTACTAAAATAAAAAATTGTGAAAACTGCCACACTGTAAAATACAATCATAATTTGCTAAAACAGAATATCAAGAGAGGTATTCTGTGGTTTACTATTTACAGGAATTTAGAGAACTAATAAAAAATTATAATAAAATACTGAAAATTGTATTTCTTTACTTCTCAAACCCAAACCTTCTCTCCCATGGCAATAAGACTGGTACTTTCTTAGAGTAAAATGGTGACAAAGTGACTAGAAAAGAACACAACCGGGTGTATGTCATTTTAACATGTAGCCTATACATGTATTTGAATATGCAAAGGAAGAGGCACCTTAGATAAAATAAAAACACCTGATCACATCATAAATCTGCCACTGACAATGAGTGTTTGTTTAACCTTGGTATGTACCTGACCCTAAACAAAATGATCAATTAAATTTTTATCTTTAACCTTGGGTTCAAGTCTTCACCTTCTCTCCCATATCCAAACATACCATACATAAGAGATCTATAATACATTCACAAAAAGATAAAATTTCCCATAATTGCCAAAAACATCAGTCCCAAGAATATCTGCCATTTTCAGTGCCTTAGGTTAAAGAAATAAAGCTTTAACCAGAATTTCAGGGATCAGCCTCTGAATGAAAAAGTACTCTCCCTTAAAGTGACATTTTATAGGCTAAGTCAAATCTTGGAAACATAATTAAGTGGTAACCTTGTCCGGGCTGAGTTTTAAAATTTTCTATTTGAAAACCAAATCAGACTATGTTCTTGGTTTTTAAGTCACAGATTTCTTGATTGGTGGCAAAAGTAGCCAAGCAGGTAATGATTTTTAATCACGTTGCAAATGGAGGAGAGTACAGGCTTAAGGGTTGGGGAGACTGGAGGAGACAGTCTTATTATACTGTCATTACAATGAGGGAGGTTGTAAGGAAAGTGGGGCCTGTAAGAACTAGCAGTTCTCACAGATAGGACCTTTGAGGATTGGTTCATAAGTGACTCATTACCTTCTTGACAATTTAAAAATGGATAAACATATGCAAAGTCTCTTTTACAGCCCTAACTATTGTGATGCATTCTTCTAAACTAAGAACCTACAGAGAGAAAGCCTTAACATGGGTAAACATTAGAACACTACCAACCCCTCCAAAAATGAAAGCCATTTAAAATGTGGAAGGACAGTAAGGGACAGAGTAATAAACTTTGAAGAACATATATTCAGTTCTAAATACATACGCCCCTTGGTTACAAGACAAAAATACACTACCGTCTTCACAAAGAGTCCACAGAAGGAACCAAGAAAATGAAGGATAATCAATTTCCTTTATATCAGTTCCACATGGGGCACTGAGGTGGTATGAGCAGTGTAGCAAAACTGAGCCTCTCTATGTAACCTTCAACAGCTAACACAGCTGGCTCTTGCTCAAGGGCACAAGAGCATGTTCTGTAAAACTCTACAACATTTATCAGGCTGTGCTTGTTTCTATGTACGTCTCTCCCATTAGAATATAAATTCCAGGGCGCCTGGGTGGCTCAGTGGGTTAAGCCGCTGCCTTCGGCTCAGGTCATGATCTCAGGGTCCTGGGATCGAGGCCCGCATCGGGCTCTCTGCTCAGCAGGGAGCCTGCTTCCCTCTCTCTCTGCCTGCCTGCCTCTCCATCTACTTGTGATTTCTCTCTGTCAAATAAATAAATAAAATCTTTAAAAAAAAAAAAAAAAAAAAAAGAATATAAATTCCAAGGAAACTTCTTTTTTATCTCTGTATTTCTGACACCTGAAAAATGCTGAAGGCTCAGTAATATTTTAATAAGTAAATCATCAAAATCTAATAGGTATTAAAAACATACAAAAAATTTTAACCACTTAATCATTATCTGATCAAGTTTTATTACTGTATAGAAATATAAATTTAGCTGGAGGTCTCCTAAAATCAATAAAGTTGTTCTCTCTCCTAAAGTGCCTATTACACTCCCTTCCATCTGGAAGTGATGATACATGATTACTTAAAAAACTGAAATGGCTGTTGTGCATAACAATCTTTGAAAAGTACAACTTAGAGCACACAGATGTGCTTCACAGTTGAAGTTGTATTTAAGGAGACCAGCCACATACATGCTTCTTTGGGAGATGCAAAGAAAGGCATATTACTAGGCAGCAGTTGCTTCTTTTATACGGCAAACTGTCTAGGATCCCCTTTCACATGTACTGCAGGTACTATGAGAACACATCTGGGCAGGTTCCTGCTTTGGTACTTAATACAGAAAAATAGGAAGAACTTTAATATTTTCAGTATCACCACCATTCTCAATTCTACTTAAATGTAAGAATCAAAGTGATACAAATACATCAACTCTGTTTTTATTCCATCACAAAAGGCAAAAGACTAGAAATAAGTTCTAAAGAAACACTCTTCACCATGCTTACAGATACCAAAGTCTACTAAATCAAGGTTACATATAACACTTGGTTTTACACTTGTCAAAAAACAAAATAAAATAAAAGCAAGTAAATGTTTGCTCTAAAAAGAGACTTAACTTTTTAAGGTATGGGTTCCTTTAAAGCGATCTTCCGAAATACTTGTTTCTAAATCATTAACAACTTAACTGAAAAACTGGAAGTCTCCAATTTATCAGGATTACAATTCTCTTAATATAGTAAGCTATATACATGAAACAGTAAGGGAAAGAAGAATGGTATCAATATCTTAGGGCTCAGGCAGCACTTTGCTTCCTCCCTAGACTAATGAGTAAGAATGATCATTTTACCTAACCCTAAACTTGTTAAACATCTTAGGAAACAGCTATTTCACAAAAATCTCCTTTTGCCATTTCAAATACATTTTAAGTTGTTATGAAACTCTATTTCAAAGTAATTTATTGGGCTTGGACATTAAAGCCAAGTCTTAACAGTTAAGAAGACTGATTTATTCAAAGAAAAATATGAGCTTTGATACATACTTTTAAGAAACAAAACTGATTAACAGTGGCAACAAGTTCCTGCTACTTGTTAAAAATTCTTCCCTATATTTGGAATGATAATTTTAACAACCCTAAGAAGGGGGCAACACTCACCAGTATGAATCTTCTCATGTCTCTGTAGCAGGTACTTCTGTATGAAACGCATGTCACATTGACTACATTGAAATGGTTTTTCGCCTTAAAATAATTTCACATCCACAAATTAGTTACTGGATAAAACACAGTTTATAGTTACTATTTCTGAGGAAAGATAAATCTTAGAAGCCCAAATTCTGGAAAATTCCAAATTATCTACACAATATATTTATACTGTTCATTAATCTAGTAACAAACTATAGAAATGATCCCTGAAAGTATAGTCTTATACTGTTCATTAATCTAAAAGAATTTTATTTCCTCAATTTCCCCCCACAATTATAAAATGCACATTCTCACAATCACACAAAGATGAGATCAAATCCCTCTATATCCAAAAGAAAGAAAGAAGGAAGGAAGGAAGGAAGGGGGGAAGGAAGGATGGAAGGAAAGAAGGAAGAAAACAATTTAAAATGATTTAAAAATCAGAAAGCTAAATCGGACTCTTGGTTATCTGTGTCGTAAACAGCTCCTCTCTCCTTTTATCTGAAAGAAGATCCACCCACCTTGGTCTCCATGGCTAACTATCCCTTTATGCCCTTTCAATTATTTTCTCCAGAACCTTCAGAACTTTCAAACATCTTCCCCCTGACTTCCCCCCCACCACCCCCCAATCTGACCTCTTCAATCATTCCCCCTTCTCTGCTGGAAACTTTCCTTCTAAGTATTCTTGAAGTCTGCTTTATGCAAACAATCTTTCCAGAAATCCTGAAAAACACTCCCACCTTATTACTTTCTCTCCTTCCTTTTCAACCATACCTTCTTAAGAGTAGTTAACCTCATGTCTCAATTCTCCACAACCCACCTGTGCTTTAACCCTTACATTCTGCTTTCTTAAAAACTACTTGTGATCTCTTTGCTATTTATTTCAATGGTTTCTTCTCAGTTCTCTATCCCTCTCTATCCTTTCTGAAGATTGTAGCATTGCTGATCATATCCTCCCTGGAACTCTTTTTTTAACTTCTGGGACACTCTATTTCCTACTTCATTAAACCTACCCTACCACTCTATCTTCTCCACCCCACACCCTTTAATTTAACCTATGTGTCTAGTCTGTTTCCCCAAGGATCTGTGATTAGTCTTTAGGTCTGCTCTCTGCAATGTCATGTTATTATCATTTTTTAATATTTGAAACTCATATTTCACAAATCTGTATTTCAAACTCTATCTGAATGTCTTGCAGAGGAATATAAATGTTGATAGGCTTTTAATAATACATTCTTCAACTGTTTCTCTAGCTGAAAAGAACACATTAAGCCAGATAAGTGTCCAAGTAAGACTAACTAATTTTACACATCCCTGCTCATTGTTTTCTCATTTAAAGTTCTTCCCTGGTTTCCTTCTGACATTCTGGCCTATGGAAATCTCTGATTTAAAATACAAGGTTAAAAAAATAAAATAAAATACAAGGTTAGCTACAGTCTTAGAAATAGATGACATTCACACGAGGTGAAAATAGCAACAACAAAAACCTTACTGGCCACAAGTCCATTTTAATTGAAGAAATACCTGTATGAATGAAGACATGTCTCTGTAAGTGATAGTTCGTTCTAAAGGCAGCATTGCAGTGCTCACAAACATGAGATTTAGGGGTTTTCAAACCAAGTGATCCATCCTCATTTATTGTAAGGATCTAGTTAAAAAAAAAAGGCAAAAATGAAGTTTTAAAAACATAATATAACTTACAAAAAAGGCAATGCCTTTTAATGCAAACAATCAACACCAGAAATTATGAGAAGTTTTTTCCTCATTTTGAAAGGGCTGTAAGAATAAGGTTATCATTAACTGTAGGAAAGTACAAGGTGACTCAGAATGGTAAAAATCACTGATAAAACCTTGGAAGCTGGTAAGATCTCAGCACTCTATCCCCTCCTCTCCAAAGGTGACGTCTAACCGAGTCCCTAGGTGTTCTCTGCTGGGGTGAGTATAACTTTATTTTCAATTTCAAATTCTCACATATGCAAGATGAAAGTTTTATGTTTTAGACAGACATGGCTTAAGTATCAATCAGTATAGGACTGGTTAAATCATGGAAAATGAATGCAACTTAATATTATGTAGTTGTAAAATAAAACGAGAAAGCTATAGACCTATATGGAAAAAGCCTAAGGATTTATTAAGTAAAAAATGCAAGGTTTAAATGCAGTACATAATTTTGCAAATTTTTGTATACAAGAAAGTACATACCAAGATACATATTTATTTGTATATGCATAAAAACTATTTAAGAAAGATACACATGGAACACATACAGTGAGTTATGATGGCTGGGGAACTGGGCAGAAGGGAGATAAAGTGGGAGGGGGACTCCACATTGTTTATACTTTAAAATATACTTATATATTTTAAATACTCTTCTTAATCACATAAATGCTTATCTATTACATTTTCTTTCTTTCTTTTTGCTGAAGAGAAAAAGCAATCTAAGTTTTTAAGTCATCTGGCATAGAATTTGGAGTCTGGTTCACTCTAGGATCTCTAAGGTTACTTATTCTAGGGTTATTAAACCATCGTTGGGCATATTCCTAAAAACATTTATTGGATAAATAAATCAAGAGTGGATATAGGCAAGGAAGACAGGTGATAAAGAAATCATATCGTCCTGGGCTTCCTGAGGTTGAGAATATTATGGGCCTGGTTTGGACAGTGCCAGAGAGAGCAGCTCATCTTTGGGCTTCATGTATTCCAACTTATCAACCATTTGTTCCTCATGCAACATTAAACTGTCTCTCTCATTAGACACATGGCAGAGTAAAAATAATAAATGATCTTTTTTTTTTTCATTATAGGGGAGATTAGAAATGAAATGGCAGAAGATGATGTGAAGATAAGAAGCAAAGAAAGCCAGTAGGAAATCAGATCACTAGAGCATGGCAAGTAAGAGGGAAACAATACTGGAGGTAGGGGCATACAGTGTAGGGGCTATGAAACCGCGTCCCATACAGGGCAGAAAAATCTAGGAAACATCTTGGGAAATACAAGGGCCTGTGAAACTGATTAGGGCTCGTAAACACACAGCAACAACCCCCTTTCTCAAATCTAGAAAACAGGAGAGGTAAGGGGGAAAAGGCTTTAGTTTTTAAAGGCTTTTAGTTTTTAAAACATTCTTTTACTTTAAATTCTGGAAGACAACTCAGCCGGTACTGTATGTAAATCAATGGTAATTATTATGCAAATTATACAGGATATTTGGGTTCTGGGCAAACTGCCAATGCGGGTCAACAATGCTTCAAAGTCTATGCACCAGAGTCATAAAGAGAAACATTTGGCACAAGAATGGAAGTGGGTGTCACAGCTTCCTGATGAGAGTCAGTGAGAATAGAAAGTTTCATCTCTGGCCAGTCCCTCTAAATGTTTTGACCCCTCCAAGTCACAAAATAACATGCAAGTTAACACTATGCAAAGCAAAACAAAAACCACAAAATCTTTTCAAGGAAGATTCAAAATATTTCTATCATAAAACAAGTAACAAAAAGATGTTAAAAATTTTATATAAAACAGAACTAAAAACAAGATAGCCCCAGGTATTTTTTTCACGCATATGTTGATAACAAATAAGAAGACCCAGTGCCAAACACAAGGCAACTCAACAGCTTTCCGTGGCATAGCAACTGCAAGGGGGGGGTCTCTGTGAGGAATGAATCCGGCCCAAGTTACTGACTGATGGGAAACGGATGTGATCCCTGACTGTACAAAGCCCTCTTATAAAGAGTTAAGGAGTTCTAGGTCATTGTTTTCAGGCACTGAAGGTAATGCTGCCTTTCACTGTGGATTCAGGCTTTAACTGAAGGTGGATTTTATGGATGAAACAGCATAACACTGGCTTGTGAATAAGAAGACTGAAAAATCTAGCACATTTATAAGATCAAAGACAGAAAAATCAAATTCTTAGACATTTTACTATTTCTCTCTCTTTTTGGGGGGGAGGGGGCAGAATAGCAAACATATTTGTATAAAGGATACTAAGTAAAATCCATCTTGCCTCAGAACAGCAAGTGGCTCTTCCAATCTATAATCTCTTTTAAATATACCCACGTGATTCTGCCAGTTATACCACTATAACCCCAGTGCCCAAAATGGTGTCTGGAGCATAGTGAGACTCTATAAATTTCTAACATGGCTGTCTGCTACTCATACCAAACATCCTTATGGCTCAACTTTATTCTTTTTCAAAATTTTTGCCAGAAGTGATACCTTTCAATTTTTTGAAGTTATTAGTGCCACAGTGACATGGCTATGTAAAGAACAAAGGCCCTTAGTGGAAAAGAAATGGCACATTACCATAAGCAAAATTTTCTTCCTTGGTATAGATATGGCTTCTGTTCTTGTTCACACCCTTTCAAGATCCTTTGGTGGAATGTGATTTACCAATTAAATGTGTCTGCTTTAGAGATTAGCAGTCTCACTTGCTACTATAACTTGTACCGTAAAATATTTTTGCTTTTCTTTTCCCCCTCAATTTATTAACACTATTACAACTGATGATTTTAAATTTCAAGGTTTAAATCTTAAGATGCCTGCTATATTACCTGCACATGATTTATCTTGCTTCCTGTCACTCCCTACTCTTCGGAGAAATTTGGTATATTATAAAGACCAAGAAATTGGGCTTTATCAAGAGTGGAGAAGTTAATAGTAGTCTAAATAATACTTAATATACTTGATTTTCTTATCAGTTTATAAATTCAAAACAGAATTTTTCAGTAAAAAAATTTCAAAACCAAATGGAACGCCTCAATTAATCCGCTTTCTTAATCTCACGGTCCATTAGATATATTTTTTGATCTGACCCAAATCTGTTCCCAGGTAGCTACTATATATAATAGTTATCTTAAATAATACATCAATTTCCATCAGGCACTAACAAAGTTCTATTAAATTTAGAGATTTTTCACTCCTCAAGGGTCACTGCCACTGAACAACCTAATACCCTTCAGGGAGGAAAAGTTTTGCTGTCTTAAAAGACAGAAATTATCTTCTCCATTCTGTTATGTACTATTAAAATTATTAAAGTATACTTTGAGGTAATGATTATAGGTTTTATCATATATCCCTAAATCAACCTAAATCACCTTGTAAACCACCAAAACCCAAAAGACAATGTAAAGGAGAGAGTTTAACTTTCTCCTGCATTTGTGAGTCAGTTTACTGCAACGGGGGTGGGAGGGGTGGAGAATGAGATCTTCTAAAATTCTCTTTATTCTTCAAATCCAATTAAAAACAGAAGAATAGTGCCATCCCAAAGACATACAACAAAATAACACATATCCATAGCAATAACCAGCACACTATCTTGACCCTCCTAACTACTTCTAATATCCCACCCTCACATTGTCACTCTCATTCTTCAGAATTTTCACTCTCTCTCCATACTAGATTTTATGTATTACAAATTTCATTTTAAAATGACAAGCTTTTGACAGTGCCAGAACACAAAAGTCACTATATTGTAGGCATGGTACAATAATAATGCTCAGCATAGTAACACTGAGTTTTAGGCTAGGTTCTCCTTTGTCTAGGTTTCCCACATATTAGGCAAAAAAATATGTGAAAGGTTTACATCAAAATATTTTTTTAAATTAGGGTTCAGTTTTGTGAGAAAATTGTTTACTCAAAACACATCTCTGAGAAAATTAGAGAGAAATAAAATGCCTGGGTGGCTCAGTTGCTTAAGTGTATACTGACAGCTCAGGTCAAGATCCCAAGGTCTTTGCTCAGCAGGGAGCCTGTTTCTCCCTCTCCCTCTGCCTGCTACTCCCTTTGGCTGGTGCATTCTCTCTCTGACAAACAAAATTCTTTTTTTTTTTATAAGTTATATTTTCTTGTTTCTGATGCAGTGCTCTTTTTTTTTTTTTTTTTTAAAGATTCTATTTATGTATTTGACAGAGATCACAAGTAGGCAGAGAGGCAGGCAGAGAGAGAGGGTAGCAGGCTCCCTGCTGAGCAGAGAACCTGATGAGTGGCTCCATCCCAGGACCCCGGGATCATGACCGAGTTGAAGGTAGAGGCTTAACCCACTGAGCCACCCAGGCACCCCATAAATAAAATTCTTAAAAGAGAAAAGTAGAATACTAACACATTCTTTTACTAATGTTCTTCTTCATTTTTCTCTTAAGTACTATTCTGTACTTCCATCCCCAATTTTATAATCAGTTCTTCAGCTTGAAGTCAACATGTAAGAGAAAGTATGACACATTATCTATTTCTTGTCCCCTTTAATTAAGCTTTCCTCATTGAAAAATTCAATTAAAGGCCTTTTTTATATCAAATCACAAATCTTTTCTGGGAACAAATGGTGTATGATAAATTGCTAAGAAAGGGTTCTCTATATAATTTACAATCTATTTGATCTGTGGAATACTCTTATCCTTCCTGAGTTCAGCACAACTTTGAATAATCCGTTTCTACTCAGACCACCTCAAATGTTAAAACAAAAAAACACAGCCCCTTTCTTCAGCACCTGATGAGAGATTCTGGCACATCAGAGGCACCCAAACTGTTTGCTAAGGGAATGAAAAAAAAAGACATATTTCTGAATAAGAAGTAAGGATTTAAAAGTACTCTGCCCTAATCATTCAGTTACTAAGACATTTGAAAAAGACCTATACAATGTACACAATACTGGATTAATGTTGTTGTACGCATTTTTCTTAAAACGATTCTCAGAGTTCATTGAGGTTGACTCAATAATCCTCACGGAAACCTCTGTGTTACTTCCTAATTCACTTAACAAGTCAGTATCTAAGTAAAGTGGTAATAGCTCATTCCTTACTTCTTATTCCACAAGTTTCTAGTATTAAGACTTTGGATTTTCAAGCATAAACATAAATCACAATCACCCTGGACTCTTTTAAAGTATAAATAGAAATCCCCTCCATAAGAATCCCCAAGGATAGGGCCTGGATATTTATTACTGGAAAAGCCCCATAGGTGACTCTAGTAAGAGCCAGGAGGAGATGCACTGACATGAATGCACGGAGAATGAATTATGTTTACTAAAACTTTTCACACATTTCTGATAACTTTAGTTATCCACAGTGCTCATTCACAATAAAACGAGATTCAAAGGGGCAATGGAACTAAGTATAGCAATATAAAAAAGAATAGCATGTCATTAAGGATGAGACAATGAAGCAATTATAAGCATCAAAAAAATCCCATTTAAAGTCTACCAGTCAGGAGTTTTCAGGGGTAAGATGCGGGGAAAGCCCTAATATCTCAGTCCTTCCAAGGGCTTCATTATAATACATACAATTTTTTAAAAAAATGTTTACATCATCAACACAGACATTAGACTACACATTATCATTCAAATGCACTATATTAAAAAGAACACAACACATTAAAGATTTCCAACAAAATTGTTAAAATTAATTAAATGACATTAAAAAAAAGATTTTATTATATAGAAAAATTTACTTTCATAAAACAGCTTAATCCATGACAGCACCAAATACCTTGACCTAGCTAACACTCCCTAGCTTGACTATCCTCTTCTTCAGATACGTTGCCAAATGTATTTTGGCAATTTTCAAGTTTCAAATCTACTTCTGCCATACAATAAAGGCTTAGAAGCAATTATTGCTTAAAATCCATGGCCACTAATGATGACATAACAATACAGTACTTCTCACTGTATTGCTCACTGCTCTTGAAAAGAGTCACATGGATGTATATATGGATGTGTAAGCTCTAATATTTTAACTACAAGTCTATCATGTTAGTTATATTTTCTGTACAGATCCCCAATCTAACATTACACAATGGTTGCACACACCTAAAATATTCATAATGGAAAAATTCAAGGTCTGGGAAAGATTTGGGGAGAGAGTAGAGTCCTCTAAACATACTAAATTATAATTCTTTATGAAACCTAGACCTGTTTTTAAGGAATTTAAAACAAGCGACACATTGATTTATAAATGAGATAAGCTTTTCTTTCTCTTATTCTAAAAAGACAGAACTAGTTACTTTAATGAAAAATATGAAGTGTAAAATTTTTTTAAAAATACTTGAGAAAATGTAAATTAACTCAGTGGTTCTGCCTCAAATTCTAATACGCCAGACACCAAAACCATTCATCTGGACACTGCAGACCAGTATTAGAACAGTCACAACCATTCTCTGTTACATTTAATGTGTCAGAGCAGCTTAAAAATAATTGTTTTTGTTATTCTCAACCCCTCATCTTCCATATATTATTTCTAGTTATTTCACTCTCCTAGGAATTCCCTAAAAAGACCTTCCCAAAACATTCTTACATAATATACTTAAAATACGCCAAATCTTTCATCTAGCAATTATAGATATAAATTTACATAATACCCTTAAAAATATTCTAAGCATTAGAATTAACTCATAAACATTATGAGTTTATCTACAAATTAGACAAGCAAAATAGCTTTAAACCCCTAAAAAACTGATATGCACTTAGAAACACCTAGAACATAGCACCAAATAAATACTTCACGTAACTCCCTACTAGAAGATAATCTAAGTTTTAGTCAGAATTTTAGGATATATTATATTCAAGAATAGTACCAGAAAAAAAAATGGCAATAAAATATCATGGAAAATGTAGAACATACAGTATTTTTTTTCAAAGACTTTATTCCCCATAGATTAGCAGTGAACCCAAAGTAACAATCACTATTACAATATTATAAATTAATTTTTACTCAAAACCGTGTATTGCTCTGTATGCTAAAAACTTGATTTACTCAACAATGTAAAACAACAACAAAAAAGTAAGATAAGTCACTGAGAAAAAAAATTAACCCCAAGAAAACAAAGGGAAGGAGAAAGGAAGGGAGGGTTTTCACAAACCATGAAATATAAAATGCCAATAATTATGGGAGAAAAAAAAGTTTAGTATGGCTATTAACTAAAGAAATTAGAATTTAAACTATAATGAAATATCCATCTTAAGCTACAAAAAACGAAGTCTCACACTTGAAAGTACAGACAGGCCACATCTCAGGTCCACTACAAAGTAACAATGTAACTGGTACAACATTTCTGGAAGGAGCTACTTCATCAACACTTTTGAACAATTCATGCCCTCTGACTGATGACTGATTCTACACACAATTTAAGTGCAGCATGATTTAAAATGAAGGCAAAGATAACATAACTTCCAACAACATAGCCATCACCAAATATAATGTGATACATCATAAAATATTATGCAGCTGGTAAAACCTAAAAATCTTTAAAAAGCCATTAATAACTTTGAATGTAAAAATTGCTTACACACTGTTAAAAATTTAGGACATTTAATCAATCAATTTATGTACACAAATTTGAATACAAAAAGGGAATATGGCAGAAAATTATGTTAGCTATCTCTGGCAATGTGACTACGGGTTATTATAGTCTCTATATTTTTCAAATTTTTCTATAGTAGGTATACATATATATCCCAAAAGCTATGATATGTTGTTAATGTTTACCAACAGAGTAAGGAGTAAGGTGGTGGGAAGTGTTTGTTGATATTCAAGGTGTAAATATTCTCACTATGGCTAGTTTTAAGTTACTAATGATTTTAGCACTGGCTTGCAAAATTCCTATAAACTTGGCAAGCTCTGGCAAGCCAATTCAAGCTGGCTCCAGCCCATCACTGAGTCCAAAAATAAACAAATTATATAAATAATGATGATCTAAATCACAAATGCAAACATAAGGAGCCATCAAAATTAAAAGGTCATGTTATATTATGACTAAAAAAAAAAATTCTTCTTCACTATATGAGGGAAAACAAAGATGAAAAATAACTATAAGTATGTAAACCTACCACTCAGAATTCAGAGATGTCTTAGGAATACCAAAATGCTACCTACAGTCAACTATTACTATACCAAAGAGGAAAAAAGCAGGCAATTACTACTAGTATTTACTAAGTCACTTATTTACTGATCTCTTCATTCACCCATCAAGTATTTATTAAGGGCCAATTATGCCTACCATTCCAGGCTCTTGGGATATAACTGTGAATAACATAATCCTGCCCTCATGGAGCTTACATTCTAGCATAGGTATCCAACAACCTTTCCCTGACGAATAACTGGTGCTGAATTTTCTTGAAATCGTAATATTAAAATAAGTAAAACTAATATGAATGAGAAGCAAGGGCAGAAAAGAGACACATGGAAAAAGAAAAGTTTGTTTTTAGAAAAAAGAGATGGTAAAAAAAAAAGTAGAAAAATTAAAATCAATGGCCCACCACCTCCATGCAGACATGTATCCCATCCTCCTGGAGATTCTGATACAGCATTCCAACTTCACTATGCCACATGGGATGTTTAATGTTTGCCTTATGGTCCAGCCAGGTTCCTGCCCATAAGATTAACCAAAAGTTTGGGATTAGGAGGTTAGGGACCACCACCTTAATATATTCTTACTTTTGCAGGAGAACGTTGTTTCCGTTTCTTCTTTTTCTGTAAGTCTACTGGCTCTCTGATTTGTTTTTTGTCTCTCATCAGTTGCTCAGATACATCAGTAAAAGTAATTTCCTGCTTTACACTTATCTGTTAAAACAAAAAAGCCAATTTTAGAAATAAATAAAAAGTCCATTATGACAAAGCCACTGCATGTTTAATTCTTTGCTAAACCTACATATAAATGCTTCCAAAATAATAGTGTGTGTGTGTGTGTGTGTGTGTGTGTCTGTGCAATAGTATGCTGGAAGAGTTCATTAACAGGCAATAGAGTAGTAAGAGTCAAGAGTATATAAACTAAGAGATAAACTAAGAGTAGTAAGAGTCAAGAGTATATAAACTAAGAGATATCTGGAAAAGAAGACTGAAGATATCATGGGAAAAGATTTTTAAGACTAAAGAATAAAGTAGAAGTCAGGACAAAGTAAGATCAATTTCGCCCCCACATTTAAGGAAACTGATGCTGAAGTTAAAAGCACAAAAGGAGGTTTAAATCTGAAAAATCAGTCAAATATTGGAGGGAATAAAGGGTATTCAGACTTCACAGTAGGCTTTGCTGCCATTTATAAAATATGAAGCAACACAAAATTCTAAAAGGTAAACAAACACGTTAGAACAAAGGTAAGACAAACGATGAAAATTTAAACTCAACACTCTGACAGTATCTTAGCTTAACCTGTACATTCCTGGCCTATACATCAAATCATCACCAAGTAAAGATGTTTATAGAACTGGATATGGTTCTGGGCCACTGTTATGCACAAGGCAGGATACTAATGACACAACAAATAAAAACTACAAAAATGTTATCCTATCTTCAGTTCTCTGTTTTCACAGATAAGAAGAGAGATACATGTCCTAAAAAAAGAAAAGAAAAAATAGAAACGCACGAAGGTTCTTACATCACTAACAGTAGTGCCAATTCTCATCACAATTGATCATACTTAGTCATCCGCTCTTTCATACTACATTTTCCATCTCTCCTTGAAATGAAAACACAAGAATCTTAAAATTAAAAAACCTTTCAACTCAATAGGCTATGAACCACATTAAACATCCTCAACCTTCCCACCATGTAAGGACATATGAAGTCTGCAACTAGAGGAAGGCCCTCACCTTACCATGCTGGTACCCTGACCCTAGACTCCCAGCCTCCAGAGCTGTGAGAAACAAATCTCTGTTCAATAAATAGAAGCTAAAATAAATAAATAATTCCTTAAAAACAATCCAGGAAGTACCATGTACAAGTGGCTACATTTTTCAAAACACAAACTAAAGAAATAGTGCAAAACATTATAAACATCTTACAGATTCACAGTGTAAAGTTGGAAGACAGCTGTGTAGAAAGGGTTCATGAAGAAAATGGAACATAAGGCAGGGATTTCAGGTTGACAAAATAAGGAACTGGAAGCTCTCATAACTTCCTGAAGTGTAAACATTTTAAGAATCACAAATCAAGAAGAACCTTGGCACAAGAACAAGACGTAAATGATTATTGGGCTAATAATTCTATCAAGTTATAGAATAATACTAGCGAACCTTCCCATGGCTTCTTTTGTTATCATTACTTGGAACATAAAATAAAATGGTAAAATCACCACCAACAAGGCTTTGGAATACAAATATGTTGCCACCTCTGAAGTGATATGTACTGAAATACAAAATTTGGGTTCGGTTTGAGACAGAAGAGATGATTACAGACTATGTAATAAGCAGCTGCTGAATTGCTCTGTCCCATTTTGCAGGGGCACCAAAAGTAGTTCCAATATTTCCATCAGTTTCTAAATTGCAAAGAAACCATGAAAATGTAACATGCAGCAGTAGGAAACAGAGAAATTATTTTTAGCAAAAGTGCCAAGTAGAGTATAAGACAAATTCACAAATAAATTCTGCATTTAGCAGATATTCACAAACCAACGAAGAGCCTTTATGTATAAACACTGAAAAAGATTAACAAGTGTATCTAAACCTTTCAGTTATTTCCACATATATGGAAAGTGTTTTTTTTTTTTTTTTAAAGATTTATTTATTTGTCAGAGAGAGCACACAAGCGGGCGAGCGGCAGGCAGATGGAGAAGCAGGCTCCCCGCCGAGCATGGAGCCTCATGTGAGACTCAATCCCAGGACCCTTGGGATCATGACCCAAGGGGTAGGCAGATAATTAACTACTGAGCCACCCAGGCGTCCCTGGAAAGAAGTATTTGTACTAGCATTCGCAAAGATAAGGCACACTTTTAACATATGAAAGCCCAGCCTCAAACCTGGAAGTATCAAGAATCAAAACATTGTGAATGTCAGGCACACAGGAAGTTACATTTTTAGAATGCACGAACAAGCTTATTACCCATAAATGGAATAAATTAAACTCCTCTATATATAACATAACCACGCACTAAAGTACACAGATCCAGCCTAAGGTGCTTAGAAAAGATGAAGGTAACTCTAAACCATAAAGAATAGACAGGTATGGTTATAAGTCAGCTAAAAAGAATGAACTGCAAAAAAGTCTGAGAAAACTTAAGTCTCCTTTGGTTTTAAGAAGACAACTGTACTCTTAAAAAAAAGTTTTCAGTTTTTTATAAAGTGGGCTCCATGGCCAGCATGGACCTGTCTACATTTGAGACCTGAATTTCAATGCTGTTCTCACTACTAACCTCGAAATACCATCAAACTGTCAATCAGTCTAACTATCCTTCTTTTGTAAGATCTGACTAAACCCAGGGTCTTCTCCATCTAAAACCTGAAGCCCTCTCTAGGTCTCTCACTTTGAGATTAGGGAAAACTGTCAAGCATGACTGCCATATCGTATCTACCTTCCATACTCCTCCTCAAACTTCTTCCCCAACACCTTGAGAAGAGATAGAATCCTATAATGCCATACCTCCTCACCCCTTGCCACAACCCAAGCTGGTTCTTTCTTGCTACTTCTAAAATGTATCTCTTAATTATCTTGACGTTTTCTTCATTTTTTAAATCTTTCACTTCATTCTCCTGACCCTAAATATAAAGAGACCTCTCTACCTTGAAAAATACCCCTCTCTCGATTCCCATGATCACTAGTAACTCGAGCCCAGAATCCAGAATGACTCTTTCAAAACTTACTTCAGTTCTGGCCCAAAAATAAAAACAAACTATCCTACTTTTACATTTAACTATTTCGTGGACTTATTATCTTGATTATCCACAAGTAAGATATTCTTCTTTGGTATTTCCCATAGTAGCTTTACTCATTTATTCATGCAACAGCTACTAAGTGTCTGCAATATGCTAAACTCAGTCTAAAATAATTTAACAAAAGCTTTATATTCACTGAAATTCTAATATGTACAGAGCACAATTCTAGAATCCAAAAATTCATCCTAAATATAAGGTCCCCTTTTCAAAGGCCTTAAAAATGTACACAAGGAGTTCTGACGCGTAACAACAACAACAAAACCACCTAGCAATTCAAGACTGTACATATTAGGCAGAGAGAATAAGGGCAGGAATCAAAAGGAAAATTAATGAGATTGGAAGTAACCACAAAAAGCTTCATGAATCAAATAAGAGACTTAACCAGAGCTGCAGGTTTATTATAAATATCCCCCTTTTATTTTTTTGCCTTCCAACCCTGCTACCCTTCCCAAGTTCTTTCTTCCAGACTCAATAATGTTAATAAGTGATATAACAAATGTGAAATGTGCTAAAATAAATTTGCCAGACACAGTGTGCGATAAATATTTCATTTGGGTTACACATTTTAGGCTACCCTCTACCCATAATTCCCAGGTAAGAAGGTTTATTTTAGACTCTTCCTTTTCTTCATTCTCAGTAGTCTACATTCATATCCAGCAACATCCACTTCACTCTAACTTTATCAACCTTGCTGCCTTACATTATCATCTCCCTTATATGTTCTCCCATGAAAAAATTAATATTTAACTATTTTGGGGGGCACATGGGTACTTCAGTCTGTCTTCAACTCAGGTCATGATCTCAGGGTCCTGGGATTGAGTCCTGCATTGGGAATCCCTGCTCAGTGGGGAGTCTGCTTCTCCCTCTCCCTCTGTCCTGTCCCCACTGTTCCTGTGCACTGCACACGCACGCATGTACTTCTCTCTCCCCCGCTCTCAAATAAAATCTTAAAAAAAAAAGAAACAAAACTGGTTTCCCTGTCATCTCCCCAGTGAGGAATCTACAATAGCTGCTTGTTGCCCCTGGTATCAATTATACTCTCTCCAGCTCAGATTTCAAGATTCTCTATGATCGACTTTACAGAAAAGACCTAGGTCACTTGGCAGGAGTAGTTCTCCTTACCACCTCTCTTTATTTCTGGAGCCATATGTTCCTTTCAATTTTCAATTTCCTCTGCACTCTGTGCTACTGACTCAATTCCTATCTCCAAGGCTCTGCTGTTTCACTGCCTTTCTAAAATAATCTTCCTTATTCTACCAGCTACATCTTCTCTACCTAAAAGCACACTTATATTTCCTCTATAAAATCATTTCTCATGAACCACAATTTTTCTAACAATTTCCTTCTTCTTATGGCCAAACTTTTACAACGAGTAATCTGTGATAAGAATACTGACACGGGGCATCTGGGTGGCTCAGTGGGTTAAAGCCTCTGCCTTTGGCTCAGGTCATGATCCCAGGCTCCTGGGATCAAGCCCCACATCGGGCTCTCTGCTTAGCAGGAGTCTGCTTCCTCCTCTCCTTCTCTCTACTTGTGATCTCTCTCTCTCTCTGTCAAATAAATAAATAAATAAAATCTTTAAAAAAAAAAAAAGAATAGCAACAAAATAACTGCCCCCAAATTTAGAGAAATGGTTATTCCTGAGAGTAAAAGTAATACACAGCAATATAAAAAGGATCTGTTTATCACTAGAAGGGAATTGTTCCAAAGTATTGCATCCAGGTAACAAAATCAAGGTGACTGTAAATATAACAAGTGCTTGAATATAAAAATAAAGATAAAACAAATTAACTGTACTGTAAATATACTGCCTAAAGAAAGAATGTTGGCTACACTGAGGAATACTCCTAGAATCTGGAATAGGGAGAGTTAAGACCAAGAGAAAGAGAGGGAGTTAATGAGTGTGTATGAGTGTGTATGAGTGCGTGTGTGTTCACAGGATAGTTTTGGCAAGAACAGTTAAATGTAACTGGTCAACAGGAATAGTTCTAATTCTAAACTCGCCAAGTCACAGAATAGGGCAAGGAGAGGAAGCAGCACACTGATGGCCCTTTGTGTGATTCATGAACTATGACCTTCCCTTCTGCCTGCCCATGAGTGCATTCAAAATTTTGATTGGAAGTACATTTGTCAGGATTTGACAAGTCATCTTTTGATTTTGAAGGGTTTAGGGAACCATAGTTCACAGCAAATGTTCTAGTCTGTTCCTCTATATTTCTTATGATAAATGTCAGAGAGACATTTATTATTATTGCTGCAATGCTAGCAACTTAATAAATTAGTTAACTCTAAGACAAGTAGATGAAGTGCTCAAAGCAAGTTTTCTTACCTGAGACAGTGCTGACTTCCCCCAATGCTACATGGGCATTCTATTCTTTCAACTTCCATAAAATCATGACTTAAGTTCTCTCCTAGTCCTCATGGAAGTTTTCTGAATCTATCCTTCTAATATATATATATATATATATATATATATATATATATATATATTAGATATATGTATATGTTTATATATATATATACATGTCTATATATATCTATATATATCTATACATATCTTCAGTAAATCTTTATCAGTGGTTCTCAAAGTGTGGTCCAGGGACTCCTGAAGGTCCCTGATGCCCTTTTGGGCTGTCCATGAGATCAGAAATACTTCCATAATCATACCACTTTTTTTTCCCCACTCTCCTCTCATGAATACATAGTGGCATTTTTCAGAAGCTAACATGTGATGTCAACACAGAGTGAATGTATTAGCAAGTATGAGAATCCAGTTATGTTACAATAAGCCAGGTAATACGCATATTAATAAAACTGTAAACAAAGTTTCTCTAAATTTTTCATTTTAGAAAACAAGGTTTTGTTTCTTTAAAAATGTTATATGTTATTCTTCACAGAACTAGAACATATAATACTGAAAGGCGTAGGGAACCAAAAAGACCCCATGTATCAAAAGCAATCTTGAGGAAGCAGAACAAACCCAGCGGTATCACAATCCCAAATTTCAAGATACACTACTAAGCTACAGTAATTAAAACAGTACGGTTCTGGCACAAAAACAGACACACAGATCAATGGAACAGAAAAGAGTCTCCAGAAATAAAGCCACAATTATATGGTTAATTGATCTATGACAAAGGAGGCAAGAACATGCAATGGGGAAAAGACAGTCTAATAAATAGTGCTGGGAAAACTAGGCAGCTACATGTGAAAGAATGAAACTGGACCATTTTCTTACACCATACACAAAAATAAATTCAAAATAGATTAAAGACCTAAATGTGAAAACTAATACTATGAAACCTACAAACAAAAACACAGGCAGTAACCTCTTTGCCATCAGCTGGCCGGAGAAACATTTTTCTAGGTAGATCTCCACAGGCGAGGACAAAAGCAAAAGTAAACTATAAGGATTACATCAAAATAAAAAGCTTTTGCACAGCAAAAAAGAAATTATCAACAAAATGAAAAGGCAACCTACTGAAGGGAGAAGACACCTGCACAAGATATATCTGATAAGGGACTAACACCCAAAGTATATAAAGAACTTATACAACTCAATACCAAAAACAAAACAAACCAAAAAATCCCACAAATGATCCAATTAAAAAGTGGTGAAGGACGTGAATCAATGTTTTTCCAATGAAGACATACAGAGGCTCAAAAGACAAAAAAAGGTGCTCCTTAATCATCAGAAAAATGCAGATCAAAACTACAATGAATAAAAAAGAAAAAAGAAATATTGCCTCATAGCTAACGAACTGGCTAGAAGCGAAAGAAAAGAATTAACAAGTGTTGGTCAGGATGTGGAGAAAAAGAAACCCTCATGCAGTGTCAGTGGAATCTGAATTGCTGCAGCCACTGTGGAAAAGAGTATGGAGGTTCTTCAAAAAATTAAAAACCAAAATATCCTACAATCCATTAATTCCACTCCTGGCTATTTACCCAAAGGAAGCAAAAACACTAATTTGAAAAGATATATGCACCCCTATATTTACTGCAGCATTATTTATAATAGCCAACATATGGAAGCAACCATATGAAAATGTCCAATGCTGGACAAATGGATAAAGATGTGCTACATGCACGCATAATGGAGTATTACTCAGCCATAAAGAAAGAATGAGATCGTGCCATTTGCAATATAGACAGACCTATGGGATATTATGCTAAGTGAAATAAATCAGACAGAGAAAGAAAAATACCATATAATTTCAATTCTGTGTGGAATCTAAGAAACAAACGTACACACACACACAAAATGAAGAAACAGATCCACAAAAACAGAGACAAGCTGGTGACTGCCAGCAGAAATGGCAGAGGGGGAAGGGGCAGAACAGGTGAAGAGGAGTGGGAGGTACAGGCTTTCAGTTATGGAATGAATTAGTAACAGGAATAGAAGATACAGCACAGCGATTATAGTCAGTGGTATTGTAACAGCATTGCATGGTATTACATATGGTAGCTACACTTGTGGTAAACACAGCATAATACACAGAACTGTCAAGAATCACTATGCTGTACACCTGAATCAATGGTACACAATGTGAGATTGTGTGCCAACTACGCTTCAACAAAAAAAAATGAAAAAAGAAAACCTCTCGTTTAGAAGGCAGAAAAATACTGCAATTGGTGGGTACCAATTAGTGGACAATTTCCCAATATTATTTTTTAAAGGTATATTCTTTGTTAACTTGCAATGCAATTTGTTATTTATAAATTAATAAATAAAATTTTCAATTTCTAAAATGGTGAATAATGATCCATATAACCAACATAAGCAAGAGTTATTAGGAGCATTCACAATTTTTTAAGAGCAAGAGGGTTGTAAGACCAGAAATTTTGAGAGCTGCTGACCTAGATACATCTTAACTATATTTTGTGTTCCCTTCCTCTTCTCCATTCACTCTCTTTTAATAGGTACCTGGACTCCACCAACATAAAGAAATGAGTACAGATGGGTGTGCATGTATGAGTTAGCAGACATACATATATTTCCTGGCTCACTCTACTGAGATTACAAAGGAGCAACAATATCTAACACACTTAGCACCCAGAACTTAGGTTCTAAACACCATTATCCAAATAAGAGGAACTGGGGCTCCTTGGAGAAGTGACTGATTCCAGAACTCGTCCAGGGAAAAACAACATCCTGTGGTACCAGAAACTAAAGAGCCAGAAAAAGGATGAACAAGTGTCCGAAGGACACAAGAACCAGTCTGGAGGAGCTCTTAACCAGCATAGCTGAACAACTTGAGCAACAAAGTAATGACATTACTGGATTGGAACTCGTAGAATAAAATGAATACCCATGCTGAGAAAAACTAAAGTAACTGGCAAAAAATAATAAAGAAGAGACAGCTACGATTAACATAAATATAGCAAGAAGGAGAAAAATACAAAATCACAATTAGGTAAACACCACATTAACTACAACTGGCAGGGTCCACTAATGAATGCTAAAACCAGTAGGTAGAAATCTGAGGAGAAATCAAGTATTTAAACAGACTCAAAGATATCTTTTTTTTTTTAAAGATTTTATTTATTATTTATTTGACAGAGATCGTAAGTAGGCAGAGAGGCAGGCAGAGAGAGAGGAAGGGAAGCAGGCTCCCTGCTGAGCAGAGAGCCCAATGTGGGGCTCGATCCCAGGACCCCAGGATCACAACCTGAGCCGAAGGCAGAG
Source organism: Mustela nigripes (assembly GCF_022355385.1). Taxonomy (NCBI): domain Eukaryota; kingdom Metazoa; phylum Chordata; class Mammalia; order Carnivora; family Mustelidae; genus Mustela; species Mustela nigripes. The sequence continues at coordinate 100,674,764 of NC_081558.1, forward strand.
GCTTTAACCCACTGAGCCACCCAGGCGCCCCAAGACTAAAAGATATCTTAATTACAAAGGGAAAAATAGCGACCATATACTGGGGAAAACTGGCAGATACTACCTAAACAAAGAATCAAGGTTAGTATCACCAGTAGTAAGGCATACCAAATTTTGTACCAACATCACTTCTTTAGGGTTGTCAAAAATGCAGAGCTTCGGGGCACTTCGGTGGTTCAGTGGGTTAAAGCCTCTGCCTTCAGCTCAGGTCATGATCTCAGGGTCCTGGGATCGAGCCCCACATTGGGCTCTCTGTTCAGCAGGGAGCCTGCTTCCCCCTCTCCCTCTCTGCCTGCCTCTCTGCCTGCTTGTGCACGTGCTCTCTCTCTCTCTGTGTCAAATAAATAAATAAAATCTTTTTTAAAAAAATGCAGAGCTTCAACCTAGTCATGAGAAAACATCAAACCCAAACTGAGAGATATTCTACAAAATAACTGACAATACTCATCAAGTATCAAAAGTCAAGGTCATAGAAGACAAGGAAAGACTGAACTGTCTCATAATGCAGGAGACTTAAGAAGATGCAAAAACAAGGGGCGCCTGGGTGGCTCAATGGGTTAAAGCCTCTGCCTTCGGCTCAGGTCGTGATCCTAGGGTCCTGGGATCGAGCCCCACATGGAGCCTCACATCGGGCTCTCTGCTCAGCAGGAAGCCTGCTTCTTCCTCTCTCTCTGCCTGCCTCCTCTGCCTAACTTGTGATCTCTGTCAAATACATAAATAAAATCTTAAAAAAAAAAAAAAAGAAGAAGAAGAAGAAGAAGAAGCAAAAACTGAATGCAGTATAGGATCTTATACTGAATCCTCAAACAGAAAAAGGGCATTAGGGGTAAACAAATAAAATTCAAATAAGCCCTTAGTTTTACCAACATTAAGTTCCTGGTTTTGATAACTGCATTATGGTTGAATAAGCTTTGATATGAGAAGAAGCTGTGTGATGGGTTTATATGCACTCAAAACTACTTCTACAACCTTTTTATGAATCTAAATCTATTACAAAATAAAAGTTAAGAAAATTTTGATTTTTCTAACTACAAAAATACTTAGCACCCCAAACTTATCATATACTATACATTAAATATGTGCAGATCTTCTGTGAATTATACCTCAGTAATGTTGGTCTTCTGTAAATTTGTAGTTTTTCCTCCTCAGCCTGATAAACAAAGATTCATCTACCATTTACTGTATACTGGGCACTGTCCACTGTTCTAGGTTCCTAGGTGCTAAGGCTACAGGATTGTGGGGCAGGGGGTGAGGGGGAGGCAGGTGGCACATGCTCTCTAGCCCATATAGTCTATTACAGGTCATCTCAGTTTCACAGTAAAATTATTTTCATCCCATCTTAAGAATAAGAAAACTAAGGCCCAGAAAAGTTAAGTCACTTGTCTAAAAATCCCATTAATTAAAAGGGTAAATCAAAATTGAAATCCAAGTCTTCCAAATCTAGCAACTAAAATCTTAACAGCTGTAATTGGTGAATTAATTATTACCTTCAAGTTACCAATAAGAAAACTAAAACTTCAGGGAAGTGTCTTACCCAAACTATTATATTTCAACATTAGGACTTAAACCAAGATCTTGTGTCTTTTAGTCCAGTGTTATTTCCACTACTGTAACAGCTTCTTAATAAATCTGAATTATTAAAACTGCTTTTAAAATAATTTTTATGTGAAAATTTTATTTTTGAAATAGGAACTACAGTTTGCTTGCTGCCAGAATGTGGAAAAATTTCTAGAGGTTCTAGAATGGCTACCATAAAAGGGAGAGAAAATAATTTTAAAAATAACAAAGTGAGGGACACCTGGGTGGGTCAGTCGGTTAAGCATCTGCCCTCAACTCTGGCCATGATCCCAAGGTCCTGGGATCGATTCCCACAACAGGCTCCTTGCTCAGCAAGGAGCCTGCTTCTCACTCTGCCTCCCCTGCCTGCCACTCCTGCTGCTTATGCCCTCTCTGACAAACAAATACCTTTTAAAAAATAAATTTAATAAATAAATAAACAAACAAACAACAAAATGGACAAAATATCATCAATATATAGGTGAAGCATAAGACCTGAGTTTCAATCCTACCTCCTCTAATTACTATCTGGATGAACCTGGCTTCTAGTTAGAAAAATATGGAAAAACACGAAAAGCAAAGGTAGGGAGTTAAAGGAAATACAACCTAATTCCAAAATATATTAATACCAGTGTAAGGCTGAACTAAATTTAGTCATTTGGAACCTTCCTCACCTATACAATGGATGAAATAATCCTCACAGAATTTCTGCAGAGTTAAAAGATATTATATATGTAAAGCATCAACTACAAAACATATCAGTTGATAGCAGACAGATTCTTGATGCCACTAATGATCATAATCATTTCTTCATCTCTTAATCATGGTAGTAATAATATCCAGCATATACACAACAGAAAATCAAATGGGATTACAACAGAATATCTAATGAGATTACATCAAGAACACCTTGAAAACTTTCATTTTCTAAACAAATATTTATGGCTATTAATTAACATAGACTTACAGATGAGTTACCAATTTCTACAGAATATTTCCACCTAGACATCCTATTATCTAAATCAGTATTTTACATTAAGAACCTCCCTCCAAATTCCCTGCCTTGCAATATGCTATATTACCTCAATCTTCTGTTTAAAAGCGACTTAATTTTCTTCTCCACTGCCAACCCAAGACCAAGTCCAGTTGTTTTTATTTCCCTCAACATCATTTACAAATCTAGAAATTCGATTTCCTAGTTCCTACTCTAGATCATTTATAAAGATATTAAGTTGGAAATCTCATACACTACTAGAGGAAAAATAATTGGTCAACTTTTATGGTCTACAAATTGACCAGGACATATCAAAAGTCTAAGAAATCTACACTGAAGAAATAAACTCACATGGCACAACAATGTCTACATATAACATAACAACATTCTTTATGGTAGTAAAAACAAAAGTGCAAACAGTCTAAGTATCCAGTAATAAGGACTGAGGTAAATTACAACACTGCTATTTGACGTTATACAGTTATAAAAAAATCTTAGTTTTGGATAATATTAATGACATAATGAAATGCTCATGGTGAGGAGTAAATATATAATTATGTAGATAAATATGTTTTACAATATTATACAAACACACAAATACATATGCAGCAAATTTTATACAAACACAAATACATACACAGAAAAACAAACAAAAAGCAAACACTAAAATGCTAACAACCAAATGTTAGTAGTGATCATCCTATAGTGACATTAGTGATTTTTTGCTATCTGCTTTATAGTTTTAGAATTTTTACATTTCCTCAACAAGTATGTATTACTTTATAATCTTAAAAATATATTAACTCCAGTGTTAGTATAAATCCCTAGTACTCATCAATGAAAAAAACCTGTTTATCATTAACTTAACATACTCAGTTATTCTAAGAACTAAAACATTAAGCCAGAGAAGTGAGACTGAAAAAACTTCTATTGTGAGTGGGGGGGGGGAAGCCATCAAATAAACCTTGATCCCTATTGCACATCATCAGCAAAAATCAATTCCAAATGGATTATTAATCTAAATGGGATAGAAAAACCATAAAGCTTCCAGAAGTTAACAAAGTATCTCTGTGATTTTACGGCAGGCAAAGAATTCTTAAATAGGATACACAAACACTAACCAAAAGGAAAAGACTTATAAATTGAATGTTATTAACAACAGCTTCTATTTATCAAGAGTAAAAAGGCAAATCAGAATGAAAAAGAGATATATACACAAAGATAAACAGATACCCAACAAACAGATAAAGAACTACTACAAATCTGTAAGAGAAAGAAACACAATAGAAAAATGGACAAAAAATAGACATGTGCCTTACCAAAAAATAATACCCAAATTGCAAGTATGAAACAGTACTAAATTTTGTTTGTTTTCAGTGAAACATAACCTAAAAATCACATTGCAAGACTACTATCCAATCATAATGGCTAAAATTAAAAGGACTGACAATACCAAGTACCAAGGATATGGACAATTAATATAAACTGGTAAATCCACTTTAAAAAGCTTTTGCCAGTACCTACTAAAGCTGAACATATGCAAACCTAGCAAATTCAATCCTAAGTACATAACCAACAAAAATGAGCATGTACATGCACCAAAAGACACATCCAAGAATATTCACATCAGCACTTTTTGTAATAGTCCACATCTGGAAATAACCTATACGTCAATTATACTACAATGGATAAATTTTGATATATTCACACAACTGATGCTTATGTAGAAATAAGAATAAGCTAGTACTTGCAAAATGTGAATACATCTCACAATCTGAACCAAAGAAATCACATCCTACAGAGTGTATGAGTCTATTTATAATCAGTACAAAATCTGGTAAAACCACTAGGCCACGCTAGAAGTGTTATGGTAGTGGTTAACTTCAGAAATTAAAAAATGGTTGTGACTAAGAAGATGGGGAGGCCCTCTGCGCTGCTAGTAATGTTCTATGCCTTGATCTGGGCAGTGGTTATTCAACTATGTTCACTTTTGATAAAATTTCTCACTTACAATTTCTGTACTTTTCTGTATAAAATGTTATACTTCAATAAAAGACATAGACCTAGAGAAAGAGTATTACAAATGTGTAGGTACATACAGATATAAGTACAAGAAACATGCTCATATATATATAGGCATCTATGTCTATATATAAAAGTATGATCCTTTCACCATTACTTTGTTCAAACAGATCTAATAGTAACATAAATATCCATCAGCATTGCCTTAAATAAGGCACACCATTTAATCAGCTATTAAAATAAGTTCCATAGGCAATTACAAAATTTCTATAGGATGTGTTTTAAATAAACACAGCTAATTTCAAAAGCATATAAACAACATTATCATCTAATCTACTTAAAACAAAACATATGCAGGTTTTCATAACAGATTTTAAAACCATATTATATAGAAATAAATACACATACACACTCTGCATGTTTGTTAATAAATTAAAAATTTCCAGAAGGCTGTCAATATTACTAGTTATCTTTTGGGAATTAAATTAGTTAAGTGGTGGAAACAATTTTTACTTTTTACTTTATTCTGAACTATTTTAATGTTTACAATAACTATGTGATCGTTCATAATAACCTACATCAAGACCATTATCAGAAAACCAAAGCAGATCTCTCTGAGACTGATCTAGATAGGCTGACTCTATAGCCTTGTCCATAATGATTTTCAATTTGTGTACTACTGTCCTAAGTAAGAGAGTGTAACACTCATTCAGTACCACTGTCTCAAAATTCCAGATTAAACATCAAAGATCAGATAGAACTGTATTAAACTTAGAGACTGGCTATATTATTAAAGTCATCTGGAAAGAAATCTTCTATTAATAATTTATGTCCAGGGGCGCCTGGGTGGCTCAGTGGGTTAAGCCTCTGCCTTCAGCCCAGGTCATGATCTCAGGGTCCTGGGATAGAGCCCCACATCGGGCTCTCTGCTCAGCGGGGAGCCTGCTTCCCCCTCTCTCTCTGCCTGCCTCTCTGGCTCCTTGTGATCTCTCTCTCTATGTCAAATAAATAAATAAAATCTTTTAAAAAGTTGACAAAATACATATAAAAAAATAGATCATTGTGGATTAGCTCCCTAAAACAAACTCTTATTTTTTTGTTAGGATTTTATTTATTTATTTGAGAGAGAGAGAACATGAGAGAGAGAGAGAGAATGGGGATGGGGGGCAGGGTATAAAGGGAGAGGGAGATCCAAACTCACAGAAGAGCACAGAGCCCAATGCAGGACTCAATCCCAGGACCCTGGGATCATGATCTGGGCAGACACATAACTGACTCAACCACCCAGATGCCCTAAAACAATCTCTTAAAAAGGACAGCTTCGGTCTTCTGCTTTTCAAGTAAGTTGAAATAATAAATAAGCAGTAGCATGATTCACACCAGGACAAACTATGAAGTACGGTTACTTATGCCAGGTTTTCTGCTCATATATTGATTCCTACCAAACATGGCACTAAGATCTATATAGCATGTGAATAAAATATGGTTTAAAAACAAAACAAAACAAAAACTTGGGCACCTGTGTGGCTGAGTCATTAAGCATCTGCCTTCGGCTCAGGGCACGGTCCCACAGTCCTGGGATTGAGCCCCATGTTGGGCTCCCTGCTCAGCAGGAAGACTGCTTCCCTCTCCCACTCCCCCTGCTTATGTTCCCTCTCTCACTTTGTCTCTCTCTGTCAAATAGATAAATAAAATCTTTAACAAAACAAAAAACTTGAATTGATATAAATTACCACCTCTTCTTAAAATAAGCTCAATTAATGAATCTATTTCTAAAAAAGATATCCAAAGAGTATGCTGAAGTAAAAAGTATTTGAATGGGAAGAATAAAAACACTTCTTAAAACACAGAGCTCCAATAATAACCAATGCAATTACAGGACCCCAACAGCCAATGAACATAACAAAACTGCTTCTAAATCCCTCAGATGAACTCTGAAAGAAATGTAATGGTAATAAGAATTGGCTACAGGTAATAAATAACTGTTTAAAAAAAAGTATACAACACAATGGGGATAATAAGTTGGGGAGTTAGCCAAAAAGAAACATATCCTACTAATTATTATTTAAGCAAATAAATATAATAGCAAACAGATCTCTCACCTTCCAGGATGCTTGTGAAAGAACATTTGTCACCAATAAATCCAGTCCAATTCTGGAATTACACCAGAGTACAAAATATGTGGCAAAAATAAAAAAATAACTTAAAACCACTGAAATGGGTTAGGATTGATTTTTTTTTCTTTTTTCTTTTGTTAATAAGAGGGGGAAAGTTACCCATTACAAGATATATACTCAAATTGCTGGCATCTGTATGTTACATTTTTACTGAGTAGAACAAGAGGCATATGGGAAAACATCTATATAGCCTTTCTTAAATTAATAACAGGATTTAAGAAAACTTAAAAACTAAAAAACCAAACATAGTTCTTACACCAATGGCCAAATATATTTTGAGTTTCCTAGGTCATTGAACAAAATATTTATAAATAGGAAATACATGAAAGTATTCCTATAATTTTGTTCATGCTGTTTTATAGCACAGAAATTCATGACTAAAATAAAATGCTACACAAATGCTGACATGTATTTTTTCAGGAGTTATAAGTACCTGAAATATTTTACATTTGATTTTATTATTATATGACTAGAACATGAATTTGTATAGTTCTTAATTCAAAATCCTTTTGCTCAAGTGATACAATCTAACAGTTTTCTAAAAAACAATGTAGCATATATTATTATGAATTACAATTTGCTGCACTTTGTCAACACAAACAGGTCTTTATTCTTGAACATGCTTACCCCATCCAACTGGAAAAATTAAGACCATAGAGAGTTATGATTTCTCAATTCTTACTGAATGAATATAAGAATTAAAAGAATAAACCAAATACTTTTTTCACAGTTCTAAAATAAATTTAGTTCCTGAGTTAAGAAGCTTTCTAGTGTTTCCAATAAAATTTTCTGCAATGTTAGAAATGTTCTTTATCTTTGCTGTCCAAAACAGAAGCCACTAACCACATGTGGCTACTGAACACCTAAAATGTGGCTAATGAGACTGAAAGACTTATTTTATTTCATTTTAATTCAAGTTTCTAACACATTAGAAAACAAAGTTCTAATAAGTAAACTGTAGACATTTCAAAAGGTGGTCTGCAGACTGCTGCTGAAAATGGAGGGCCATTGAGTTTGGGTGACTGATTTAGAGTAAGATTAAGATAAAATGAAAATTAGCAGTTACCACAAATGAAGAACTTTTACTTCAACTGTCACAAAACACTGGAGAGTTTACATAGGCTACAGAATCTTAACTGTTATTAACAATCTAAGAAAACCCAAACTTAACTTTAGTTTTTAGTTAACGAAAGAAGTTAATATGAAATAAAGTTCTTTGTGGCTTTCAAATGAATGAGCAAATAGAAGAAGAAAATCATTAATGTGCTCAAAATCTACTTTTAGAAGTCTTTAGCACACAATCTAAAGAGGATGAAAGGCCTGGTAACTTAAGTTTTCTTCTGGGGACCTGGATCATATTGTTCTAGATCAATGTCCTCTCTTTAATTCAAAAATATATATTCATGATCCCAAGACTTACCCTTCACCACTGTGCCATATTGGGAATATGTGCCATAGTGGGAATGCCTAAGTAAGAAAAAGGGATTATGATTTCTTGTGTCTGTTGTGTTCCACTATAGAGCAATGTTACAAAAATCCTAAATTCTGCCCTCTGGTATATAGTATGAGAAAACTTTTCATTAACTCTTTCTCGAAATGCACTCAAATTTATCATTACCTAGTAGGAGTAGCAGGACTCAATTACAAATTACTCATACGTATGGAATATGAAACAGACATTTAAGAAGTATTACAAGAGTAAGAAGTTAAGAAAAGTTCAAAATATGCTGGTAAATGAAAACAGTCTATAAAAAGCAACATGATTCTATGTCTGATATACATATCAAAAAAGCACATTAGTACATATACCAAAATGTTACAGGAGTGTACACCTGGTGGTGGGAGTATGACAGGGTATTTAGCATACACCTATGCTCACACAAAAACCTATGCATGAACGTTCATAGCACATCTGTAATATCCAAAATGTAGAAACAACTAAAACATCCTTTAGGAGGTGAATGGTTAAACTGTGGTACATCAACACCATAGAATACTACTCTGTAATAAAAAGGAACAAATTACACAATAACTCAGATGGCTCTCAAAGGCATTATGTTAACTGAAAAAAGTCAAAAGATCTAAAGATCAAGTCTAAAGATGACATACTCTATGAGTCCACTAACAAAACATTTTCAAAATGACAAAGACACAAAGGTGGAAAATCAATTAAAAGTAAGACAATCAACAGTTAGACATGGTGGGAGAAGAGGTGCGAGTACAAAGGGGTCACACCACAGATATCTTTGTCATGATGGATTCAGTATGTCTCCTGATGTGATGGTCATTAAACACATCTACATGTGTGATAAAGTATACAGCACTGGACATATTATAGCAATGTCAATTTCCTGATTTTGAGATTGTACTATAATTGTGTAGGATTTAACCAATAGAGGAAACTGGCTGAAGGGTACATGGGACCTCTCTACTAATTTTATAACTTTCTACGAATCTATGTAATTCCAAAATTAAGCTTCAACAAAAGTAAAAGGACAATAAGTCTTGTCCCTTCCTCTTCCTGCCCCTATTCACCTGTTCTCCATGAACCATTCATTCCTAAAGCTATAAGCTGAAGCATAAAAGGGTATAAAATCCCAGACAAGATAAGTGGGCAACTGTTGCACAAAGATGTCTGGATATAAGCAGAGTAAGGAGCTTCTTCACAGAAGACAGCTCAGGGTAAGGTGTCAAAACCCAAGCAGCATAAGGGTCTACGTTATAGAGGAAGGGTAACCTGGAGCAAGGTGTCAGAAGCTCAGTGGAGTGAGAAAGGTACCAAGGGTGAGCATGGACCAGCACAGTACAGAAGGAAGGCTCCATATGGTAAAGAGGTCCAGTGCAAGTTGTGAAAGCACATGGAGGAAGCAGACCAGGCATAGACCAGGATTAGAGAAAGAGGCCCTCTGCACAGGAAGATGCAGTGACGAATGGTTTACACATGGCAAGGGGGTTCTGATCAAGTCAGGAAATACACCAATGATTAAGAAAGCCAGATTTCTCACTGTCTAAGAAGGGAGTTAAAAAATACAGAAGGGAGAAAACTAAAATATACTCTGTGGTAATGGACTGTAATTGGAGGGATCAGTGTGACTCATAGTTTTATAATACTGATAGACATGGAGATAATTATAGATAGAAGTGAGTGTATATGTATACATATGAATGTATATAATTATATACATACATATACTCTCTGGCTTTGTCCACTGAGTCCTGGAAGCAGCTATACCTCAAAAGCAATGAGCAGCACATTAGGCACCCAGATCTTGCCTTCTAAATGCCATCCACTAAAATGAACAAGGACTCCTTAGAGAAATGGCTGATTCCAGGGGTGAGGCAGCAGAAAACATACACAAGACAGGCCTAAAACATCTTGTAACAGAAGGCAAGCATGTACTAAGACTGATGGGACATGTCAAAAGAACAGAGAAGTCAGCTTGAAGAGGATCCAATTGGCCAAATCTTAAATCAAGCATTAAAACAATCATAGTAATAGACTTTAACCCAGTTAATAAAACTCCTAAACTCATACTGATACAAATAAACAAATAAATTAAAAAGTGTGACGAGGAATAAGATTACAGTGACAAAATCTACCAGCCATCACCTTAATCAACTTATCAGAGTGAACCATCAGAATGGGGCAAATAAAAATCATTTACCACCTATTAGAATGCAATGCAGAGAGAAGACATAGCATCACTATTTGTGATAACCCCTCCCAAAGATAGTAACTTAAGTATCATTAAGAGGGAAAATCAGATAAACATAAACTGAGAAACATTCTTAAAAAAAAAAAGGTCTATTAACCTTCAATTATTAGGATCATAAAACTTTAAAGTGAGGAACTAACGCAGACTAAAGAGATGTGTCAATTGATGCAATATGTAGTTTTCAACTGGATCTTTTTACAAGTAAACTTTAACTGTTAGAAGATAGGTAGATCAGTACAGGATATAAATGTTGAAGACCATTCCAAAATATATAAAGAACTCATAAAACTCAATAACCAAAAAACAAATAATCCAATCAAAAAATAAGAAGACATGAACAGACATTTCTCCAAAGACATACAGATGTCCAAAAGACATAAGAAAAGACAGTCAGCATCACTTACGAGGGAAATGCAAATCAAAACTACAGTATATTATCACCTCATACCTATCAGAATGGCTAAAACCAACAACACAAGAAACAACAGGTGTTGGCAAGGATGTGGAGAAAAGGGAACATTCATGAACTAGTGGTGGGAATGCAAACTGATACAGCCACTGTGGAAAACAATATGGAGGGTCCTCAAAAAGTTGAAAATAGAATTATCCTATGATCCCGCAATCACAATACTGAAGAATATAGAAGCACTAATTCAAAGGGATATACGCCCCCCCTATGTTTGTTGCAGCATTATTTACAACAGCCAATATATGGAAGCAGCCCAAGTGTCTATCAACTGATGAATGGATAAAGAAGATATAGTATACATACATGATGAAATATGATTCAACCACAAAAAAGAATGAAATCTTGCTATCTGCAATAACATCAATGGTTCTGAAGAGTATAATGCTAAGCAAAATAACTCAGAGAAAGAAACACCATATGATTTCACTCATATGTGGAATTAAAGAAACAAAACAAATGAGAAAAGGTGGGGTGGGGGGCGGGGAAGAGAGAGAGAGAGAGAGAGACAAATCAAGAAACAGATGGTTACCTGAGGGCAGAGGGATGGAAGAATGGGTTAAATCAATGATGGGGATTTAGGAGTGCACTTTGATGAGCACTAGGTGATGTATGAATTGTTGGATCACTATACTGTATAACCAAAACTAAGATTAACTATGTTAATTAACTAACTGGAATTAAAATAAAAACTTTCAAAAAAAAAAAAGTGTCAAAGATCATAAGTAGGCTAACTTGAACTAATTGATATTTATAAAATAACCTACCCAATAAGTTTCAAAATACACAGCCAAGAGTATAAAACCTTGACCAACTAACCATACATCCAGATCTCTATCCAGACTAATCAAGCCCTAAAACAAGTCTCAATGAATTTTAAAAGACTGAAATCATACACTGAACATTCTCTGACCACAATAATTAAACATCAATGACAAAAAAATACCTGGAAAACTTTGAAACATTAGTTTCAAAGCAAGCAAAGTTAAGCAAAAAAACTTCTAATTAACTCATGGGTCAAAATGAAATCACCAAGGAAGTTAAAAGAAGTTTATAGCTCCAAATGCTTATATAAAAAATGAAGAATGGGGGTGCCTGGATGGTTCAGTGGGTTAAGCCTCTGCCTTCAGCTCAGGTCATGATCTCAGGGTCCTGGGATCAAGCCCCGCATCGGGCTCTCTGCTCAGTGGGGAGCCTGCTTCCCCCTCTCTCTCTGCCTGTCTCTCTGACCACTTGTGATCTCTGTCAAATAAATAAATAAAATCTTAAAAAAAAAAAAAAAAAGAAGAATGGCTTAAAACGGTCATCTAGCCTCCCACTTTAAAAGCTGAAAAAAGTAGAGCAAATTAAAAACAAAGTAGGCAGAAGGAAGGAAATAAGGAAATGTTAAAGCTGAAATGTACAATAGTAAAAATCAATAAAACCAAAACCTGATTCTTTGAAGAGAACAATAAAATTGATAAGCCCCTATCCAGACTAATCAAGAAAAGGACAAACTACCACTATGAGGAATAAGAAGGAAAAAATCATTATAGATCTTTAGACAATAAAAGAAATTTTAAAATTATGAAAAATTCTGTTCAATTAAACAAGAAGAAATGGACAAATTCCTTGAAAAGTACAACTTATCAAAATGGATACAGGAAAAAAATTTTTTAAATCTGAGAAACCTTAAATATGTCCTAAAAATTGAACTTGGAATTTAAAACTCGTCCAAAGAAAACTCAGTCCCAGATTGGCTTTAGTAGAGAAGCCTATCAAATATGTAAAGTAGAGATGGACATATCTTACACAAACTCTTTTAGAAAATGCAGTAGGAAATACTTCCTAACCCATCTATGAGACCAGCACACCTAAAACAAAGATACTGCAAGAATACTTGTATCTCTCATAAATGTACACTTAAAAATTATTTTAAAAAGTTAGTAAAACTGAATCTAGCAATGTATAAAAAGGATGACACATCATGACCAAGAGCAATTTATCCCAGGAAAACAAGAATGGTCTAATACTTGAAAATCAATCAATATCATTCACCGTATTAAGATAATAAGAAAAAATCATGATCACGTAACAGACATATAAAAAGCATTTGAAAACAAAAAAAAAAAAAGCACTTGGAGTTACAAATTTATTTATTTTAGAAAGTTTCAGCAAACTAGAAAGAAAATTTCTTCAATGTAATAAAGATCATCCATTAAAAAATCTACAGCTAAAATAATTCTTAAAGGTGAAAAACTAAATGCAGTCCCCTAAAGATCAGGAAAAAGGAAAAGATATCTACTCTTACCACCTCTATTCATCACTGTACTGAAGGCCCCAGTCAATACAGTAAGACAAGAAAAAGAAGAGATATATACTGGGAGGAGTGGGGGTGTGGGAGCAAGGGGAGATAAACACTGCAGGAAAATGTAAAATGCATGAATAATATGATCAGACAATATGACTGTGAATAAATTTAAGCAATCAACAAAATAACTACTAGAACTTATATATACATATAACAGTCACAGGATACATTGTCAATATAAAAAGAATCAACTACATTTCTATATACTAGTCATGAACAATTAAACATTGAAATTTTTCAAAATACCATTTACAATTGCATCCAAAACATGAAATACTTAGGAATAAATTTAACAAAATATTTCCAATAACTACACTGAAAAGAATAAGGCTAAGATAAATTACAGAAAACCTACACAAACATAGCAATATACCATGTTCATGGATTGGAAGCCACTATTGTTTAGATGTTGATTTTTATCAAGTAAATATGTAGAATCAATATAATCCCCCCAAAACCCAGTTTTATAGGAACTGAAAGGCTAAGTCTATATTTTATGTGAAAATACAAACAACCTTAAATGGTCACAACAGTCTTGCCAGAAAAATAACAAAATTGGAAGACCATACTACCTGACTTCAAGATTTACTATACAAGATTCAGCAGTCAAGACAGTGAAATACTGCAGCGCCTGGACAGCTTAGTCGTTAAGTGTTTGCCTTTGGCTCAGGTCATGATCCCATGGTTCTGGGATCGAGGCCCATGTTGGGCTCTCTGCTCAGCAGAAAGTCTGCTTCTCCCTCTCCCATTCCTCCTGCTTATGTTCCCTCTCTGCTGTGTCTCTAATAAATTAATAAATAAAATCTTAAAAAAAAAAAAGACAATGTATTATTGATAAAAGATAGACTCTAGCTCAATCTAATGGCTTAATTTAGAAATGGCTTAATTATATCAAGAAGTACCCCAAAGAAGTGAAAAAAGACTTGTACAAAAATGCTCATATCATAGCAAGTTTATCCATAAAAGCTGAAAACTAGAGATAAAATGACTGTAAAAGGGGAAATGAATGAACAGATTTTAGGACAATAACACAACAGAATACTAATCAACAATAAAAAGGAATGAACTACTTATGGATACACTCAACCAACAAAGATAAACCAAAAACACTGTGCTGAACAAAAGAGGCCAGACACAAGAGTTAAATATGATTCTATCTACATAAAGTTCTCAAGGGGACTGATCAGGAAGAAACACAGGGAAACCTTCTAGGATAACAGAAATATTCTGTATCTTAATGGGCTGCAGGTTATACAAGTCTATGCAGTTTGAACTTTAAACTTGGCATCTAAAAGCATTCACCTTAAACGTCTCTTCAATTAAAAAAAATATACACACACAAACCCATCCACATGCATAAACTTTTTTTTTCACTCAAAAAATATCTGACTGCCTACTATAGCCCAGGAATTGAGAACACAAAAGTAAAAGGCAGGATACGGAAAAGGGACCTTATAGTCTTGTAAGCAAAGAGATGCAAAATGTTAGTTTTCAAAATGAAAATCAAACAAGAGGAATCTTTTCAGCAGAGAAGTAAAAACAAACAGATTGCCAAAGAATAATACAAGTGTATACAACATATACAGAAGTAATAATAGAAAAAACCATAGTGGAGCCAGGCAACTAAAGTAATTTGATATGCTTAAGTATAAACGGATGAGAGAAGCTACTGAACTACTGTCTAAAGGGTTGCTAGAAAAGATGTGATTACGATTATGCGGGCTCTTTCTGCCTCTGCAATAAGCTATATTTTAGCTGTTTAGCAATGGGAACCTCTGAAGTTTTCCCAGGGGAGTGAGAAATATAAATTCCATTCAGAAAGATCACTATGGAAACTATATGAAATATAGATTGGACAAGTCAATCTACCATTTACAGGACAGTCAATCCTATTAAAAAAGGCTAATGCAATACAGACCACCCACTTTATCCTCAACAAGAAAACACATAATCTCAAGCTCACATGGAGCAGTCACAGACCACTTTCAGAGCCATAAAACACACCTTAACAAATTTGAGAGAACAGAAGTTATATAATGCTTTCAGACCACAACAGAATTATTCTGGAAATTAATTAACAGAAAAATAGCTGCAAAACCCCCAAACACTTGGAGATTAAACAACACACTTCTAAACAACATGTGGATCAAAGAAGAAATCTGAGAAATTAAAAGATATACTGAATTAAATGAAAATAAAACTATAATTTATCAAAATTCATGAGATGCAGTAATAGCAGTGCCTAGAGGGAAATTTATAGCATCAAATGCATTTATTAGAAAAGATCTAAAATCAATCATCTTCCCCCTTAGAAAACTAGAAAACAAAAGCAAATAAATCCAAAGTAACAGAAGAAATCATAAAAATTAGAGCAGAAATCAGTGAAATTTAAAACTAGAAATCAACAGAGAAAACTAAAACCTGGGGGAGCCTGGGTGGCTCAGTTGGCTAAGCATCTGTCTTCCGCTCCAGTGGTGACCCCAGGATCCTGGGATGGAGCTCTGTGTAGGGCTCCCTGCTTGGCGGGAGCCTGCTTCTCCCTCTCCTCCCTGCTTGCGTTCTCTCTCACTATCTCCATCACTATCTGTCTCTCTCTCAAATAAATAAAAATAAAATCATTTAAAAGAAAAGAAAAGAAAATGAAAAAGCTGTCTCTTAAACTAGCAATAAAATCAGCAAGCTTCTATTGGGGTCTGGAGAAAAATAGGGAACTCTTGTCTAATAGGTATAGAGATTCAGTTTGGTTTTTTTTTAATTAACATATAATGTATTATTACCCCAAGGATATAGAGATTTAGTTTTGAAAGATGAAACAGCTCTAGAGATCTGCTGAGCAACAATGGATATTAAAAAGATAACAAAGGAATATTATGAACAACTCTAGGCCCATAAATGTGATAATCGAGATGAAATGGAACTAATTCCTTAAAAGACACAATCTGCAAAAACTCACACAAAAGAAATAAACAATCTGAAGAGGTCTACATCTGTTAAAGAAATTAAGTCAGTAAGTAGTAACTTTCCAAAAAATAAAGTACCAGGCCATATGCACTCACTGGTGAATTCTATCACACATTTATGTAAGAAATTATACCAATTCTCTATACTCTCTTCCCGAAGTTAGAAGCAGAGGGATACTCCTAGATCATTCTATGAGGCCAGGACTACTCTAATATCAAAATCAGATATGAAGGTATTACAAGAAAACTAGACCAATATGTATCATAACCATAAATACAAAAGTCCTCAACAACTTATTAGCAAATTGAATCCAACAATATATAATGAGAATTACATACCACAACTGAGTGGGATGTATTACAGGTATGTAAGGGTGATTCCCCACTCAAAAATCAATTAATATAATCCATCACATGAACAGGCTAAAAAAGAAAAGGTTACTACAATGGGCTAGGAAAAAGTTGGTGAGCACATGTATTAGAACACAACTATAAGTGTTATTCACTCATTCACACAACGTGCCAACACCCGGGATACAATGGAACATAAGAAAAAAATTCATCCTCTCATAGAGCCTACAATTTATTAGAGAGATAGACACTGGATAAGTAACTGTCCCTATTGCAGGAACTCAGCCTGGACTAAACAGAAGGGGAAGGCTGAGAATGATGAACCACTATCTAGATTAACAGAAAGGGGACGCCTGGGTGGCTCAGTTGGTTGAGCAGCACCTTCGGCTTAGGTCATGATCCCAGCGTCCTGGGACTGAGTCCCACATCAGGCTCCTTGCTCGGCAGGGAGCCTGCTTCTCCCTCTGTCCCGGCCTGCCATTCTGTCTGCCTATGCTTGTTCTCTCTCCCTCTCTCTGACAAATAAATAAAATCTTAAAAAAAAAAAAAGAAAAAAAAAAAAACAGGAAGGGGGCTTTAGCTATTGAAATAGTAAATCTAGGGGTGCCTGGGTGGCTCAGTGGGTTGAAGCCTCTGCCTTCGGCTCAAGTCATGATCTCAGGGTACTGGGATTGAGCCCCACATCAGGCTCTCTGCTCAGCAGGGAACCTGCTTCTTCCTCACTGTGACTGCCTCTCTGCCTACTTGTGATCTCTGTCTGTCACATGAATAAATAAAATAAAAAACAGAAAGGGGGTATGCCTGAAGGGAATACTGTACGCAGGATATATGAAGGTTCTGAAGGAAAAGTAAAAGCACAGTATATTAGATATAATGAAAGAAATTCAGGTTTAATATTACAAAAAGAACTGAAGATTACATTTTGGTTATGATTTTGCTGGTTATCAGGTAAAAAAAAAAACATACACACACACAAGATGGCAAAAAAGTCATTATGGGTGCCTACAAAAGAATATTTGACATCTAAGATAAACAGGAAAAACTAATAAAGCTCATATAACTAAAAAAGCTCAAAAACTAAAAAGCTCATTTACCTTTTAAAAAGGTAATGAAAAAAAACAGACACACCAGGAATTGTCAACTTACAGAATTTGAAGGGAAAAAACCCTCAAGTGTCTGATCTTTTCCTAGTTATGCTTAAGATTCAATCTTTCTCCTCTTCAAGGAAATCCAGAAGTTAAAACAAAATCTTTAAAATTTAAGCACTTAAAATGTAATATACAGTAGTCTTGATAGAGAAACTTTATCCTGGAAAAAGATTAAGTTTCTAAAATGTATATAATACAAAAACTTAACTTTGCTTTTTCAAATGTGATTTCTGTCAACATTTAGCATACCTATTCAAGAACATCCATTTGAGCTATTAAGCCTTTAAGTATTTTCTGAAATTTCCTCAATGACTTGAAGTACTACTGAACACAAAATTAATTATATTTCTAACTATAAGTTATATTAATCTTATAAAGGAATTACTTACAGGGACATTAAGTGCATACTGTAGTCCTTGAGGAAGTCTTTCATGTGTTTCCATCTGTTCTTCGTCATTTTTTACTGTCTCCTCATGGACCATGAGTTCATCATGTGATATCATATCCTGTTGTCTCATTTCACTTTCTTGTAACACTTCATCTGCAGCAAGGATCTCCTGGTGAGGCATACTCCGGTCTTGAAGTACCGACTCCTGCAGTTCCCCAGACACGGTAGACTGGCCAGACACTCCACCCATTACAACCATTGCCCTGGAAGACTGCATTTCGTCTATGCCGCCACATTTAAGAAATAATCCTTCCAGTTTGTCGTCAATGTTCATGCTTAAGTATAACTGCCTAGAATAAGTTTGGCAACAAAGCATAATAAATTAGTTTTATATGTCTACTTGATACTTTTTAAATTTCAATTATGAAAGGTACACACTTTAACAGAAAAATTTTATTCATGTAATTCATTATCATCTCCAATTTTAAAATTACCAAGATAAGTTTCCAAAGGCTAGTAGAGTAGAATACACATTTTCATTTTTTACAATATGGCATAAAATCTTAATCTATTTCATTATGAAAAATTAATATGACATAAAGCAAACTGGGGGAAGTATTTATAACAAAGGATTCATATCATTTAACATATTAAAGTGTCTTAAAAAATAAAAAAGTGCATTCATTAATAAATAAATAGACAAACCACTATTAGGCAAATCAGTATATATATAAAATAAAAGTCACTTATAGCAGTAATCAAAGAAATAAGCATTAAACAGAGCTACCAGATTTCATCCACCAAATTGGTGTGATTCTTTAAAAAAAAAAAAAAAGTCCCAAGTTGAGGTAGACGAAAAAAAAAAAAAAAACATTCATTTCCTAACGGTAAGAAAATAAGTTAGCTCAATTATTTTCAAAGGTAATATAGTACTATGTATCAAAAGCCATAAAAATGCACACCTTCTTCAAACTGGTGATTATACTTTAAGAAACCTATCCCAATGAAAGAAAATGCATAAAAAGTTAATACAGGAAAAGTCACTACAGGATTATTTAATTAGCAAAAAAAATGGAAATAACTATGCATTCAACAAAATGAAACTGGTTAAAATATATTCATACATATGTTTTAAACTATAGTGATGGCCTTACGAATCAGTAAATTTATTAAAAATCCCTGAACTGAACACTGAAAATGGGTGGATTTTAGCATATATAAATTATATCTCACAGTTATTCTTAAAAATAAAATCAGAATAATGGCTACCCTGTGAGGGTTGCTGCTGATAGTAGGTAGGAAATGGGAGAGGTCTAGGTGCCAGCAATATTTTTTCTTGAGTTGAATGCTGACTGCACAGGTGTACTTCGTTTGTAAAATCTTCAAGTTGTACATCTGTAGTATGTGCATGCTTCTGTCAGTTATTATACTTCAATACATCTGCTGAAGCTCAAAAAACATGTATACAATAAAAATACTCTTGAAAGGGACGCTTTGGTGGGCTCAGCTGGTTAAACGTCTGCCTTTTGCTCAGGTCACGATCCTGGAGTCTTGGGATGGAGTCCAACACAGGCTCCTCGCTCAGCGGGAGCCTGATTCTCCCTCTGCCTACTCTGCCTGCAGCTCTTTGTGCTTCTGCTCTCTCTCTGACAAATAAAATCTTAAAAAATATGTATTCTTGAAATATATTTGAAAATGTAAGAGAATATCCCAATATACTAAAGGAAATGTGTGTGTGTTTGAATGTAGAGATTTCTAAAATGCTAACAATATTAACATTATCACTGGGTGGTGAAACTGTCATAAGTTTTTTCTATATTTGTATTTATCTCTAATTTGAAAACTTACTATAATAAAATTTTATTTTTTACACTTTTTAAATTCATTAAAATGAAATAAAAGTGAAACTTGTTACTAATATCATCTTAAATAAAGCACATGAGTAAATTTAATAGGTCATAAGAACTACACACAATCAAATAATTACATTACCTTATTTACTCCATTATTTAGAAAAAAAACAGGCAATATTACATCTGCCACTCTAACTTTGGTTGTTGTAAATTCAAATTCAACTGTGTTACTGTAGGATCTAACATAACAATCATGAAATCCAAAGAAATTTCATCTCAAAGAGGCTGAAAGCACTGGTACAAAGTTTGTTTTTCAAAATCACTTTCTACTGTCAGACTGTGTAAAGTTAACATACATATCCTACCCAAAGGGAAGGGTCCACTAGTAGTAAATGCATTAACTATGTTTCAGTTTGGTTACCTCTTTCCCAAATCAATCAGGTAGATAATGGTTAGTACCCTGATCATAGCTTTCAGAGGTAAAAAAAAAAAAAAAAAAAAAAAACATCAGGTACATTCAAACACACTACTGAAATTTAAATACACTTTCATTTACTAAGGTTATCATTTACTGAAAAACTAGTACTTAAATGAACAGCTCAAAAAAAAAAAAACCCACATAAACAGCAAAGTTAAAAAAACACAAAAAATATAATTCTTACTTACTAAACTTATCTTCCCTGGTACCAGTATTATCAGTCTAGGATACATAAAACAAAGGACCCAGAATCTGATTTTACTTTTCACAATCTTTAAGTAGCAAACTTGGATGAAACTCCACATCCTGGTCCCTGCTCAGAAGAGTCTGCTTCTCCCTCTGCACCTCCCCCCCACAATCCCGCCTCCCAGTCATGCTTGGCTCCCCTACTCTCAAATATTTTAAATCCTTTAAAAAAATCTATAGGACAAAGATTTTAAAGAAAACTCCAAGTAACTGTCCTCTTCTAATATTCTACTTATCACGTTTCTCAGAAAATAAACTATCCCATAAGAAGGTGAAACTTGAAGTCCTACAGGGCTAAAATTTGCTTATTCTGGCCATTTCTTTGGAGGTTCATACCAAATCAATTACACTCTTCTAAGCTATTTACTGTTTCCTTAAAGAATGTGGAAAGTCCCTAATTTAGAAGGGAATTATGTATATACAAAGCCACCCTTTATTGCAATTCTTCACTGCTGCTACAGCAGCTACTGTCACATTGTTATTAAAAACAAAATACAAAAAACAGAGGAGCTTTTAAAGAATATGGGAGATGTAGAAGAAGAAGCCATTAAAAGGTCAACTTAAAGAAACTGACCTAGGGGGCGCCTGGGTGGCTCAATGGTTGAGCCGCTGCCTTCGGCTCAGGTCATGATCTCAGCGTCCTGGGATCGAGTCCCGCATCGGGCTCTCTGCTCAGCAGGGAGCCTGCTTCCTCCTCTCTCTCTCTCTGCCTGCCTCTCTGCCTACTTGTGATTTCTCTCTGTCAAATAAATAAATAAAATCTTTAAAAAAAAAAAAAAAAAAAAAAGAAACTGACCTAGGACAGAACTTATAACTTTAAAGAAAAAGTGCCAAAGTTGAAGCTGACTTGTTAACCTGACACAGGGTCTACACTTCCCTAAAGCAACGGTCCCCAACTCCACTTTTTATGATCATGCACCTCATCACTTTTTTAAAATTGAGCATATCCTAATATATGCACACTATTTAAAACTATACCCCTAAAATACTGTTAACATAAAATGTACATATGAAAATAAACATTAAAATATAATTTTTTACTAACCTTATCCCTAACATGAGGCTAAAACATAAGTACTGAGGAAGTCGAAGTACTTTGGGGACAGAGACTATTTGGGAAAAAAGGTAGGCTTACATTAAGTGCCAGTGTGAGGAACTTGGACAAGAAAGATACCACACCCAATATAGAGAGAGCAAATGGAAAAAGAAGTGGCAAAGACCAAATAAAAGACAAATATGACCTCTTCCAAAATCTTCTTGAAATCAGGCCACAAACACAGAAAAAGGAATCTCTCTTCCTTTTTTACGTATGATTTCTTATTCCTGTGACCCCCAAATTAAGCCATATATTTTGAGTTACTGGCTAGCTGAGAAACTGTTTTGAGACAACTTCCCTGAAACACCAGAAAATACTAAGATACAGATTTCAGTATCAATGAATGCTGCTCTGACAAGGGTTTAAAGCAAGCCTTGGAAATATCAAAATGAAAACTGTATGCCCCCTTGACCCAGCAACCTTACTGCTAAGAATATACATAATCATATAAAGTAATTCATCAAAATTAATTGAAGATATATGTACAAGGATGTCTGGTGCAACCCTTCAGTGGGAAAAGACTGGAAACAACCTAAGCATCAACTGAAAGAAGACTTGTTCAATTAATTATGATTCAACCATACAATGGGAACACATGCAGTCATTAAAAGGAATGAGGCTGCTGTCTGTAACAGGTGAAAAGTTCTCTGAGATATATTAGGTGAAAACAAGCAAGAAGAAGACACACAGACATATAAATTGAACCCTACTTCTACCATACATCTCAACTAGTAAATGGGCAGAGTACGCTGAACAGGAAATTAGGTAAGGTTCTCAAACAATAAAGTTAATTTCACCAAGCTTAGAGTAAAAGAAAAAAGGACAAAGCTACAAGAAAAATGATAAGTCCATTTTCTATTGCCTCTGAAACTCTCTTTAACTTTCCCCCTTCTAACTCCTGCATGGTCTCAGTCAAAGCTCTCATGTGCTTCACTGCACATTCAACAGCCCAAATACAACAAAAGGTCCTATGCACACAAGTTAACACAGACTACTTTGCTTCTTGAACTTCAGTTATTTCCAAGGAGGATCAGTCAGGAGTAAAGAAAGGAAACTGATATAATCAATCCATGTTAAAAAGTGAACATTAAATGCTAAAATGTCAAAAAGTCAACTAATGCTTTTTGACCCAAACATCTATACAATTAATGGAAATGTAGGTGTTGGGGTATTACACAGCAGAAAGGAAGAAAGAAATAATGTTTCCTTTAAATCATGTCACTTACATGAAAGCCTGCTCTGGAAGAAAAAAAGAAACAATTTATGTTCCCAGGAGCCTCTGTCCAACCAGGGAAAAGAAGGGCTAGGTGGAGTAATAAGCAGCCAGTCACCCTGAGTTCCTTGTGATGACAAATTCTTTTGTAAGGGACCATGGGAAGCTGACAAAGAGTATAAAACGGCACAGCTGTTTAGAGCCAAGACAAGATGGACAATGATGTCATAGGGCTAATTCAGCTAAAGGGATAGCCCTTTCTTCTGAAGTTCAGAGTTATCCAGAACAGAGATCACTAAAAACTAGAACATAGCGAAAGAGAGAAGAGGAAGAGGCCAGCCTACCTTGGGCCAATTTCTCCTAAATCTCCCTTTAGCAGATTACTTCAAACTACATTCTTTCTCCCTTCCAAGTTTTATTCTTCCCTCATCTCCCTCTCTCTCTGTGTGTCAAAAAAGCTGACAGGTACAGCAACAGGGACATTTAGGGCACCACAATACAGTTTCCTGCTCCATTCAATGATTTGTCTCCCCCACACTCCTTACCATCCTCTCCTAATGAAAAATGTTTGGTTCAGCTGTGTAAAAATAATTCAAATTGTGGCCAATTAGGTAGCCCCTAGTCATTAAAGCCTAACGGCAATGCTCTACTCAAAGAGAACATAAATTATTAGCCATCACTTTCTCCTGTCTTCCAGAAGGGACAGCTGACTCTCCTTGTCACCACCTTCTAATTTAATGCTTCTAATCAACTGTGTGCAAGCAATTAAAAAGTAAGCTTTATAGATTTATAAGATGAAATGGAGTAAATAAGCTTTGAGTCAGGGTTTTCAATAAGGAATTAAACACATGGGCTTTTAATAAAAGCATTTGCGATAATTACTTCTAAGCTGAGGGGACTGTTTGGGCTTGCTTTCAGAAGACAAGTTAACAGAAGCATAACATATGGACAAGCTGGCCACTACTACTCATTTTTAATCAACTCTGCAAGGCACTACTTATTTTTTTTAAGGGACCTCTATGCAATTAATAAGGAAAAGTCCTTTCTTTTTTTTTTTTTTTTATTTTTTTTTTTAAAGATTTTATTTATTTATCAGAGAGAGAGGGGGGGAGAGAGCGAGCACAGGCAGACAGAATGGCAGGCAGAGGCAGAGGGAGAAGCAGGCTCCCCGCTGAGCAAGGAGTCCGATGTGGGACCCGATCCCAGGACGCTGGGATCATGACCTGAGCCGAAGGCAGCTGCCTAACCAACTGAGCCACCCAGGCGTCCCAGGAAAAGTCCTTTCTGAATTTATTAATAGGTTTGGGTCTGCATTATAAAGTTCAGAGATTATCATTACCTAGAGAGGAAGGACAACTAATATAAGCTGAAGATCTGCTAGCTATAAGACACTGTGCTGGGTACATTTATATATGTTATATCACTTAACACGTATAGTAACACTCAAGACAATAAAAGTATATCCCCATTTAACAGATAAACTGGGGTTTACACCAAGTCATAGCCAGGAGGTACACTGGCATTTCAAAAGGGGCTTAGCAGATTTAGTGCACTTTTTGCCTTAGGATACTAACCTTCCCCCTTGAAAAGGGACATGAACACATTCAGAACTCACAAAACTCCTCCTCTTCTCACTCACCTACTCTGAGGCTACTGCATCACCACTGCTTGGCTTGGTAAAGCAATCCAAGTCTCCTTAGCTGACTATTCCCACCACATGATATCACAGGAGAACTTTGTGACACAAAATCTCATTTTTGCCTTTGGAAGGCAAATGGACACTTCCTACATTTGCTATTTTCCCACTACCACTCACTGTCATTCTTTTTTGCATAGGCTTACATATACCATCTTAATCTTACCATTTTTTTTCTTTTTAAGATTTTTACTTGTTTGACAGCAAGATCGCAAGTAGGCAGAGTGGCAGGCAGAGAGAGGGGGGAAGCAGGCTTCAAACTTTTACCAAGCTACTTCAAGAAACTCCCTTTCTCTTTTACCTAACCATTTTCACTTCGAAATCAAACAAAATAATCCTAAGTATGGCTGATAAATATAGGAGAGGTTCTAAAGAACACCTGATTCCAAGAAAAGAGGGTTGTACATTTTAAGGTGAAAACAGATTTGGAAGACTTCTGCCATAATCCTCTAAAATTTTTGGAAGCACCTAGCTCCCCTTCAGAACGTACACAAATATTCACCTGCCACTTTATCACCATTAATTAAATCTTGCATTCAAACATGAAAAAAATATTTCTCATTTAAAGATACTGCTTTTCTGTTGATAGTTTGGTTGTATATTATTTTCCACCAACTTTTATTGAACAATGTAGAGCTTCCAACATTATGAGTCAAAACAGATTATAGTAGGCAAGCTTGGGAATTAAACATCATTCTTTTCTATAAAAAGTATAATTTCCAACTCAAAATATTCTCCCAAATCAACAATACCCTGCCTTGTACCAGAACCCATTCAACCTATAAACCTCACTTAAAGGCAGAAGAAAAGTACTCAAAGGAACCTATTCTGAAACAGAAAAGCTACGTTTTACAAATTATTTCTGACCCAAAGCAAACTCCTTGCTATCTGGAGGATGCTGGTTATATTAATTCAGATAGTAACATTTCCAACTATGTATGAGTTAGTGAGAAATTACAGCTTAAAAAATACCAGCACTGAAAACACAAGTATCAGTCAGCCTCAAGACCAACCAGTCAGACAAAGCAAACCAAGATCAATATGGATTAACAATTTGCCACTGGTCATTCTTAAGAAGTTTCCTATTCTCTTTCATCTTTCAAAAGAATAGTTTTATCTATGCAAAAAAATGCTTCATCTCTAATTTAAAAACAAAGTCTACTTCTTGTCTAGGCATATTCTACATTCAAAAACCCCTTCAGATACACCTCTGTATAACTACCATTTTGCATCTATAAAGTATATCTTGTAAACTACACTCCTTGATGATTTTTAAATAACTACTAGTTCAAAACATTCTAACAGAAGCATCATTTATAATAATGGCAACTGGACAAAATGGTCTTTCTGATCAGTGCTAGAAACAATTAAAGACATTAAATAAGAGAAAATATAAGCTAAGATCCGTCATTGTATATAATATAACAAGCAAAGGAAAATCTGACCCTTTCTTAACCACAGAAAAATAATTTGTAAATATTTATAAGTCAAAATTAACAGGCATTTCTATATGCTTGCATCCCCTGTCAAATAAAGCAGAATCTAAACATATTCTGTATTCCAAATACTTATCACCGAAGTCTTCTAAAACAGTGTAACAACAAGAAAATAGTGATATTTAAAAATATTAAAACATCGAATTTTTCGCAACTCATACTGTTAAGAAATAGCTGTAAAATTATCTTGAAAATGAGGAAGGGGAATTAAAAAAAGGTCCAAACAAAACAGAACCCTACATTCTGCTGGATCTAGTTGTTTCATCCATCACATCTTATGCCAATTATCAACAATTCAAACACTAATGTTAAGAACACTTATTCTGTTAAGAAACTATGAATTTTCTATAGTTTTGTATAATAAAAGGAGTATCAAAAACACTTCTTAAAACAAACTTCCCTGTACACTAGGAACATTAAAGACCTAAGTTATTTTTAATGTGCTACATAGTAACCAAAACTTATTTCAAAACAGCAAAGTGCTATTAATATCAACAGTTTTTAAACTTAGATAAATGCTCTCATTTTAATAATACAAACCCTGTTTCTTAAGTATGAACTAAGGATGTATTTACACCTTCAATACCAAAAACACTACTATAATGTCTTACCCTATTCAGGAATAAACTTAAGTCAACAGGACTACTATAAATGCTCTATGTAAGTACATAAATTTATCAAAACTGTTACCACAAGTCTTTTAAAAAGGGTACCAAGGTTAAAATATGTTGACATAAAATAATGTGGAAAATTGATACCTGGTTTCCAACACTTTAATAAATTCTATAATATATAATATTTGGTACTTGTTTCCAAATACAATATTTACAACAGGACAAGAAACATAAAATACAATGTATGATGATGTATTTTTCATCTAAAAAGAACTATTTGAAGTGTATAATGTCTCTGAGGATAAGTTGTTCTGATCTTAGTTAAACATTTTGAGTAACAACTCGTTAGAATTAGAAGGAGCTAGTTACAGATCATTTAGCTCTATGTGTAACTGAAAAGATCCTTCCATCCAAGACCCCAATGCCCTTGTTTTAGAGTGTAAAATAACAGACAAATCATTTCACCCTAATGGCAGTGAAAAAAAAAAAATTAGGAATTATCTCAAGGCGATTTTAACTTTTAATACCTTATTTCATCTGATATCAAGACTAGCGGGTGCCTGGGTGGCTCAGTGGATTAAAGCCTCTGCCTTCAGCTCAGGTCATGATCCCAGGATCCTGGGATCGAGCCCCACATCGGGCTCTCTGCTCAGCAGGGAGCCTGCTTCCTCCTTTCTCTGCCTGCCTCTCTGCCTTCTTGTGATCTCTGTCTGTCAAATAAATAAAATCTTAAAAAAAAAAAAAAAAAAAAAAAGACTAGCAGTGTTTAGTCAAAAAAAAAAAAAAGGCATGATGACTAGTTACAAAACTTCAACTGTCTCGGAATGCAAGTAAACACAATTTCCAAAGTATGTCCCAGGTCAAGAGTTAATATTTAGATAATAAAAATTATATTTTAATGTTAATCCACACTAGTTAATGAAAAGTGAATCTGAAAGAAACCATAATATAACACAAAAAAAATTCCCCCTTCTTCCCTGCAACCAATCTCTTCTCTCCTTCTTGCCTAATAATAAAAAAGTGAGACACATGGCTACTTAGGTAAGATTCATTTCTCAGCCTTCTTTATACAGCTGACTGTGGTCATGTGATACTGTTATAACCACTGGAATATAAATAGAAATGGTATATAAAACTCCTCTTAAAGGGAAGGAAAATATCCTTCCTTCCTTCCTGTTGACAGACATAATGGTAACCATCTGGGACCACCACAGAGATGCTACGTATTAAGAAGAGCAAGACAAAGACATCCAGGTCATGGTGATTCTAGAGCCTCTATAAAATCTCAAAATTGTTTACATGGACTTCTTAAATAAATGTATTGCTACCTTTAAAGCCTCTGTCACCGTGGCCAAGTCTATATTTTAACTAGTATTTCTAATATAAATGATTAGGCAAACATACAGTATGTACAAATGTACAGTAACTGGTATGTTTTTTCGTGTTTTATAAATTATATGCTAAACACTACTGAGTTTGATAATAGGTTTAACTAGTTTTCCAATGTATGAAAACAGAGTTTCCCCGAAAATTCTGAAAAATTTAACATGGGTTTGTATGTGTTAATGGCAAATGAATGAAAAATACAATACCCTGCTGAAAAAAGGGTTAAAAGAGAAAACATCTTCCCACTTAAATTTCACTTAAGTTACATAATAAGCTACACATATTTTTCTGCATTAAACTAAACTTAAAATCTAAAATGATATCATTACTCCTCAATTGTCTCTTAACAATTTTCTCAAGAGAAAGATTAAAATCCCGTTTCTAACAGATATAAACATCAAAACATAATATATGGTACAAAAATCAACATGAAATTCTATCACCCAAAAATGGTTTCATATTTGAAAAAATTAATTTATTCATGATTATGAAAAACAAGCATTGACATTACCTGAGACTAAGGTAAAAATGAAGACTTCAAGGAAGGAAATGCTGTAGAGTTGAAAAAGAAATCATGGTTGAGTTTCTACCTTTCATAAGCTTCAGAGACCCTCAACACCACCTTAATCACTTATGCCATCCAAGTCCTACAAAAAAAAAAAGAAAGAAAGAAAGAAAGAAAGAAATAGAAAAACACACAACAAAATACATTACTTATGAAGGGAAAAAATACTGTACAAATACAACATGGAAAAACTGGTATGAATAATGAAGTGATCATTCTTTGTAAATAGGAAACCATGCCTGAATGACTGGTACAATGACTTGCTCTTAAGTTTGAAATTAGGAAGATAAAATAGTGGTAAGTAGTAACTGCGAAATAACCTTGGTCTTAAAAAAATAATTTGCCTAGGGATGCCAGGGCTACTCAGTCGGATAAGTGGCCAATTCTTGATTTCAGCTCAGGTCATGATCTTGGGGTCCTGGGATTAATCCCTGCATCAGGCTCCACCCTCAGTGAGGAGTTTGCTTCTCTACCTCTCCCACCACTCATGCACACACCCATGCTCACTCACTCTCTCAAAATTAAACAAATAAATCTTTTTAAAAAAATGTTTAAAAAGAATAATTTGCCTAATCTGGAGTCTACAGCTTTAGAGATATGTGATGCTTAGGGAAATTCAGAGGGTTACAGACCTAAAAAGCTAGAAAAGAGAAAGTAAAGATTACAAAACCACTTAACAGTACTATTCATATCTACTTTGCATGTATATGAACTGAAGAGGGAAGCAAAAACAATACCAGGCCTTACAAATAACAGAACTAGTCATGTAGAGAATATGTATTTATTCACAATAGAAACAATTACAGTTGTAAAATCCTATTAAATACTTAGATATAGAAACATAATCAGCCAGGTCACCTTTGACAGGAAAAGCTGACAGTAAGATGAGTACAATCAACCATTAATCACAGGAAGACAGTATGCCATACCCCCCCCAAAAAAAATAAAAATAAAAATAAAAATGAAGAACACTAGCTATAGACAATCAAACTGTCTGACAGTATTTCTGAGCATAGCAACAGACTCAAGAGTTTATGGAATTTCCTACCATAAGTCATTAAAAATATTAGATTCCTGGGGCCTCTGGGTGGCTCAGCGGGTTAAGCACTGACTCAGGTCATGATCTCAAGGTCATGGGATCAAGACCCACATTGGACTCCATGCTTAGAGCAGAGTCTGGTTGTCCCTCTCCCTCTGCTCCTCCTCCTACTTGTGCTCTCTCTCCCTATCTCCTTCCCTAAAATAAAGGCCTAGTTTGCAACAATAAATTATAAGATTATAAAAAAATGAAATATAACAAAAAATAACAGTCACTACAGTTCCTAGAGTATCCCCAGATGTTGGTTTAAGCAAACAAGATTTTAAAATGTTTATTACAGATATATAAAAAGAACACATATTTAAATTTTTTAGTTATGAAAATAATCAATAAGAGATTCTCAATAAATGTATACAGAAATTACATAAAAGAAGCACAGTGGAAACTCTGCAATTGAAGAGCACAGTAACTAAAACAGAATATTTACTAGAAGGTCTCAATGACAGATTTAAAATGGCAGGAAAACCTATGACCTTAAAGACTATCTACTGAAATTATCCAATCTAAAGAACAGAGAGAAAATAAGTTGAAAATTGAACAGAGCCTTGGAGGCTAATTTATTAACACTTCTGGAGTCCCAGAAGGATAGTATAGAAAGGGCAGGGGGAAAAAATTTTTTAATAAAATACTTGCCAAAACTTCCCATATTTTATTTTAGTTAAAAAGAAATCAAATCTACAGTTTAAGGAGTTCAATGACTCTCAAGTAGAATAAATACAAAAAGGCCTACACTTAGACACATTAACAGTCAAACTGGTGAAAGCAACACAAAGAGAAAATAATGCAAGCACAAAGATAAAAATCACTCAGCATGTGCAGGGAACCAACAGGATTAACAGCTGACTTTCAATCAGAAACAACAGAGACCAGAAAACAGTGGAATGACATATTTAAAGTGCTGAAAGATAGGACCTGTCAATCAAGAAGGCAAAAGAATTATCCTCCAAGAATGAAGGCATAATAAAGAGTTATCTCAGAAAAAAAAAGGCTTAGAGATTTTTTTGCTAGCAAACCTGCGTAACAAGAAATACTAAAGGCTTTCAGCTTTCAGGAAAAGACAACAGATTCAAATACACAAGAAAAAAGAAGAGCACCAGAAATAAAAAATATGTGGGTTAAAGGACTCTATAAATATATTTTTCTCATTTCTTCTCTCAAGATCTTTAAAGAACATAAGCATGGGGGCATATGGGGGGCTTGGCCATTAGGCACCTGCCTGTGGCTCAGGTCATGATCCCAAGGTCCTGGGAATCAAGTCCCACACTGGGCTCCCTGCTCAGTGGGAATCCTGCTTCTCCCTCTCCCACTGCCCCTGCCTGCTTTCCCTCTCTTGCGGTCTCTCTGTCAAATAAATAAAATATTTGAAAAAAAAAATAATAATAAATAAAGAACATAAATACAGCTAAAACAGTACTTAGAAGGAAGCTTGTATCTTTATATATTTGGGGGAAAAAATGGTTCTCAAATCAGTAACAAAAGCCTCCACTTAACAAAATAGAAAAAGAACAAACCAAACCCTAAAGTAAGCAGACAAGGGGAATAAAATCAGAGCAGAAATTAATGAAATACAGAACAAAATTAGAGAAAAACTTGATTCTTTTAAAAAGATCAACAAAATTAACAAACTTCTAGGCAAACTAAGAACAGAGAGAAAAAAGAGAAATTACCAAAAACCAGGAATGAGTGAGGGGATAGTAACACAGACCCCACAAAAATGAAGAGTTCTGCAATTGAAACTAATAAAAATTATGTTAATTATACCTCAAAAAAGTTTGAAGAATTATAAAGGAAGGAATATTTTAACAAATTTAAGCCAAGAAATTACACAACTTTTATAAAATGGACAAATTCCTAAAAAGACTATATAGCAGAAACGGAAAAATCTGAATATAACAAATAAAGAAACTGAATTAGTATTTTTAAATTTCTCACAAAGGAAAGAACAGGCCTAAATGGCTTCACTAATGAATTTCATCAAATATTTAAAGAAGAAATACCAATCCTTCACAATCTCCTTCACAAAACAGAAGACGACGGTACATTCTGCAACTCAATCCATGAAGCCAGAGTTATCCTGAAACCAAATTCAAAGACATCACATAAAAACTACTCAGCAGTGTCTACAATTATAAAATTAGATACAAAAATCCTTACAAAATATCAGCCAACTGAATCTAGCAACATATAAAAAGGCCTATACACCATGACCAAGTAGGATATATCCCATGAACGCAAAGATGGTTTAACATCTGAAAATCAAATAAGATAATACACTATATTATGAGAATACAGGACAAAAATCACATGGTTGTCTCAAGAGACGCAGAAAAAAGCATCTGACAAAATTCAACACCTATTCATAATAAAAACTCTCAACAAACTAAGGTGGGAAGAAAACTAATAAAGCACATTCAGCAAGGTCACAAGAAATACGTTCAGCAATATCATAAAATATTAAATCAATAAAAATCAATTTGATTTTTACAGTGAAATGACAGCTTTGTATCACAGCTTCCTACTAAAAATCTGAATTGATTCAAATTTTCTTTATCCCTCAGTAGAGTTTCAAAATTTTCTTCAAGTAGCTCGCTCCCAGGCATTTTATATTTTTAATTGTTATTGTCAATGTATACTTTTTCTTCCATAATATTCTATTCTAAGCCCTACTGTTTGTATAAAAAATTCTTTGTGTTATATTAATTATATAACCAGTTCCATTACTGAATTCTCTTAACACTCTCAGTATACAAAGAGGCAAGTAGACGAACTGAACAGAAATTATTTCAGACAGGTGCCCTTCAAAAACACGGAAATTCAGTATATGATAAATGTGGCATTTCAAATACATAAAAAAGAAATGCACCATTCAATAACTGGAATGGGGACAATCAGCAAGCCAGCTGGAAAAAAAAAACTAAAGCTAGAACTCTATATCTCTTGTTTATACCAAATATATTCAACATACAAGATTTTCAGCAATCTAAACCAAAAAAAGTAATAGAAAACCTGTATAATTCTTTCTCAAGTACCATAGTTCACCAAATCTAAAACTACCAATCTTAAGATACACAGCTATTTTATGGGTTACTAAGGAAGAAAATAATGTCAAACTATGACAAACCAGGGATTCATGTCATTCAGAGACATGACAACAGAGAGAAAAAAGTGAGTCCTATAACGAAGGATGAAGAGCTTTTAAACTTTACACAGAAACCCTCCACCACCAGCCATAAAAGAAAAGATCACTAAATTCAATCCTAAAAAATTAAAACTTCTATAAAGGCAAAAACAAAATCTAAGGATAAGAAAAAAAAAATTCCGTGAAAATAATGGGTACGGGCTCAGCATATGACCAAAGAGATCACTGAAAAAATACGTATGGCCAACAATGATGGGAAAATGCTCAGGCTCACTCATAATGAAATTTTGGAAAGCAATACTAAACAACAAAATACTGACAAATATTAAAATTTTGACACTCGCTAGTGTTGTCACAGAGATAGGGACTCCCATTATCCTAGACTACCGATACCAGGATATCTTTCAGTTAGGCAATTCATCTACTTAATTATCAAATGTACACACTCAGGCCAAGCAATTTTCCCCTTAGGAATTTATACTGCAGATTTGTTTTGTTTTGTTTTGTTTTGTTTTTGAGAGAGAGCTCATGCACACACAGGAATTGGCGGGGGAAGGGCAGAGTGAGAGGGAGAGACTCTTGAGCAGACTCCACATGTGGAGCCTGATACAGGGTTTGATCTCATGACCCTGAGATCATGACCCGAGCCAGAATCAACCAGTCAGACGATTACCCGACTGACCCACCCAAGAGCCCCTCATACTGCAGAAATATTTTAAAATACATGCAAAGATATACCCAAGATTATTCACCATATTACCACTTATTATAGCAAAAAAACTAAAAATGTAAATATACATAAATAAGTTAGTAGTTAATATAATTATGGTATATCCAAATATTGGAATACTAAACAGAATGAAATGAGAAGGAATGATATGCAAAAATAAAGAAGTTAACAACAAAAAGACATGTTGCTGAATAATATGTATGTTGTGACCTCATTTGTGTAAAAAATATGTAAATACAGGTATACTTATAAAAGTCTGCATATATATAGGAAATGTCTGACAGAATACACACATACACACAAATGTTAATCACAAATAGGAATGGAGAGAACCTTTTCTTTTTTTTTAACCTTATAACATTCTCTACTGCCTAAGTGTATATACTCTTGTAATAAACCTGGATAAGGAATAAGAAATGCTGAACATGACAATTATCAGAAAATATGGAAAAAGAAGAAATCTTAAAATATGGCCACTATATTATTTTCACATCTTCATTTTTAAAGAATTTTCAAAACAAAATTTATGAAAAACTTTAGAATTTCTATGATCATTAACAATTGACACCAGACTATGTGCCATTGACAGATATGTAAATATCCTGAAAACTGTTAAATATTTAATTTTCTTTCACTAGTTTGAAGGATAAAAGCATAGGCCTAACATATGTACTAACTTAAGCCAAAAAGAAAGGAGAAAATCATCTATCTTCCTAAAATAAGGGAACTGGGGCCTAAAAGAGACATACAAGTAATACAGGTAAGTGAGAAAAAATAATGATCCACATCCTATAAAACTAATAACTTTAACTCTTTCAATGTATTTATTCATTATCTCTAGATAGCAATACCATATATACATACATAATTCATGCTTATATTTAAGTGGCTATAAAAGGAAAAGGGATCATCCAATAGATACAAAGTCCAATCCAACAGTTGTGATTAGTTTATCAGTGCAGTTCATACCAAACGCACGGACATCTATCACAGGTAAAAATTAAAGACTGAGTAAAACAATGCTGGATTACCTATAAAATATGTCAAACAAATGTCCATCCCACTAGACTACTTGGCTCAATTTCCAAGCTCCCAATTCCTCCCCTCTACCTTATAAGAGTATAAAAATACAGGTTATCACTCAGAAGAACCAGGATTAGACATGTTCTTAAAGTCAAGTAAAATAGTGGTATCTAAATATGCCAAATCTAACAACATTCTCTTCCTGGTAGAAACTGTTGGATTAAATAAAATTAGTAGTAAATGCTATCCCAAGGAAATGAGGAGACCCGAAATGGATTTCTTCTAATTTAATTTCTAGTCGAGGATTAAGATTTCTTTAAAATCTTGGCAATAACCCAGAATTTTCTTAAATAACTTAAACAAAGAAAGTAGGGGCAGCTTAGTGGCTCAATGGTTTAAGCATCTGAATCTTGATTTTGACTGAGGTCATGACCTCGGGGTTATGGGACTGAGACTTGCAGCAGGCTCTGCACTCAGCAGGAACTCTGCCTGAGATTCTCCCTCTCCTCTTCCTTTGCCCCTCCTCCCCACTTATGCATGCTCTTTCTCTCTCTAAAATAAAATCTTTTAAAAAATAAAAAATAAACACAAAATGTGTTTCATTAAAATCTTATGTTGATTCTCTCCATCATTCAAAGAATATCATTTCCTGATGAAACCCCAAAGTAACATTTCCCTCCGCTCAAAAGTCCAACTACATTAATATACTTTTTAAAAATACAAAAACATTATTTATTTAAAATTTTCAAGGCAAAGGTATTTAATAATACTAAAATAGACTATACATATTTTTAAATGTTATACTATACTAAACCTTTTAACAGAGACTAATATGGAAAGTTAATACCCTGTGTTGATATTGCATTGATATTAGAAACATACAATTTATGTAACTGTAGTGTTTTTTTTTTTCTGGCATATGAAATGGAGTTAATGAAGAATGAAAGCTGAAATTTTATTAGGAACAAAGAATAAGCCAAATATAATTTTTATTCAGAAATAATAAAGCATTTATATAGCTGCCCTCACACATTTTTAGGGCTCAATAAATATCATAAATAGCTATAAATGAAAAACGAAACAAGTAACTTTAAATCTTTAGAAAATAACCAATATATTAATTCAAAGTTCTGTTTATATAATTTTATCAAGGCATCACAAACACTACAGCACTTTCTAGTCCCTCAGCCAGTCAGTAGCTTTGTTGCTAAAATAGTTACAAACTAAAAACTCTATTTTAAACTGCTAAGCTCTTGATTGCGTGCCTCAGAGTTTTGTTCCAAAGAATTCAGAAGAGCATATATGTTACCTTCTCAATTATGTAGACAATTTTTTAATAATATGTATTTGCCATAAAACTATACTACTGTGTTAGACACTATTATAAACAAATAGAGCAACACTGTACTTGCACTACACTGCTATTCACTAGTCTATGTGAAGAACACATAGCTGTGTTCAACTTTTAGAATTTTTAAAGCTATAGGAATACTGGAACGCTGAACAGAAAAAGCACAGCAAAGTCTATATACAGGAAATAAAAATGCCTTCAAATTATATATTTTAGTATTATATTATGAGTCTTTTTCAAAGTTGATTGGGTATATTTACTTCACAATCAAGACATTATTACATATGCCATCACAGAATATGGTAAAATCTACAGGTTGGACAAATGTTTTCAAAATGTTAATATTCTGTTGAAAACATTTTCACAAAAAGCCTACTCATCTTCTTGCATCACTTTTTATTGAAAGCTCTAAATTAAGGCTCTCACACATCAAAGAATATAACTAGACATGTTAAAAGAATGAAACAAAAAATAAAACAGTAACGCAAGAAGGAAAAGGAAACATGCACCCCCCCCCCACACACACACAGGCACACTCGCATGCACAGAATAATATAACCTCAAGGTCTAAATCTGTAAACAGAAATTTTGGAATATCATTTCCATCACAACCTTTCCTCTACCATGGAAACACAGAATTTCCTCTAACTCACCTGTCACAAAGACTCTGTCTCTGGAACCCTCAATTCATGGAGCATGATCTACCAATTTCACTTTTCCTTCCAAG
Organism: Mustela nigripes; assembly: GCF_022355385.1. NCBI lineage: Eukaryota > Metazoa > Chordata > Mammalia > Carnivora > Mustelidae > Mustela > Mustela nigripes. Next base: position 100,711,644 of record NC_081558.1, read on the forward strand.
TCTCTATCTTTCCTCCTCCTCTCCCACTTCTCTCCCCCAAAAATGAGAAGAAAAGAACCTACCAAGGTGGAAACTAAGACCCTGTAAGTATAAAAAGAGGTATCAAGTTACTTGGACAACCACCTAAAGGTCAGTTATGATCTTCCTCTTTTCCTGCTTCACTTCCTCACATCAGGAGTTAGTGAATACTCCTTCTTAGCAATTCCTCTGATTTAAGATTTTGCTGGCTAAATATTTCCTCATAATACCACTTGTGCAGATGTAAACAGTGAAATTAAGACTAAAAAACGTGTTGTAAGGCAGGAGTATTACACTTTGCTGTCAAATCAAGATATTTGTCTTTAACCAAAGATAGCCGGATGTTACTAGATCCATACTATGATGTAAATATGGACTTCTAATTTTACATAGTATGAACCCTCACACTTATTTAATAATTAAGGTGATTTTCTACCATTACCAATTTTAATAACTATAGTACAGAAAGAAAATAAATGAAATATTTTACAGGGACCATTAGCTATTGTCCTTCATTATTCAGTTTTGAAAGACTGGCAGTATTGACACACACATACACACGCATGTGTGCAGGTGGGCTGATTCATTAAGCCAACATTTTTGTCATTAACTAAGTCAACATTCTGACCACGTGATATACATATACAACATGCTACCTAAGATTCCTAAGACATGCATAAAATACCATGGCCTCTGCCCATAGGGGTTAATAATTTAGCAAAGATGGCAAGTACACACATAACAAATAAGGTCTGTAATAATAACATAATGTGATAAGGGCTATAACTGAAGTTGAAGCAATTTATTATAGAACAATCACAGGCTGCTGGGTGGCTCAGGCAGTTAAGCATTCAATTCTTGATTTTGGCTCAGGTCATAATCTCAGGGTGGTGGGATCGAGCCCTGCACTGGGCTCCACACTCATCATGGAGTCTCCTTGAATCTCTCTCCATTTCACTCTGCCCCTCCTCACTCAAGTTCTCTAAATAAGTAAATAAATAAGTATTAAAAATCTTAAAAAAAAAAAAAAGGCAGAAAAATCAATCCTCCCTTTGCTACTAAATGAGAAAGAAGTAATATTTTAATGTTGATTCCACGTTTACAAATGCAATGAACGGGGCGCCTGGGTGGCTCAGTGGGTTAAGCCTCTGCCTTCAGCTCAGGTCATGATCTCAGGGTCCTGAGATCAAGGCCCTTATTGGACTCTCTGCTCAGCGAGTAGCCCGCCCCCCCCCCCCCCCCCGCCTGTCTCTCCGCCTACTTGTGATTTCTCTGTCAAATAAATAAATAAAATCTTTAAAAAAAAATTGCAATGAATATATACTTCCTAGGTCTTTGTAGCTATTAACTCACTTAATCCAAACAACCAATTTAGGAGATTGGAACCATAATTACTCAGTTTCCGAGAGTGGGTTAAGTAACTTACCAAAGGTTATAAAACTAATAAGTGGCAAAACCAAAGTCCTTATAATGGTCTGCAAGGCCCCCTACAATCTGTTGTGCTATGCTCTCCCCACCACGACCACCAGCACGCACCAGCACCAGCACCACCACCTTTCAGACCTCATCTTCCATATTCTCCCCCTACTCACTCCACTTGAGCCTCACTAGGCAGACCTCCTTATCTCCCTAGATCTTCTAGCATGCTACTGTCTCCAGGCATATTGTACTGGCTGTTCTAGGCCTGGTACACTTCCTCCCAAAGATACTCCTAAGTAAATCCTTTACCTACTTCAAATCTTTGCTCAGTCATCTTATTTAAGAGGCATTTTCCTGCCATACAATTTAAAATTGTAACCTGCCCCCACATACACTCACCCAATCCCACTTTAATCTGTTATACATTTTGCATAGTAGTTACCACCTCTCAACATACTATGTAATCTGTTCATGATCTTTTATCATTTTTCTACTCCCAACTATAAGCTCCACAAGGGCAGGAATTTTATTTTGCTCAATGATACATCTTAAGTGCCTAAAACGGTGCCTTGCCCATAGTAGATATTTAATAGTTTTTAAATGATTATATAAAGCTTAACTCCAACAGAGAAATAAAACTTCAGAAGCTTAAACACCACAGGACACTATCTCAACTATGGAATCACAGATAACAAAACTAAAGCATCTAGAAAAGTCACATTAACCTAATGAAACAGCAAAACCTGATACCAAAACCAGACTAGTGAGGTTTTGGCAACATTACCCTTCAGATTGGTAAACTCCCCTAAAAAGTTTTAAGAGATCTGGGGATGCCTGGGCGGCTCAGTTCGTTAAGCAGCTGCCTTCGGCTGAGGCCGTGATCCCAGGATCCCGGGGCTCACCAGAGAGGTTGCTTCTCCCTCCCACTCTGCCTGCTCTCTCCCTGCTTGTACTCTCCCCTCTCTGTTAAATGAATAAATAAAACCTTAAAAAAAATTATTAAAAAGTCTTAGAGGTCTTAAAAACAGATTCAATCTACTGATAAGTTTACTATAAGCTTTATGAAACACTGTATCAAACAGAAAATCATTCTTAGCAATGTAAAGAACCATTTAATCCTACCTAATTTCCTTTGTTTTAAAAGAGTGCTAATAAAGAATTTCAAAAGTACTTTAGAAAAGCTACAAAAACTGCATGTACTTTATAGCAGATCAGAAGAAACTTTAGTTTTTTTTCAAATATTTCACATGCTCAATCTTTAATTCTACAAACCTAAGAACTTCTATCTCATTAAATATTTTCAAAGTGTATCTGTATGTTGTTTGCTCGGTGTATTTCAGCCTAGCATACTGTTTCAACTGTCATCTTTGCCTAGAAAAGTAAGATTGCAATAGATGAGGTTTTATGAATTTATGATCAAAATCCAGATGAGAGGAAACCCCCGACAAGAACTGTCTATATTAATTTTGAGACAATCTAACCAAAACTTAGCTGTTTCAAGTATTTTATTATATATTACGCAGCCTAATGTTACTTCCGAATACAACCATTCTAGAAAAGCTAATTGAAGAAAACCATAGTTCTTGGCTAATTATCTCTTTTAAAAACCTCATTTTTAGGGGCACCTGGGTGGCTCAGTGGGTTAAGCCTCTACCTTCAGCCCAGGTCATGATCTCAGGCTCCTGGGATGGAGCCCCACATTGGGCCCTCTGCTCAGCAGGGAGCCTGCTTCCCCCTCCCCTTTTGCCTGCCTCCTTGCCTACTTGTGATCTCTCTTTCTTTGTCAAATACATAAATAAAATCTTTATTTAAAAAACATTTTTTAAAACCCTCATTTTTAATTTCACTGAAATGTGTAATGCTTACAAAATTTCAACTACTGATGCTTCCCTAAGTACTACCAAATAAAAAGGCTACTACCTCTTGTTCTTTAAATGTAATCAAGGAAAGCACAAAGCAATAAAAGAATATGTAATAGCACATATGGTATAAGAATCTGAAACAAAAAAAAATACTTTAGTATCTTTTAAAGTCCTTTAGCATCTTTTAACTACATAGCATTTTAAGGTGAGTCAAGTTCTAGGATTACATTAGTTCTTATTTTTGTGATTTAATGATGTTTTCTCAATGTTTAAAAGGGGGTGGGGGCTTGTTCCAGGCAAAAGATTTTTATAAATATGGTTGGAACTTCTAAACAGTAACAAAGCACAGATACCGGTTTCTTTAATTTACACTAGCTGCAGTAAAAATTAAAGTTATTAGAATTCTATATGAATGACAGTCCAACAGTGTATATTTTTCATGACCAGATCTTTCCCAAACAGGAAGGAGAGCCCAAAAATTTCAAACCAACCACCCCAGAAATTACCCTGCCCAGGTCTTTCTAGAACTATCTGCCATTTCTCTCAACAAAAATCAGGCCAAAATCTTATAACCTTTTCAATTAATGTAGCTAATCTGCTCAGCTGAAAATGAAAATACTACAAAGGAATAATCAAATTCTTAAAAGAAAACTGACCAAAGTGAGTGAAATAAAACCACGAACTGAAAATTTCCATTTGCCCTTGACCTTTTCAAAGCACCTAAAAAACAAACGTTTGTCAAACAAGAAACCAATTGTCCACCACAAGCATTTTTATAAACTCCTTAGACTCTAAGCCACTAAAGAGGTAGGACTAGGGGCACCTGGGTGGCTCAGTGGGTTAAGCAGCTGCCTTTGGCTCAGGTCATGATCTCAGGGTCCTGGGATCGAGCCCCACATCGGGCTCTCTGCTCAGCAGGGAGCCTGCTTCCCTTCCTCTCTCTCTGCCTGCCTCTCTGCCTACTTGTGATCTCTCGCTATCAAATAAATAAATAAAATCTTTAAAAAAAAAAAAAAAAGAGGTAGGACTAACCTCGCAATCTAAGTTACCTGTTAAGGAGAGACACCTCCCAAAAACCATGACAAACTATCAAGCAACTATTTAATCCTTCCCCAATTTACTAATAGAAATTCATTTTTAAGATTGGTAAACCACTCTCAGCTGGTTAAGCATCCAACTCGGTTTTGGCTTTGGTTGTGATCTCAGGATCATGAGATCCAGCACTGTGTCAGGTTCCATGCTGGGCGTGGAGCCTGCTTGGGATTCTCTCTCTCCCCAACTCTATCCCTCCGCCTCATGCATGTGCATGTACATTTTCTTTCTCTCTCTTAAAAAAAGGATTAGTAGGGGCGTCTGGGTGGCTCAGTGGGTTAAAGCCTCTGCCTTCAGCTCAGGTCTTGATCTCAGGGTCCTGGGATCAAGCCCCGCATAGGGCTCTCTGCTCAGCAGGGATCCTGCTTCCTCCTCTCTGACTGCCTCTCTGCCTGCTGGTGATCTCTGTCTGTCAAATAAACGAATAAGATCTTTAAAAAAAAAAAAAAAAAAGATTAGTAAACCAATAAACTCAAAAGGAAAGCTGCTTTACTTTTACTATTGTACATAACTTTTTACTGAATACACAATAATTTGTAAATAACTTTATACTCTGATGATCAAGATCACACAAGCAAATTTTCAAATGATGTCCTCAAAGATGATACAAGCATACTCTGATAAAGTACTTCGTGGTATACAAACTGCTTTCACTTGTCACATTTCACCTGACCCCCTACAATTACCTAGGCAGGTATTATTGTTTATCTCTGAGGTTCAAGGGGTTAATTACACAAGTCCTTCCCAAGTTAAAAATATATTTAATGCTACTCTTAACAATGTCCTGGGAGTAAAAAAAAAATTTATGTATATATATATTTATATATTTGAAATATAATAATATCAATGAGCATAAAATTTTAAATTAAAATGCTATCTATAACAGTTATCATGTAAGTAAAGAAAATTAAATAACTGTAATTTTTGTAACACAAAAATTATCCCAATAATAACCAAGGAAACCCTAAAAAATTATAATACTCATTTAAAAATTAGTTTATTTCCATTGATTTTTTTAAAGAGTCAATTCTTTGTGAACAAAAACATAAGGTTAAAATATTATTAAAAACCAAGATAAGATGAAACTGGAATTATTACTTCTCATATGGAATATAATTATCTCTCATTTAAAAATATACAAATGGTCCACAAAAAGCCAGTTCATCTTTTGAAATTTCCATCTTATTCAATCACACAGCCAATCATTCTTATCTCCTATCTAGAAAGCATGCATGCCCAGAGTTACACCAGACACCAGTACAATGTAGAGTTATGCCCACACATAAAACAAATGGTTTTTAATCTGATTAGCAAACTGAGATTTGCTATCAGAGTCATTCAGAGAATACCTCAAAAAGTGGCTGCAAAGGAGCCTAGTGAACATAACTGCAGTAACTATATTAAGTTTAAACAATTTATGAAGTATGTTTGTGAGACTGTTCTTCTAAATAGGAGAAGTCAAGATAGCAAGTCAACTCATTCAGAAACACGAGCTTCTACTAACGTAGAATGATGTTTTCTTATTTGGGCCAATTTATTCTCAATTAGAAAATCAGGAACTGTAAAGGCAGGACAGGACATTTTATCTGCTCTTTTCAATCCATGAATTAGAAACAGGTTAAATTACCTGCATATTACAAGATTTTCATTTTGTTCTGAAAATATTAATATTAAAATGCTACAATGTACTACGGGAATTATTAAACATCTTAAGTGCAAATAATTTATTAAACAAACCGATCTTTGAAAAAAATACTCAGAATTTATAACCTCATTTTAATTAACTACATAAAAAAATTCTGTTTATGTGAGAGATGCCTAGTAAAATAGCATGTATCTATTCTCTGGCACCTTCTTGAACTGGTTAGGACTGACTTCCCAAAAACTTAGGTGTCTGTTACTCTGATTTATAACCAAAGCAAGCATTTATATAGTGCTTAAAACTTCACAAAGCATATATCCATATACTATTATTTTCAAAGCTAATATAACCTCTCTGGAGATTATGTAGGTTCACAAAAATTAAGGAATCTGAACTCCCTGTCTAGACAAGATGGCACAGATCTGTTTTCCTCCTCTCCTCCTCACTAAGCACAATTATAAACCATGGAAATAATACAAGAGACAACCAGAGGGAAACTGAGAAAATTATAAGAAGGCAGTGAACCAGTCTGGGACCAGAAGACAAGAAACAAAAGAGCTGCAGGGTGTTTTGAGTCCCCATACCCAAGAGAAAAAGGCAACCCAGATTGGCATTTCCCGAGCACCAACTTAGCAACAGAAGGCAGACCAGAAAGTCACATTCTTCCCCCAAATTAAACTGGAGTATGTCTACAATATAAGGGGGAAATCCAAATGGAAGTCCAGCCAATAACAATGACCAGGGGAAGAAATTCTTCCTTACCCACTTGGCCTGAGACTGTTTTCTGCCCAGAGATAGAGACAAGTAGGCAAAACTGAGGAACCCAACCATAGCAAGCAACTCAGTTTGGGCCAAGCCTCTCCTCTCTCACCCAGAGACTGGAGGAGGGAGAGAAAAAATGGGGAGGTATGGAATGAACAGTAGGAGGATCTTACCACAATTCACTCCTTCCATCTTGTAAAACCCAGAAGCCCAGCATGGGGAAAACCCTTTTGCTCCCCCAGGCAGCATCAACAAGGGCTGAATGGGAGCCCAACAGCATCAGATAAATTAAGGTGACCACAAAGACTCTGAAAATTAAATTGCCAGTGGAAACACAGCTTACAAAAGTGGGCCCAAATCTGTATGCTAAATCTAAATAGGGTCTACTAAAATAAAAACGTAAATAGAGTCCAGAGACTCCTAGAGATAAAACAGAAAAGACTCAAGAAGTAACTACATGAGTGAGGAAAGATCATCAACTAAGGCCAATGCAGAGATGAATCAGACACTGGAATTATCTGACAAGGATTTTTAAAAACCATGATAAAATTGTATCAGCAATCAATTATAAATATTCCCAAAACAAGTGAGAAAATGGAAAATCTCAGCAAAGACACAGAATTTATTTAAAAAAAAAAAAAGCAAAAGAAAATTATAGAGCTAAAAAAATACAGTAACAAATATTTGAACTCACCAGATAAACTCAATACAAACAAATTAAGTCTGGGGCAACTGTAGACCAATAACAAAAGATCCAACGTTCATATTATTGGAGTCACAGAAAGAAAGGGGAGGTGCTGAAAAGAGTATTTGAAAAAATGATGGCTTAAAACTGATCAAATGCGGCAAATACAAACTTACAGATCCAAAAAAAAAACTGAGCAAACCCAAGACAGGATAAACACAAAGAAATTTACACCAAGATACACTATAATTAAATGTTCAAAATTAAAAACAAAGAAAAAACTGAGAAGGCAACACAAAGAAACAACATACTACTTATAATGGAACAACAATTCAAATGACACCAGATCTCTGAAATCAAAGAGGCCAAGAAAAGTGGCAACAGTACTTTTTGAATACTGCCAACCAAGAATTCTATATCCAATGAAACTATTCTTCAGGAATTATTAAACATCCATTTAACAATCCATTTAAACTGTGACAACAAAATACTACAGAATGGGTGGCTTATGCACAACAAAAACTTATTTCTCACAGTTCTGGAGGCCAGAAGTCCAAGATCAGGATGTCGGTACGGTTGGGTGAGGGCTCTCTTCCAGGTAACAGACTTGTCTTTGTATCCTCACAGGACAGAAAAGGGCAAGAGAGCTCCTCTCTGGCTTCTTTTGTAACAGCACCAATTCCATTCATGAGGGCTCCTCCCTCATGACCTCATCACCTCCCAAAGGCCCCAACTCCCAGCAGGATTTCAGCAAATGAATTTTAGGGAAATACATTCAGACCACAGAAAAAACAAAGGGGCCATTTTTAAAAAGCATTCCCCAAAAAAGAAAAACTAAAATAAGGTGCCATACTTAAAACACAGACTGGATGGAGAAACATTCCAAACAGGAAGAAAAATATAGGTATACACAACAGAGTATCCTTTCCATTAGTTTTATAAATCATACTTGATGACTGAAACAAAAATGACAACACTATTTCATACCCAAGACAATTATGCTTAAAAGTTGAGAAGGTGGGGCTCCTTGGTGGATCAGCCAGTTAAGTTACCTGCCTTCAGCTCAGGTCAGGTTTCTGGGGTCCTGGGACCAAGCCCCACGTCAGGATCCCTGCTCAGTGAGGAGCCTGATTCTCTCCTCTCTCTGCTTCTCTCTCTCTCAAATAAATAAATAAAATCTTTTAAAAATATTAAATAAAAAATAAAAGTTAAGAAGGTCTACAGGGTAAAATAGAGGTGAAGTTAACACACTTCGGTTGAAGTTGTAAAATGTTGATACCAGCATATTATAAATCATATATGCATACTGTAAAATAACTACAACAACCACTGTAAAATCTACACCAAGAGACTCAAAAACATTATAAATATATCTTCTGCACATTATAAAAGATGGGAAGCCTAAAGAATGTTCCAGTAATCTGCAGAAAGGCAAGAAAAGAGAAGCAAAATCCAAGAATCAGAGAAAAGCAAAAACAAAAACAAAAACAAAAACCAGCGGACATGAATGGTGACCAATCAATAATTACCTTAAATGCAAATAGCCTAAATAAACTAATCGGAAGACTGGCAGAGCAGATTCTTTTAAATGGCCCTACTGTATGTTCCTAGCAAGAAATCTGATAACATATGTTGAAAATAAAGGAATGAAAAAGCTGTAACAATACCTTTTTTTAGAAAAGCACAGTGGCTATATTAATAACACAATCAACCAACAGAATCTAACTGATACACAGCTGATCTTTGAACAACTCCCTCATATCGTCAAAAGTCAAAAGTCAAAAAGTATAGGGGCACCTGGCTGGCTCAGTGAATTAAAGCCTCTGCCTTCGGCTCAGGTCATGATCCCAGGGTCCTGGGATCAAGCCCCGCATCAGGCTCTCTACCCAGCAGGGAGTCAGCTTCCTCCTCTCTCTCTGCCTGCCTCTCTGTCTACTTGTGATCTCTGTCTGTCAAATAAATAAATAAAATCTTAAAAAAAAAAAAGTCCGTGTATAACTTTTGACTCCCCCCAAACTTCACTACTAAAGCCTAGTTGTTGACCAGAAGCCTTACCAATAATATTAACAACCCATCAACACACATTCTAATATACTATAACTGCATTCTTATATAAAATTAGAAGAAAATGTTAGAGAAAATCATAAGGAAAACATATTTAAGTACTGTACTGTAAAAAAAATCCACATATTAAGTGTGGATAAGTGCAATTCAAACCCACATGGTTCAAATGTCAACTGTACATAGAATACTCCACCCAATGACAGCAGAATATACCCATAGAACTTTTCAAGCACCCATGGAATATTCACCAAGATACACCATATCCTGAGCCACAAAACAAACCTCAACAAATTTAAAAGAATTAAAATAACACAGAGTGCAGTCTGTGACCATAATGGACCTAAACTAGTAATCAGTAACAGAATGACAACAGGGAACACACAGGAAGGGGGAAAAAAACACTTCTAAAAAGATCATGGGTCAAAGAGGAAATCTCAAAGAAAAATTTAACGTACACAAATACATAAGAATGAATGAAAATAAAAACATGTCAAAATCTGTGAGATGCACTGAAGCAGTGCAGTAGTTAGAAGGAAATTTATAACACTAAATGCTTACATTAGAAATGAAGAAAGAGGGTGGGGGATTGTGGGGGGTAGGGAAGGAAAAAATGAAACAAGATGGAATCAGGATGGAGACCAACCATAGGAGACTCCTGAACTCACAAAACAAACTGAGGATTGCTGGAAAGTGGGGGGGGGGGGGGCGGAGGGGGGGGGGGGGGGTGGGGGGGGGGGGGGGGGGGGGGGGGGGGGGGGGGATTAGGGAGAGGGTGGTTGGGTTATGGACACTGGGGAGAGTATGTGCTATGGTGAGTGCTGTGAAATGTGTAAGCCTGATGATTCACAGACCCATACCCCTGGGGCAAATAATACATTGTATGTTAATAAATATAATTTAATTTAAAAAAAAAAAGAAATGAAGATCTCAAATCAATAACCTAACTACCAACACAAGAAACTTAAAAAAAGAAAAACATAAACTCAAAGCAAGCAGTAGGTACGAAATAATAGAGAACAGAAATGAATGGAAACAGGAAAATGGAGAAAATCAATAAAGCAAATTTTTTAAGTCTCTAATATGACTAACCAATAGAAACAGAACACAAATCACCAAGATAAGGATTTTTAAAAAGGTTATCACTGGGCCACTTGGGGGGCTTAGTCAGATGAGCATCCAATTTTTGGTTTCAGCTCAGGTCATGACCTCAGGTCATGGGAACTGGGATGGGCCCCAAGCTGGGTGCAGAGCCGGCTTAAGATTTTCTCTTTCCCTTTCTCTCTCTGGCCCTCCCCAGGAGCCCTCCCACACCCCCCAATTCCCACACACATGCGTTTTTTCACACTTTTTCACTCTCTTTTAAAAAAATAAATGGAAAATTGGTTTAACATTCAAAAATCAAGTAATATAAATAATATACCCTATCAACACAGTAGAGGACAAAATCTGCTTTTTTTCCTAGATCATCTCAGCAGATGAAAAAAAAACATGACAAAATCCAACCCCTTAGCAATAGAAGGAATATAAGAAAATTTCCTCAATCTGATAAAGGCCATCTACAAAAAAATCTAACATTATACTGAATGGTAAAATACTGAATGCTTTCTCCCTACAACCAGAAACAAAACAAAGCTGTCTACTCTTGCCTTTTTTTTTTTTTTAAGACTTTATTTGACAGAGAGAGAGCGCACAAGAGGGGGTAGGCAGCAAGCAGAGCGGGCAGAGGGAGAACCAGACTCCTCATTGCACAAGGAGCCTGATGTGAGACTCGATCCCAGGGTGCTGAGATCATGACCTCAGCCGAAGCCAGAAGCTTAACCAACTGAGCCACCCAGGCACCCTACCAGCACTTCTTTTATTCAAACACTGTACTAGACAGTCTAACAAGGAAAATGGTGAGAAATTTAAATAAAAAGCATTCACAATGGAAAGGAAGCAATAAACTGAACCTCTATGTATAGATGACAGAATCTTATATACTAAAACTAAGGAATATACTTAAAAAAAAAAAAAAAAAAAAAAAAGAGGGGACAGGGGGGGGGAAAAAACAAAAAAAAACCCTTAATCCCAAGAAACAAACGGGGGGTTGCGGGGGTGGGGGGGGGGGGACAGGGTGGCTGGGTTATGGACATCGGGGTGGGTATGTGCTATGGTGAGTGCTGTGAAATGTGTAAGCCTGATGATTCACAAACCTGTACCCCTGGGGCAAATAACTATATTATATGTTTAAAGAATAAACATTGTATGTTTTAAAAAAAGAATATACTAAAAAAACTACAGTTACATTTATCAAGACAGTGGGGTAGGGTAGTGACAGAGGGACAGACACACAGATCAATGCAAGAGAGAACACAAAACTAACCAACATAAATATGCCCAAGAGATAATTTAGTGAAAGACAGACTGTCTTTTCAACAAATAGTGCTGGAATACCTGGACATCCAAAGGCAAAAAAAAGTCTTGACCTAAACCTCACAACTTCATATAACAATTAACTCAAAGTGGATCATGAATTTAATGTAAACATAAAACTATAGAACTTTAGATGAAAACACAGGTGACATCCTTCAAGACCTAAAGAAAAGGGTTCTTAGACTTGGAACCAAAAACATGATCAATAAAAGAAATCAGACTTCAGGATGCCTGGATAGCTCAGTCGGTTAAGCATCTGCCTTCAGCTCAGGTCATGATCCCACTGTCTGGGGATTGAGCCCCACATGTGACTCCTTGCTCAGCAGGAAGCCTGCTTCTCCCTCTGCCTGAGACTCCCCACTCCCCCTGCTTGTGTGTGCATGCTCGTGAACCTACCCTGTCAAATAAATAAATAAAACTTAAAAAAAAAAGTAATCAGACTTCATCAAAATTAAAAACATTTCCCCTGTGCAAGAACTTGTGAAGAAGATGAAAAGATAAGCTGCAGACTGAGAAAATGTTTGCAAACCATGTATTTGACAAAGTCTTATATCTGGAATCTGGAATATATAAAGAACTCGTAAAACTTAACAGTTAAAAAAATACATATATTCTGATTAGAAAATGAGAAAAAGGCACAAATAGAAAGCAAGTAAGTACATATGAAGATGTTCAATATCATTAGCCATTAGGGAAATGCAAGTTAAAGCTACAATAAGGTATCACTGCATACCTATTAGAATAGCTAAAATAAAAAATAACAATAACAAACCTTGGCAAGCATGAAAAACAAGTAGATCTCTCACACACAGCTGATGAGAATATAAAACAAAATAGCCACCCTGGAAAAACAGTTTGGAATGTTCTTATAAAACTAAACTTGCCCTTGCCATACAACCTAAAAGGCTCACTCTTGGGCATCCATCTCAATACACAACTGTATACAAAATCCTGTATGTGAATGTTCATAATTAACTTGTTTCTTAATAGCAACAGTGAATATACCCAAAGTCCTTCAACACATGAGTTTTGATTCACTGAAATATGTATTAATATATCATTCTTGAAATGACAAATCTACAGAGGTGGAAAATAAGACTGCGATAAGGCAGGGAGGACTTTTGGGGTGGGATGCAAATATAAAGGAGCAGCAAGAGGGGTTTTCTTTGTAGTGAGGGAACAATGCAGTACCTTCATTGTGGTGGTAGTTATATGAACTAATACATGGGAGAAAACTGCAAAGAACCATAAACACAAATGAATTCATGTTAAACAAATGGTGCAAAGTGAATAAATGTGGCAGTTTAGTTAAGAGTAATGTACCAATGTCAATTTAATGTCAGTAAGAGTAATGTACCAAGAGTAATGTACCAATGTCAATTTCATGGCTTTATAAAATGTGTCACCATTTGGGAAGCTGGGTAAAGGATACACAAGACTGTACTGATTTTGCAACTTCTTGTGAATCTATATTTCAAAATAAAATTTGTTAACAAATAATATGAGAGGGGAAAAACAGGGTAGAGGTATAGATGAAACAAGAATGGCCATTAATCGCTAATCGTTGAAGATAAATCATAGCTATATGAAGAGTCATAATACTATTTATTTTTCCCCATAATTAAAAGTTAATAAGGGGCGGCTGGGTGGGCTCAGTCAGATAAGCATCTGCCTTCAGCTCAGGTCCTGACCCAAGGGTCCTGGGATTGAGCCCCGCATCACTTAGGGCTCCATGTGCGGAGGGGAGCCTGCTTCTCCATCTCCCTCTGCCTGCAGCTGCCCCTGCTTATATTCTCGCTCTTTCTGTCAAATTAATAAATAAAATCTTAAAAAATAAAAAAGCTAATGAAAATATAAGAAAGCCATATATTGTAATATTAACTGCAGCTTCTCCAGCTTATTTTTCTTTGTTAATAGGGATTTCAAATTATTTTCTATAAATTTTTTTATTTAAAAGTTTTTAAAGAAATATTTGCTCATATAATCCTCTATCCTCTTTTGTTTTACTCACTTAAAAAATGTAACACTATGGGCGCCTGGGTGGCACAGTGGTTTAAGCCTCCACCTTCAGCTCAGGTCATGATCTCAGGGTCCTGGGATGGAGTCCCGCATCGGGCTCTCAGCTCAGCAGAGAGCCTGCCTCCCCCTCTCTCTCTGCCTGCCTCTGTCTACTTGTGATCTCTCTCCCTCTCTCTGTGTCAAATAAATAAAAATGAATAATTCTCAACTGAAAAAAAAAGTAACACTATCGAAAAAAATTTTTAAAGATAAAAAGAACCCTACTGATACTTCTTCCTGAAAATACACTGCTTAATTTGAAAATATTTCATCTAAATACCCAACCTGTATTTCATCCAATTAATTTCACCTGAAAGTTCCAATATCTTTTTCTAACAGTTAAACCGAAAAGATCTTGCTAGAACAGATTTACTATTAGCACAGTAACTCACCATTATAGTGATCAGTCATCACACAATTCAAAATACCCAAAGATGTTTTAACAGTACAAGTTGGGTTTGCATTTGCAATGTAGCCTAATGTATCATAATTAACTTTGAATTGTTTTGTTTTAAAATCGAATGTAGTCTTTTTAAAATTTTCAAACACTTTTTTAAAAAGCAGATGCTGCCAAATTTACACAAGTTACAAAACCATGTTGGTGAATTCAACAAACACATGGGCATCTGAAAAAGTAACAATAATTCACTAAATACTGAGATTTTCACAATGCAATTATTTTTTAATTATTTAAATGTATCTGCATACCAAGGAAAAATGACCAATACTGTTTTCCTCAGTACTGAAATTAATTTTAATTCAGTAAATTATAGTAGAAACAGGAGACCTGAGCTCTGCATTATCTGTGAGAACTTGAGTAAGTCACCATCTCTCTGAAACTCCATTTCCCCATCTACATACTAAGAGTTAAACCTTTAATCCTGCAGCTCCAAAATCCCATGTAGTGGTGATCTAAAATATACTTCATAACTTTTGACCCATGATCATTCTAATGACAACTTGGAAAAAGATATATAACAATGTGACAGAGATTTCAATCACATTATAAATAATTTTTATAGATTTAAATTATTTGGGAGAACGTTATTCTTGATAATATGAGGTTGGAGTTTCTCAACATCACATTACTGACATTTTGCACTGGATAATTCTTTGTTGTAGGGCTAGCATGTGCACCATAGGAGGTTCAAAAGCATCTACCCACTAAAATACCAATAGAATCCCCCAGCATGGCAACCAAAAAAGTCTCCAGACATTGCCAAAATCACCCCTAGTGGTCAACTATTGTATTAAATTAAAAATGTCCAGGCTCTTTGTGGAGATGGGAAGGAGGAAAAAGAAAAGACTATTTTTGCTTTTGTCAGATAGGAGGAAAGGCATAAGAGATGTTAAGGAACGAACAAAACAAAAAAGTTCAATTGCAACTCACATACTATGAAAAGAAAAAGTACTCTTTTCTTAAAGGCTAACCAAACGTTGTTGTATGTAGCTAATGCAGTAATAGTAATGATATGTATAACAGTACAGAGAGCTGAGGAAAGCCCACATATATTCCATCTGTACTTTTCTAAGCATTTTCAATAAAAAGTGTCCAAGGTTTTTAAATGAGGATAATGAAGTTAACATAATTCCTCTTCTCCCTTGCATTTGTGAGAAGGCTAAACAGTCTCAAGTTACCTGCTACTCTCCAGCCATAGAGAATATCCACATGAAAACAGTTAATTACAATAAACATCTATCTATTTGAATCAAGTATAAATGTGCTACAAATGCCACGAAAAGTTAACACTGAGTAATATCCTAAAGTCCCTTTTGTATTCAAAGAAAGGCCAAAGACCATGAGAATAAACATTTAAATGTTGCAACAGAAAATTAAACGTTCACACATTCACTTTTTGGCTCTTTAATACTCACTACAAAATCAACTCAGCCATATTTTCCACCAAACAGAAAAATACCCAGTTTCCTTAGTCTATTCTTGGATAGGTCACCAGACTGGGAATAAGAGACCCAGAGTCTATTCCCAGTTGCAAAACAGACTGGTAATCTCAAGCAAATTATTCACTCAGATTAAGGTTCTGCACCCGTATCATGCTGACAATACTGAAAATCTGCCCAGAAACAAGCACGACAAACCCAGGACTTCCTCCTGCACCCAAAGGACAACTGCAAACATATTTTTAGATATATTAAATCTAAAAATCTGAATAGGATTTTATTTATAGCAACATTTAACATAGTTGAAATTTCAAAACTGTGTGGTGCCTTTACCATTGCCCCCTATAAAAGTAATGAAATGCTTTTTTAAAATCACTCCATGCCCAGTTTTGCAAAACTATATGCAAACTATATAATGATAATTATGTAAAACAAAAAAGCTCTTTTTAATTCAAGTTCTTGGGAAGGGCTTTAACTTTTGCATTTCCTAGTAACTCTAGCTTTTAGTCTAGTACACAAGGAGTTCTTTCCTGACACCGTAAAATGTGCTCCAGAACGTCTGCAAAGCAAAAGTTTACCCCATAGCCTAATTACGGAGAGGCCTTAGGACAGTTCTTACCACTAAACATGCAGGCTTTACTAGCGCAACCAATATACGATCCTGGCGTTCATTTTTTGCTCTTATTTGTCTGGTAGACCAAATTACCCATCTGACCTTACGGCACACCATAAGACGGTAAACAGAACCCAGTCCAACAGAACATTTGAAAAAAGCAGGATTAGTAAAGAACAGGAGGGGGACTGTCAATTAACATTCGCCGGTCCCCGCTGACAGGCAGACACTTGTTGGCCACGGACAAGCCACTCACAAAGTTTGCCATCTCGCCGCGAGCAGGGGCCCTGCCTGCGCCGCGGGCCTCGACCCGGAAGACCGGTGCTGGAGGCCCCGCCACGGGCCGAGGCACCCCGGCAAGCAAAGCCCCGGCTTCTCGGCGCTCCTCCGCCGCCTCCCTGCACAAGGGCGCACTCACGCACGCGCGCGCACTCTCACACACGTACACACACAACAAAAGGAAGCCGTGCGAGCCGCGTGCGGAGGTCCACTGGGGGCGCTCGGAAAAGCCCCTCCTCCCGGCCCCCACCACACGGCCCGCGCGGCCTGCTCACTTACTGGAGCGCCCTCGGAGAGGCCCGCGTGCGCGGAGCGCCGCGCCTACCGCCCCGCCGGGCTGTGCTCCGCCGCGCTCGCGGGGGGCGGCGACGGCGGCGGCTCTGGGCCCACCACGGCGCAGCCCCGCGCCGCTGCTCCGCCCACCGCCCGGCTGAGGGCCGGCGAAAGTCCGCCCGTGAGGCCCTCGCAGCCGGCCCGGAGCTCGCGACTGCCCTGGCTTCTCAAGAAACCTCTTACACTGATATCCCCACCCCCACAAACCAAGGGACGTTTAAGCCCCCTCCCTTACTGACCACTCATCAAAAGTAGTACCCAACACAGCACTCCGCACGGTAAAAAAATTTTTCTGTAACCTTCTCCTTAACCCTTCGGCTTACTGATTCTCCACACCTTAACTTACTCGTTTTAGTCTTCCTTTACCTTCCCGCTTCTACCCTAAGAGCTGTATTTACCCCCAAAAATAATCTTTCTAAACCATCTCTCCAATCTTGAAACTTACTTTTCTAGTACAAACATGCATCCTTATAACTTCCTTCCATTACATCTCCTGCTTACCTACTCAAAACCTCTCCACAAATTAACTTTTAGAATGTGTATCAGCTCCCACCAAATCAACTCACAACTTTCTTTGAAACTGCATTTTGTGTGTTCCTTCATTCCCTCCAAAAGAACACTCTCCAACTTAACACAAAGATTTGCCCCAAAGTGCCCTCAAATTTTGTGAACCAATTCCAGAGAGGCCATCACAGTCACTAAAAATATCCATTTCCCAAGCACACCCCCAGTAACTTGACAATGATCTTTCCAAAACATTCTCTACCAATTCACTGGACTCACTCTTAAGACTACCATGCCCATTTCCCCAAAGACTCTAATTATAGAATTTAATGGAATTAACACAGTATGTCTATCATTAAATGTATCTACACATGCAGGTGTGCATGTGTTGACAAATGTACATATACAGGACCCTACAAAACATCAGGTTGAGTATTTCATTCTAATCCCCCAGATACTGGCTCTTCTCAAAAGGAAAACTCCTTGATGCCAACCAAGATTTTCAGGCATCCAACCCCTATCTTGTGAAGTCACTTATCTTTTAAATTAATATAATTATCATTAAAACATTCTCTCTCCATTTCCACTACAACCAGACCTAACAGCTTCCATAAGATCCATTGTTCATCTACTGCACACAAACCACTCAAATAAGGCATGCCGGCGGGTCCTGGAAACAACTCTAGACCAAATCAGGCAGGCTACAGCAAAGATGTGAGATTGGCAAAGTGACCTCCCTGGGCCCTCTTAGGCTTTTCAAAGCTCTGGGACTCAGGTCCCTCATTATTAAATTTCAAGACTGACTTAATGCAGAAGGGGGCAGGGGGAAGTAACGAATGGCCTGGGGTTAGATTCTGTAAGTAAAGCTGTACTTGGCAGAGACTACAGCAAGGCACTGATGGAGACTCAAAAACTAGTCAGGTAAGCACTAACAGTCAAACCTTTGATAGTACAAAGGAAAAGCTGATAGACAACAAAGACTGACAAGATAGACTACTACTGCAAAACTGGAAAAACAAAAGTTTAAGAGCAAAGACAAAGCCAAAAAATAAAGGGCCTGGTCTAGATCTTAAATATCATCAATGGAAGATGATGATGGTTTCAAGCACTGAGATTTAAAAAAAATCAAAACAAAATAGTTTAACTATATTTAGTTTTTGAAACTGGCAATACAGCTCCTTTGGACACATTCAATAAATGATAACTAAAACAAGACAAGAAAGCATATTTAGAACTGTGCATCTGGGACTTACCTCTATATAGGTAGTAAGTGAAATGAGAAAACACACCAACCAGCTTCCTAAGAACACTAAGAAATATATGAGATAAAAGCCATTATAGAGAAAAAAGAAAAAACTACAGAGGCCATTTTAGATTCCTCAGGACATCTCCTATCATCCAGCCCATTCTTCCCACTTTTTACTTGAACCTCTTTATGTATATGTATGTTGCTAGTTTGTTTGTTTGTTTAATGTATACAAATTACCACTACACACTGATGTGGTTTTGAGGAACTCATGTAGAGGTCAGAAGATGTCAGTATCTCTATTATGCTCTTTTTTTTTCAATACTTATTGCATAATGCACCATTTTTATAAACATCATGGGTGGAGAGGACTGTCCTTATGTGCACAGAGAAGGAACAGGCTCCTGGCATTAGTTATTTCCTAGATAGCATTATGTTTTCCCAGTATTTTCTCTGCTACAAGTTACTTGACTCTCCTCTTCTCCTTACTTGCATTCCTATTCAGGTCAACCCCAACCTCTTCATTCATTTCTGTTCTACGCTTTTACTAGCTTCTATCAGCTTATTAACGTTCTTCTGTCAACAAAATACCCTGTGTCCTTTGCCTTTCATATTAGTACACCTCTACCTTTTTGCCCTTGCATATGAATGGCTAGGATTTTGCAAGTATAACTTATAAAGAACTTTAAAGAACAGGTAAACGTAACAAAATTGTTTATCTCCATCGCACACCATAAATCAGATACTATCATCTCTTGCCTGGATTGTTGTGACTGCCCCTTCATCTTTTCTCAAGCTTGGCTCTTTTCAGACAACCTAATTCTCTCGTGACTTAGCTATCCATTCTCCTACTCCTTCAGCTTGCTAAAAGGACCAATTGCTTCTTGCTCCAAAGGGCGACTCCTATTACTAAAAAATCTCTTTGCAATTTACATTACTCACTTAAACCATTCCATCTACAACATCCACCAAGTTCCAAAATACCCTCCCCTCTCCCTTCCCAAAGACTTCAATTCTACTTTGTACCACAGTCAGCCATTATTCTCGGTAACTTCAACAATGATGCTGAAGTACCTTCTACACCCTGACCTTCCTCAACTCCTAAAGCCTTCAGCTGCACTTCAGCCACCCACACATATATAATGAAAATAGGTCACCAATTGGAAGTGCTGTACTATTAGGATTCTAACTTCAGAGACCTCCTTTTTTCTT
This sequence comes from Mustela nigripes, assembly GCF_022355385.1. Classification (NCBI taxonomy): domain Eukaryota; kingdom Metazoa; phylum Chordata; class Mammalia; order Carnivora; family Mustelidae; genus Mustela; species Mustela nigripes. Next base: position 100,731,744 of record NC_081558.1, read on the forward strand.
TTTTTTTTTTAACCACAACTACTTTATTGTTCTATGCCTGCTCTTTACCTCCTTTGGGCTTCCCTAGTCTCCCCACAAAATTTAAATCTGTCCATCAGCCATTTAATATTGCCCTCTCCAGAATATCATGACCTTCCATTATATTTACCATGCACCTCCCCAATGACAGACAATCTTCACCATCTGTTTTCTTCACACCCACACACTGGATGTTAAGTACCACCAGAAAGCTATGAAGTCTTCCACAACTGATTTATTCTAAATACAATTTTCTATCTCATTGACTAATCCTAGTCATTTTCATATTTAAATCTTTAATCCCATCAAAAATCAATCTTTCCCATAAAATTCCTTCAAATCACACCTTCTCTACCTGTAATCAAATCCTCTTTACAGCTTGCAGAATGCTGTATTTTCATCCATCTGTTATTTCTTGCCTCCAGTTTTGGAAAAAGAGCTGTTCCTCCTTCTTAAAATAAACTTAATACAATTCCTACATTCAATGTTTCCATATTCTCCCAACCCACTCAGGCCTTTACTCCCATGCACTGTGCTCTCTGATCTGCTCTCCTAAAGACCAAAAAAAAATTTTATATACCAAATCCTATGACCTACCATCCAAGTCCTTATCCCCTCTTTGGCAATGACACTTGAACTACCACTGAGAGTTTATGTCACTGTACAACAGGATTCTACTGTGGTCTCTCTAGTTGCTGCTTCTATCTCCAACAAGTACTGGTCCTCATCTTAGCCCAAATAGAGGGTATTTTCCCAAGTTCAGTCTTTCTCTAATTCTCTCCCCTTTGGCATTTCATCTCTTAACATTGCTTCTGTATTTTCATTCCTCAGCTACCCTCAGCTCCCAAAAACAATCTTTAAACCATCCCCCACTGCTACAATCTAATTTATTTCTTAGGAACTAGAATATATAATGATTTATTTTCACCTATATTCTTCAATTATTGCTTCAATTAATACCTCAATTATCAGTCCAAATAATTTCATTGCCATTAGCACCCTACCAAATCCAGAATTAGTAGCTTCAATTATTAACTCTAGGTACATATTCCCAAATCTGTTAGACCTCCTTCCTCAGCTGAATTCAGTATTCCTAACTCTAGCTAAAAAATTCCCCTTGCCTACTTCCACTGGTGCCCCACACACTGGTCATGTCTTAAAACTGAAGTAAGTATTCTTCCCCACCAAAATAGTTCTGCTAACTGATCCAATAATTTTTATTAATGGCACTACCATTCTCAAGTTACCCAAGAAAAGCCCCAGTTTCCCTTTTTTCTCTTTTCCTCCAGTTTCCCAAAAGCCATTTGCCATCAAATCTCTCAATTCTTTCTTCTATATATCTGCTTTCTTTTATTCCCGTTACCACCACAGCAACTTGGGTTCTCAGAACTTCACACTTTTGTTATAGTTTTCTGAATTGTCTCCTAGTCACTAGGTTCTCTTCATTGCAAAAACAAAACATAACAAAAACAGGTCACCACATATGTATTCTTTTTTTTTTTTTTTAAAGATTTTATTTATTTATTTGACAGAGAGAGATCATAAGTAGGCAGAGAGGCAGGCAGAGAGAGAGAGGAGGAAGCAGGCTCCCTGCTGAGCAGAGAGCCCGATGCGGGACTCGATCCCAGGACCCTGAGATCATGACCTGAGCCGAAGGCAGCGGCTTAACCCACTGAGCCACCCAGGCGCCCACCACATATGTATTCTTAAATCACCTCATTTCCCCACTCAAAACTCATCAGTGGTTCCCCACTACACACTGAGTCAAGTTAAAAGTCTTTAGACTTCCAAAAAACAGAAACTAGCCAATAGCCCAACAATTGTGAAATGAACAAATACACTGTGATATGTTCATAATGGAATCCCACAGAGAAGTGAAAAAGAATGAACTACTGCTATATGCATCACGGATGAATCTCACAGACATGGTGAGCTTAAGAAGCCAGACACAGATGTATGATTCCACTAATAAGAAACTCAAAAACATAAAACTACTCTGCCGTAACAGAGATCAGAATAGTACAGCTGACCCTTGAACAATGCAGAGGTTGCAGAGTCAACCTCTCCCCACAGTGGTCGAAAATCAAGGTATGACTTTTGACTCCCAGAAACTTTACCAATAGCCTACTGTTGACCAGAAGGCTTACCAATTACAAACTATAGATTAACATGTATTTTGTATGTCATATGTCATATATACTGCATTCTTACAATAAAGTAGGCTAGAGAAAGGAAAATGTTATTAAAAAAATCATAAAGAAAACACAGTACTATACCATAATTATCAAGAAGAATTATACTTGTAAGTAGATCTGTGCACTTCACACCCATGTTGTTCAAGAGTCACTGTAATTACTTTTCAGTGAACAGGACATCAACTTGAAGGTGACCAATTAGGGAGTCTCCTGGCGTGTTGGAAATGTTGAACTCAATGGTGGTTACATAAAATGTCTATCTTCAAAAATTCTGTGACCTTAAGATTTGAGCACTTTATGTAGGTAAAGATGAATCAATCAATAAGTAAAAACCCATTTACTCTAGATTTTTAGATGTTTCCTCTACTTCACAGCCTTATTTCCCTCCATTCAAAATATGAACCCTAAATTCCAGCTAATCTAGACTACCAACCCCTAAACACATCCACAACTTTTCTGTCATTAATATCATACTCCCTCTTTTTGGAATACTAACCCTCACCATTTGCCTACTATAATCCTATACATCCTTCAAGGCCTAAGCTACACACCAACTTCTCTACAAAGTTGAATCTGCCATAGTACTTCTGTCATAGACAGATGCATACACATTTTTGTCCCTTGATAAACTCCTAAAAAAAAATGAACTATGTCATACATAAACATGTATCCTTCACACTGCCTACCATGAAACATTACACAGTAAGTATACAAAAATACTCCCCGAAGAAATGCTTGCAGTCCCTCAAAAGCACTCTTCAATCCCACCCTTCCTTCTCAAACCTATCCATTACTGTCTCTACTTGCAATTCATTCAATTTACATATTTAATCATTCAATAAAAAAACTGAGGACCTACTATCTGCAAGAAACTGCAACTACTTACCCTAATGTACCCCACTAAACTACCCCAACATGTATTCCAGTTTCAGTTGCTGCTTTTGAATTTTACCCCAGCTCTAAATTTCCAGTCATCCTCCCCTCCTGTTGCCATCCAATCGCATTCTCCCCCTCATTTCTAATCCTGCTATCAAGCCAATTCAAGTTCTTAAGTTTCTCCAGTAGCATCCTAACTGGGTCTGTCACCCCCCAATAGTGGCAAAGTAACTACCATCACACTGGCGCCAATCTACTCTGTACAGTATAGCTATCATCAGATTAAGATATTTAATATACAGGCCTTTATTCCATTCTCTACTCAAAAAAGTTGAGTAACTACATATTATGATGTGTGAACATACTTTAATCCTATGTTAACATACTTTAATCCTCAAATCCTCGCCTCAGCCCTTGCCAGAAGGTATAATAATTACCAATTTCTTCTTTTTTTAAAGATTTTATTTACTTGTCAGAGAGAAAGTTAGAGAGCACAAGCAGGGAGAAGCAGGCTCCCTGGTTGAGCACGGACCCCAATTCAGGGCTTGATCCCAGGACCCTGGGATCATGACCTGAGCTTAAGGCAGAGGTTTAACTGGCTGAGACACCCATGTATCCCAATAAATTATCAGTCTCTTTTTTTTTTAAGAGTTTATATAATTGACAGAGAAAGACAGCCCGAGAGAGGGAACACACATGTTGTGGGGACTGAGAGAGGTAAGAGAAGGAGAAGCAGGCTTTCCGCCCAGCAGGGAGCCTGATGCAGGGCTCAATCCCAGGACTCTTGAGATCATGCCCTGAGCCAAAGGCAGACACTTAACAAACTGAGTCACCCAGGCGCCCCAATAATTATCAATTTTTTGAAGAGAATATAAGAGTCTCAGAAAGGAAGCAATTCTCTCACAATTCTCTCACAGCACATGTAAAACGGAAGGGCCAAGACTAAAACCCAGCTTCTGTTTGCTTACTAAGCACATTACATCTACTTAGCTTAGCTTTCAAGGCCATCCATTTTCCACCCAACCCCACTGACTCTTCCTACCCTTTATCATTATGCCCTATTCATGAACTCTCTGTGTACCAAACTACAAGCTGTGATCAATTATTTAGTTAGTCATGAAATGAGTTTGTGAGTGACAGTCATCTTTTTTTGGCCAAATAGAAGAGAATGGAAAACATTTGAGTATATCCAACATAGTAAGGGATATGGCTACTGAAGCATTTTGTTTTATACTTACACACAAACATTCAAACCATACAGTAGCTGAAGACATGACATATATTTCTTACTGTGGATCACAATTAAAAAAAAAAATTTAAACACTAACTCACTATTCCTCACATGTCTTTGGCTTCTCACCTTCAAGTCTTTGCTTTTGCTAATCCCTCAGATTGGAAGGCTCTCTTTCCAGGAATTCCTACCAGTAAGAATCCTATCCATACCTTCAAAGACTAGCTAAAAAGCCATTTGTATGCCATTAAAAATGTAGTCCCAGGTTTCCCTCTAGTCAAATGTCTTTCCCTAACTTTTAACTTCCATAACATTTCGTACTTAAGATATGCTGAATATAATGTAGTTATTTGTGCACAAGTCCAGCTTCACTACTAGAATATAAATCCCAAAGGATTTATTCCTAACTACATCTAACAATGTTTTACATACAGCAAATGTTCATTATCTGTTGCCTAAACTCACCCCATCACTTTCTGAAAACTGCTTTAAATCCACATCATAAACAATTTCTAATACATTCTAAACTTTGATTTACTATTATCCTTCAAATTGTCTTACTATCTTCCTCCCCAAAATAACCATTTCAAATAATCCTTTAAACTTTCAATCTTTTCTTGCTTTCTGCTAAACATAACCTATAATGTATCAATAATCTTTTTCTTCTTTCAGAATCATACTTTCTGTGGGATAACACCTTTCCTTCTCCATCTGGTTATCTTCCACTTTACTCCTAGTTCTCTACATTCATAATAATAGATTTTATATTCTTTAAACAGATTTTTCTTTCATTTTCTCTTTAACTAGACTTCCTCAAATATTTCAATTCATATTACAGTATACGTATTTGTCAGCCCAATAAATCCTTTCCAGAAAAAAAGGCAGGTTATGAATAAATTGAAACAATCAGAAACATATAAGCCATTTAGAGCTTCTAAATTATCTGATACTTTCATTCATTCATTTATTCAACAAGCATGTGTCTACTAGACATATGCCCTCAATTCTCTGACTATTCTATTCTGTAATTCAGAAAGCAGCTTTGAGAAAAGCATGCAGGAAAATGCCAGGATAGCAGAGCCAAGTTGACTCATGCTCTTCACTCACAGAGACCAAGTAATTTGTGGGGTACAGGCTCATAAAAGGAAAAACTAAAAGTTACACTAGACATAGATGGAAACAGACCCCCCCCCACCTTCTTTGTTCCAGGGAGCTCAGAATCTACCCAGCAAAGGAGAATTTGAAGAAGAACAAACCAGTAGGAGTAGCTAAAATGAAATAGGCAGAAAGCATTCAGACAAAAATAGATCCAGACTCTAGGTTCATTCTAGGGCTGCAAGAGAAATTTGGAGCACTTTAGTTCCTCTCCTGAGATCCCTAAGGAATCCTTTCAAATATCTAGCTAAAGTATGGTACACTTAAATCTTTTCCCCTAACCTTAGCCAATATTCATTTCTCCACTCCCTGAACTCCTACAGCATTTACTATCCATAGAACTCATTTGCGATCTTAATCATAAACGGTCTTGTTCACAGTAATTAAAGTGTTTGTTAACAAATATACCTAGAATTTATTTACATATTAAAATCTGTGAGGTCCTAGGGGCACCTACGTGACTCAGTTGATTAAAATCAGTGAGGCCCTCTTTAAAATAGTTACCTTGGGAGGCTACCACTCACCCATTTATTCACTGCATCCATCCATCCATCTGATGCACTTAACCAACACTTACTTAGTGTTCGACTACATACAAGTGAAGCTATCATTATTCAGCATATTTCCAACTTCATCACAGGGAGTGTTTTCCAAAGTCAGTTAGTAAGTCAATCAAGAAAGCCATTCCTATTTCTGTGACTAAGTGAATTTAAACCAAAACTATTCTTCATTCACTCTATTTGCTCTTGTCGGATCTGATGGATCTTCAGCATTTCTAAAAATCAAATCTTTCAAACTAAAAAGCTTTGTCACCAATGAGACTAGTCAGAATAACATTATGCCTTGCACTATTCGTAACTGCCATACTGAAGGGACTATGAACTCTGAGGATGGCGACCACGTTTAAACCAGTTTACAACCCAGTCCCCCCAAAGCACACAATAGGTACTTAGTAAATAGAAAAATTGTATAGAATGTGCTGGAGGCTCAGAAGGGAATTCAGAAAAGGTGATCCAAAAATGTTCTGAATGCTACTACTGAAAATGACTACCAAAATACAAAAATTCTCATTTGGAGGTATATTTTTGATACCTGTTTTACAAAATCAACTTTCTGAAATCCTACACTGTTACTAAATTACTTCATAAATGTCCTTCTCCTCCTAAAAAAAAATATAAATACTATAAATTCCTTGAGAAAATAAATTTCACCTAACACTTTTTTACTATCATGCCAAAAATGAATTAAATCAGACAGATTCTTAAAACAGCTAAAAATGTCTAAGCAGTCATTTAGGTAAGAAAATGCAAATTAAACCAGCCACCAACTCCAAATCCAGACTTAAAATTTACTCAGATTTGGGCACCTAGGTGGCTCAGTCTGTTAAGTGTCCAACTCTTAATTTTGGCTCCAGTCATGATCTCAGGGTTATGAGATCAAGCCCCACATGAGGACTGCTTAAGATTATCTCTCTCCCTTTCCCTCTGTCCCTCCTCCCCCACAACCCCTTCCATGCTCATGCTCTAAAATAGTAATAATAACAATAACAATAATAATAATCTACTCATCTTAAACTAGCCTCAGATTAGAACAGAATCTTTGGTCCCACCGCTTCAATGCTTTAGCAAGACTGTGCCAATCCCATTCTAATCCATTCTGTCTTCTTCCCTTAAATCCAAAGGCTTCAACAGTCAGATATCCCTTTTGTCCATCACTCTCTCTCTCTCACACACACACACACAAATTTTTTTCTACAGACTCCCATGGTACTCAGCAATTTGACACAGTCCCACTATTATCACTGACATTGAACACTCCTTTCCATCATTCATTCAACAGGTACTTATTAAACACTTAAAAATCAAACTGTTTAGAGTTCCCCGAAGATTAAGGAAAAGTCTTGGATCCAGAGTAGGCTCCAGTCAAGCCATCCTTTGCAGAACAGAGAGAATAATTCCCATAAGCAAATACAAGATTTAGCAGTATATAATCTGCATGTGAATGCTTTTCTTATTCAAAGTAAAGATTCTCAAGAGGAGAGGTTACTTAAACAAGACTTCTGAAAAAGGGAGCAAGTTCTTTCTATTCTCCCCATCCCTCTACTGACTTAGCAATGTTAAATCTCATACACCAGGGCGCCTGGGTGGCTCAGTGGGTTAAGCCGCTGCCTTCCGCTCGGGTCATGATCCCAGGGTCCTGGGATCGAGGCCCGCATCGGGCTCTCTGCTCAGCAGGGAGCCTGCTTCCCTTCCTCTCTCTCTGCCTGCCTCTCTGCCTACTTGTGATCTCTGTCTGTCAAATACAATAAATAAAATCTTTAAAAAAAAGAAAAAAACTCATACACCAATTTCAAAAACCAGTATTTTACAAATAAATCCTAATATATGGGCAGCATACTTTTTTCTACCACATTTCCAGGATATTAGTGACTTAAATATGCAAATTTCCTTGTAACTGCCACAAATCTGTCTCACCACTGTAAATTTAAATCTCCTTCACATCAACTATACCCAATGTCCTCAGAATTCTTTACCCTCTCTTCAGCCTCCTACAAATTTACCACCTCCATCACACTCTCACCTTCATCTTCTTCCCCCTTTTATCACAATTCCCTATCAGTCCTTCCCTCCACAAAAAAGAAACATATTATCTACAACAATTCATTCCTTCCTAACAACTCTTTGAATTGCTACAGAAGCCTGGAAAGAAGAGTCAAGGGTCCTTTTTACTCCATTCCCAGACCCCCCACTCTAACACTCTCCAGAAGACTGTCAAATAACACTAAACAATTGACCTGGTAACTAATTCCAAGATGAACAACTATCATTGCCAACCAACTCCTCTCTAACTAGCAACCTTTATGCTGCAAAGAAGTTGTTTTCCACAACTTAGTGTTTCTCACAGGTCCGTCCATTAAACTTCCTTCTACCTTCTCACCCAGTCTAATTCCAGCCTAATTCTAAATGCTTTCTCTTTAATAATATTAAAGATATAGGGCGCCTGGGTGGCTCAGTGGGTTAAAGCCTCTGCCTTTGCCACAGGTCATGATCTCAGGGTCCTGGGATCAAGCCCCGCATAGGGCTCTCTGCTCGGCAGGGAGCCTGCTTCTTCCCTCTCTCTCTGCCTGCCTCTCTGCCTACTTGTGATCTCTCTCTCTCAATCAAATAAATAAATACTAAAAAAAAAAAAAGGGATTATTAAAGATATAAAGACAGCTAATAAAAAAGCTAAAATAGTAACTACCAAAGGTTTGAAAGGAGGAGAACGGGGATAATGCCAGGGACACAAATCCTTTCCATTCATATAAGTCTTCCGAGTCCTTCATAATGTCATTTTAATCAATCAAGAAATAACAGTACATGTATATTACTTGCAGACCTGATGAAAAGCATGATAAGAACTACAAAACTTAATGCTTACAGCAGTAGCCTCTGGAAAGTGGGACTGCAATGGACAGGTGAGACAGGGGCTACTGCTCTTCACTAGATGCTCCCTCAGGACAATTTTACTTTTAATTATGCACATGCTATTTCATACAATTTTAAAGGGAAGAAAAATAATGACATACTATATTTAAGTATGTATTTAAGTAATATTTAAGTATAAATATTTAATATAATATTTATATTTAAGTCCATTAAACCTACAGAAATTAAGTGATAATATACAGTGCAGGTGAGAGTAAAGAAAACAGACTCTCTCATTCTGTGATAACAATAAAAATGGGTACACCCTACTATGTAATATACTGAAGCCGCTGAAAATAAAGAGTAAACCTAAGTGCACTGACATAAAAGTTTTCCAAATTTAAAAAAAAAAAAAATCCTGGATTATTTCCATTAAAATATTTTAATGAAAGTCCCTCTCATATCTAATGCCAAATTCTCATCCTTCTTTAGATATACTTGCTAAACAAATGAATGACTGAATTTTCCCATCCCTCTCCCAAATTTCTTTCCGTCTTCTCCATTAATCCTTCCACCCTCTACTTCCATAAAAAGATTGTTTATACTATCCTCTCCTCAGTTCAATTATATTACAATGTAATGTGTACATTGTAATATTTTTTCTTAATAATAAAAAATGAGTAATTTTCAGGTATCTTAAGAGTAGGGTTCTAGCCTGCACTTCCCTCTTGAAAATCTTGTCCGGTGGGAGCTGAGCAAATCCAACAAGCCTTGGTTCATTTCCTGATATGGAAATGCTAATATTCCCTCTAACCTGGCTCTAGAATCATCCAGTCTCTTCAGGTTCCCCTAGACCTCAAGACAACCAACCAGTCCTGACCTCCTTGCAACATAAGACCTAAACAGATATTCTCAATCCTCCATTCTGCAGGCCCACATTTTGCAGGCTGATGCATTTTCTTCAATACCACAATGCCTCAGTGAGAGTATACATTCAGGAACCATGAATAGCAAAAGATCTCCCACCAGCTCCAGAGTTAGGAACCAATCCCATCAGACTAATTTGGGATCCAAAAGGAGCCTCCAAAGAAAGGCCACCGTGCACGGACTCCCCCCACCATTACTTATAACCCTGTGTACTGCAACCCAGGGTTAATAATATGGCATCAGTTCTCCTGGACCAGATACGCTGGGCAGTGGAGAAGAAAACCGCCAAGTCAAGTAATTTCCATTCCAGCATTAGTGTTCACCCGGCCTCTACTAAATGACAATACTTCAAATTTGCTAAAACCTAAACTCATGGCTTAGGGGATCCCTGTAGGTCAGGCGTTTTCTTACCGTCTGTTTCAGAAATTCTCATATTCAATAGTGCAGGTCTAAAACGTCTCAGACACAAACTACGGACTAAGGTCTAATTCTCAGTGACCCCAACCACTGCGGGACCGCACTTACCAGATGTCATCTACAGAAGAGCCCAAACAGGTTCAGAACTAGGCCATCCTGGCCCATCTGGAATAACTCTTTAGTCCTTGGGCCAACATTTATTAATTCTACTACATCTGTCTATTCTATCATGCATTCTCTTCATAGTCTCTAGAATTTAGCACTTCCTCTGGCTTCAAACGCGATCCTTTCTATTCGCGGAAACTGCTTGTATCCCTTCTTTCCTTTCCTTAGAAACGCTTCAGTTCTTTCCATAACGAAATACCTAATGTATCTGCACAATGAACGCCCCCCGGACTCCTCAAGGCTCCTCCACCGCCACCCTCTGCATTCCTCCACCTACCCGGCATCTTTCCCTCCGGCCTCTCTCTCCCCGCACACACTCCCACTACGTTCCCCGCAAGGATTCCCTTTTCTCCAACCCCTGCCCTTCCCATCTCCCAAAGAACACACTCCGGCAGCAACAGTGACTGAGGCCTGCGGTGCATAAAGCACTGCACCAGGCACGACGGACAGAGAACTGGTGTCTCCCTAGCCTTTTCACACCCACACCCAGCACCCTCCAGCCTCCCCCTGCAAACCTCCCACCTCCTTCCCTACCTCTGACACCCGCCTCAGGCCTCGGAGGCCGCCTTCTCGCCTCCGCCACCCCCGTCATTATCCTTTCTCAACCCCCCAACCCACCATCCGCGCCCTGCTTCCTCCCGTCCCCTCAGCCAGCTCCTGCGCTTCCCTCGGCCTCGGCCGCTCCCCTGGCTACCCCCAGCCTCGCTACGGCTCACTCCCCCCGGGGTCAGGCCGTTACCGCCGCGCGCTCCCCCCGCGCGCCGCACCCCCTCCTCCGCCCTCCCCCGGGCCCGGGCCTGCCAGGCCCAGCGCTTTACCGCGGGCGGGCGCCGAGTCGCGCGGTCACTGACTGCAAGCGGCGGCAGCTCCAACCTTTCTAGGGGCCTTGAGAGGAGGGGAAGGGGGGGAGGGGAGAGAACTTTTGCTGTGGCAGCTTCGGCAACAGCTCCCACCCCTGCGCCTTTCTCCTCTTCCTCCCCCTCCTCCTCCTCCTCTTCCTCCTTCTCTTCCTCCTCCCAGAGCAGTCGAGACGCAGACATGCCGCGGCTAGAGCGCCGCCGCGGTCGCCGCCACTGCCGGCGCGGTGCATTGTGGGAAGCCTCGCTCACGGGAAGCGCTCCGCGGCGCCCGCCCTCCCTGGCCCGGAGACCAGGCTGGGAAGACCCAGCGTGGCTTCGATTCCGGCGCCTGCGTGTCACTGGCCCAGCGTGGCCGGGGAAGCTGGCCCCGAGCCACGGGTGCCCCCGGGGTAGGCATGAGGGAAAGCAATTCGGGAAATACGGGCCCTGAGGAAATCTCTTCGACAGGGGGTCAAGCCTTCCGCAGTAACCAATGCCTAGCGCCCTGAGAAGTGGAGGCCTCGGGGGTCGGGTGCGTTTCAGGCCCTGGGGAAAAGGAAGGGGCGGGGACCTAGGTGAAGGACCTGTCTACCAGAATCTCCTGGCTTTTTCGGTTCTCGTCTCTTATCTGCCCTCTCCCCCATCACCTCCAGTCGTTGACCTCTATTACCCCAAATGCCATCTCTTCCGGAAGCAGCCCTCCTGGGCTTTTGAAGCCAGCAAACCTTGTTAGTGTCTGCAAACTGAGAAGCAGGATGTGAGTCTAAAGAAAGACTCTGTTCCTGGACCCTGTTGCTCAGGGTCTTACAGATACCTCCCTCTTGCCTCACCTGGGGCCCAAACCTACTTAGGAATGATCTATATACATCAGAGCTAGAATCACCATGGAGGCCCTTTAAGTGACCTTAGCCAAATTGTGACCTCTTTGTAAGGATGCCTTCAGTCCACTGACATTTATAAGGTGCCTTGGGGTGCCCATAAGGTGATGGTTTAGAATTACTCATCTTCGTGTCCCCATTCTAGCATAAGGTCAGCAATGTAACGTAAAAGATGCTCAGTGAATGTTGAGTGATGAGCATCAGAAACTTACCATGGGATGAAACACCATCACGATTTCCTAATAGTCTGAAGATTTATTTAGCATCTCTCTGCAATACTTAAACATAACGTCGAGGAGAAAGGGGAGAGGGAAAGGAAAGACGTTAGTGTCTGTGTAACCATTTCTGGAGTTCTCCTTCCCTTGTCCACGCCCACCTTCCCACCCTTTGCCATCTGAATGTTCATTTGAATAGTGCTTTTTGGCAAAACTCCAAACTCTGGCATTATGCACTTGTGATGGCACTGAATTAGATTAGTGTCTGCAAGGTTAATGTTCCCCCAGGCATTAACCTTAGTAAATCGTTATGCGTGTTTAGAAATAGCTAAGGCCCAGAAGTTTAGCTTAATTTAGACACAGGTAACTAAGAAGAGCATAGATAAACCACAGTTCCACAATCAACTCACCATGTGCCTTCTCCAATAGAAAATATACATTTTAATAAGATGACAGTGCATAATCTGAATGCTAATTGCAACAAAACCGTGATACAAGGTAGAGCAAGAGACAGTTATCTGGAGGACAGCCTTCTGGCAACTTCTAGCATCTGCAATGATGTTGAATTCAAATGTTAAAATATAAAACACCTCTGGCAGCAAAGAAACAGTCTCTGAATGTCAGGTAATAGGAAAACTAATAACTGAAAAGGATTGAAGGCCTGGCAATCCCACTCAGTGGGTTAAAATTGATGGGTTTGCCATTAGGAATAGATCTAGTTCTCTGCTCAGTACCATGACAGAAACAATAGCGAAACCACTGCCTAACAATGGCTGACTAAACAGCACCATAGAGGTAATCGCATCAGGAGTCATGACAGAGACCCAAATTAAGGCTTTTGTAGGTTAAACTTCTGGAAATATTTCTCAGCCCCAGTTTGCTTCTCAGTGCCCCTCTTGCTCACCTCCCCAAATGCCAGCCCTAGGCTTTCAGCATACCTTCCTTTCCTTTTTTTTTTTTTTTTTAATTTCGTTTTGAAATAATTGTAGATTCACAAGAAGTTGCAAAAATAGTAGAGTCACATTTACCTTTCACCCAGCCTCCCCCAATACTGATATCTTACAAAGTTCTAACACGCAGGTTAAAACCAGGAAATTGACAATGGTATATTACCTTTAACTAGATTACAGAACTTAGTTTTTAAGTTCTGTAAGTTTTAAGTTTTCTTTAAGCCTGCTTTGTGTGTGTGTGTGTGTGTGTGTGTGCAGTCTTATTCCATGTATAGATTTGTGTAACCACTACTACAGCCAAGATTTAGAATTGTTCCATCACCGCAAAAGAACTCCCTCATGCTATCTTCCAGTGTTCACAAATCCATCTCCCCTATTTCAGCCCTGTCCCCTAGTGACCACTAATCTATTTTTCATCTCAATAGTTTTGTCATTTCAAGGATGTTGTATGAATGGAATCATACAGCATATAACCTTTGAAAATGATGTTTTTACCTAAACATAATACCCTTGAGGACCAGCCAGATTGTTGCAGGTATCAAGCTTTCATTGCTTTCTAATTGCTGACTAGTACTCTGTTGTATGTACCAGGGTTTGTTCATTTGTGCCCCGGGTGAGGTACAGTTGGATTGTTTCCATTTTTTTTTTTTGGCCATCATAAATAAAATGATATGAACATTTGTGTGCAGGTTTTTGTGTGAACTTAAGTTTTCATTTCCCCAGCATAAATGCCCTGAGAGTATGACTGATGGCTCGTGTGGTAAGTGTGTATTTGATTTTTTAAGAAACTGCTAAATGTTCCCAGAGTAGCTGTGTCATTTTACATTCCCACTAACAGTGTATGAGCGATCCAGTTTCTCCCCATCCTCACCAGGGCTTTGTATTATCACTCTTTTTTGTTTTAACTATTTTAATAGGTATGTAGTTCTCTCTCCTCCAAACTGGTTCCTGAACAGGATGCAAGGCATCTCTGTAAGTCCTACTTTCCGAGGTAGGCTTTTTTTTTTTTTTTTAAGATTTTATTTATTTATTTGACAGACAGAGATCAGAAGTAGGCAGAGAGACAGGAGGAAGCAGGCTCCCCGCTGAGCAGAGAGCCTGATGCGGGCTCGATCCCAGGATCCTGGGATCATGACCTGAGCCAAAGGCAGAGGCTTTAACCCACTGAGCCACCCAGGCGCCCCCCAGATAGGCTTTAAACAAGCTCACAGGTCCCTTTTGTTGAGGGATTTCATCACATACCACTGTAGAGGAGCACAGCTCTCATAGGTACATTATTAAATTTCTTGAAATATTAAGTTTTTATAGCATATATCTTTTTTTTTAGTATCTTATTTATTTACTTGACAGACAAGAGATCACAAGCAGGCAGAGAGGCAGGCAGAGAGGAAGGGGAGGCAGGCTTCCTGCAAGCAGGGAGCCCGATGCAAGGCTCCATCCCAGGACTGCGGGATCATGACCTGAGCCGAAGGCAGAGGCTTTAACCCGCTGAGCCACCCAGGTACCCCTAGCATATGTCTTTTTGACACCCTTTTTGAGGTAGCTCCAGGAAACATCCATTAAGTGGGCCGAGGAATTACTTTTGGAAGATGATCTACATTAGACTAAGCTGCTCAGGATACAGTCCACAAGTGGCAAAATTCAATGCCCAACAAGCCAAGCAGGTAACATGAATAGAGGAAGCAGGCCAGATGCAAAGACAATTGACAGTGGGAGGGACTGTGAAGAGCCAGGGAGCTCACACCAATCTGAAGGTCACAGCCATTACTCATTTACAGCCGATGACTTCCAAGTAAGAATGTAAAGATCAGGAAATTAAGAAAGATAGGGATCTGAATTTTGGGGTGAATACTCCCCCAATGTTGGCAACTAATGCTATCAATGTTGGCAGCTAACTCCAGTTCTTTAAAATAGGAATGCATGTCAGACAAAACATGTCTGTGGGGCAGATCCCGCATAGAGCCATCATTCTATCTTATCTGATCTGGACTAACCCTAAGAGGCCTGGCTGCCCTGCTCTGACAGGGTATTGGTTCTCAGTGCCTCCCAAGGCCTTTTTCCTTTCCTCTGGTTTTGGGATGGTCCTCTTTAGTCTTGTGCCTCTGGCTTCTTTAGGAGAGGAATGTACCATCTCTTGTCCCCAAAGACTTCACCAGGTCTTCAAAACCCAACCATCTTCTAAGTTCCCTGGACTTCTCAGGCTCAGGAGTATGTAGAGGTACTATCTTCTCTACCCACGTGGTTGCCTGTAGCACCTGCTATTTGTCAAGGCGGTTTCTACCTAAAGAGGAAACTGGACTTCTCTTTGCAAAGCTCTAAATCCATAGCGTTGTCAGAGGTTTGGCCATGGGAGCCTGCCGCCTACTACATCTTGTCATTCCCACTAGATGCAGGAAAGCATGGCTTTTCCTGTTCCCATGGGCCATCTTTTCCTGAGATACCTCCCCCTGAGTTCCTACGTCAGAACTGAAGGGCACTTCCAAATCATCGATGTATTCTAAAACTAACAACCAAGATATGGAAACAAATTAAGTGCCCATCAACAGATGAATAAGTAAATGTGGTGTATATACACAACAGAATATTTATTCAGCCTTTAAACAGAAGGAAATCCTACCATTTGTGACAACATGGGTGAATCCCAAGAACATTGTATCAAATAACCCAATCACAGGAAAACAGATAACTGCATGATCCCACCTATATCAGATATCTAAAATAGTCTCACTGAAGCAGAGAATACAGTAGTGGATGCCAGGGGCTTGGGAGCAAGGGAAATAGGGAGTTGGTATTCAATGGGCATAAAGTCTCGATTATAGAAGATGAATAAGTTCTAGAGGTCTGCTGTACAACATAGTGCTTGTAATTAACAATAAGATATTGTGCATTTCCATATTTGTTTCCTTAATAAATCTCATTTTAAGTGTTCTTACCACACAAAAAAAGAGAGAGAGACAGACAAGGACATTCTGAGAGGTGTTGGGTATGTCTCCTGTCTTGACTATGTTGATAGCAACAGGGTTTGCATATGTCCTAACTCAGCAAATTGTACTCATTAAATATGTGCAATTCTTTTTATATCAATCATACTTTAACAAAGCTGTTTAAAAAAACACTTAAAAACACAACGAATAGCCACCTCTCTCCTACTTAGGTTATAGAGTTTAGATAATGAATTCTTGAATTGACCAAGACAAGCAGCCCTTCCTCTCCCTGGAGCATCTGCGTTTTGAGTGGCACTAACTTTGATCAGCCAGGAATAACTATCATTTGGAGGGATTCGAGGGAAGACATGAGTGTAAAGTCAAGCTGTAAAAGAACACAAGAATGAATGAAAAGAAGTCCTCGTAGCAGAATCATATTGGTGGGAAAGGAAAAACACACAATAAAATAAAGCAACATTAGAATGATAATATTGTAATAGGACCTAGAGGTTATCCTGGTGTTTAAGTCCACAGTTGCAACTAAACCCTCCTGGGTTTGAATCTTGCCTCCATCATTTACTGGCTTTGCAACCTTAGTTACTTTACTTCTCTGTTCTGTCAAGTACCCCATCTAGAAAATGGGACTAATAATAGTAACTTCATCTTAGGGTTGTTAAGAATAGCAAGTATTAATACAGGGACTTAGAACAATTTCTGGGACATAGTTAAATGTTCTATATGTTGGGGACACAGATGGTTCCTGACTTCCAATCATGTGGTTTGTGATTTTTCAACCTAACAGTGGTGCAGAAGCAACATGTATTTGGTAGAAACCAACCTCGAATTGTGCAGTTTGATCTTTCCCAGGACTAGTGGTATACTGTGTAATGCTCTCTTGTGATGCTGGGCAGCGGCTCCTGGTCAAGCACAAGACCAGGAGAATAAACAACATGTACGCTTACAGCTATTCTGTATCCATACAACCATTCTGTTTTTCAGTTTCACTACAGTACTCCATAAAGTACATGAGCTATTCAACATCTTATAAAATGGGCTGTTGTTGTGATAGGTGGTTTTGCCCAACTGTGGACTAATGGAAGTGTTCTGAGCACATTTAATACAGGCTAAGCCATGATGTTCAGTAGTTTGGGTGCATTAAAAGCATTTATGATTTATGATATTTTCAACTCACGAAAAATGCATCAGGACCTAATCTCATTGTAAACTGAGGAAGATCAGTGTTACTGTTCCTGTTCTTGTCATTGTTATCATCACTGTTAAAAAGGACTTAAGGATGATGCTGAACCAAATTTCCTAAAAGTAAAATTTAATAGGGAAAAAAAGTCAGTTACTACAAGTGGATCGAGGCAGGGGAAAAGAGAAACTATACAAGTACTCCCCCAAAATGATTTAAGTGGAAAAGTATTTTACAGAATGTTTAGCATGGGGAATAAAAAGATTATATGATAGCTAGATGGAACTAGTGGAAAAAACTAAGCAATTAAGCTGGAGAGAAAATATGCAACATTATTCAAAGAATTTATTTCTGAGCATAATCTTTGCCTGGATAATTTTACTTATAAGCATGATGAAATTGGTCTATTGTGAAAACACTAATTTCTATTCAGTAAATACCACTAAATCAAATTCCTACCTCTTTTCTCTCAAAGTTTAAGCAGAATGAAGACAAGTTAGCTACTTCTATATATTAAAGCTGTGGATTTTCATTAAAAAGAAAGAAAGAAAGAAAGAAAGAAAGAAAGAAAGAAAGAAAGAAAGAAAG